>NC_141877.1:427759209-428062239 GCF_056163025.1 Triticum urartu | reverse complement strand
GGAGTACTGCAGCTCCATCACCACCACGCCGTCGTGCTGCTGCTGAAGGCATCTTCCTCAACCTCTCCTTCCCCTTGCTGGATCAAGAAGGAGGAGACGTTACGCTGACCGTACGTGTGTTGAACACGGAGGTGCCGTCCGTTCGGCGCTAGGATCTCCGGTGATTTGGATCACGTCGAGTACGCCTTCCTCATCCCCGTTCTTTGAACGCTTCCGTGCGTGATCTACAAAGGTATGTAGATGCAATCCGATCACTCGTTGCTAGATGAACTCCTAGATGGATCTTGGTGAAACCGTAGGAAATTTTTTGTTTTCTGCAACATTCCCCAACAAGAACAAGGTCTATCAGAAAATCATGTGCATAGAATTTTTAAGGAGGCCCCAATGATAGGAGTTGAAAGCTTTGTTGAAGTCAAGTTTATCAAACCTAATATGTGCTTTCCTAGAGTGATAACAGCCCAAAAGGTTAGCAACGTCAATGAAGTTTTCAGTGATATCCCGTTGTTTTTTCAACTTGTTTGGTTCCTCGTGGATGAAAAGAGGGATAAAGCATTTAAGTCAGCTGGTAAGCAGTTTGGCTAAGGCTTTAGGTGTGGGGTCAAAGGTGTGAGCTGACCTGGTTGCATCTTTGTTTGGAAGGAGGACCATGAAAGTTGAGTTGAAACACATAACATTGGCAGTGAGTTGGTGGACAGTCAATGGAAAAAAGTGGGAGAATGGCATGTTTAATAGAGTGCGAGTATATTTTCTTAGAAACTAGTGCCAAAACCATACGACCTAGGGCTAGTAATGGGGTTTATCTGAAAGAAGGCGTCATAATTTATTAGTTGAAGGAATCACAAAGACAATAGTTGAGAAATAGGGTCAAGGTACATAGACTAAAGGGAGAAGTTCTAGGTATTCTTTTGTAGCTCCAGATTTGAGAATAGCAGATTTGTGGTCGTGGTTAAAAGATTTGAACCTCTGATCTTCAATGACTTTGATTTTGTTAGTAAAGAAATGCTGAGAGAGAGAGGAGAGATGGAAATATTTTTGGTCGTCATCAATAGCTACTATAACATTTACCCTCTATTTCCAAGAAAGGTTTTTTCCTACCAACTCACTGTATTGCAAGAATAACAACAAAGTGTAGTTTTTGTTCATGGAGTGTCTTTTTAATGATTTGGAGATTTCTGACCAAGTACGATCTATGATTTGCTCACTGGGGAGTTAGAAGGCCGATTTCCTCTATAAAAGGCTAAAAAACTATTTACAATTTTGGTGGGTCGGTTATAGAGACTTGGACCAGATCTTGAGTGCAATCCAAGTATGCCATAGGGCATTGGCCAGTTAGGATTCATTATTGGGCTAGTATTGAGAAATGACCTAAAATTTTGCAATTATCATTTTGCAACTCCGGCGTGGATCGTAGTAATTTCTTATGAGGAAAGGAGATGAACTTCCTAGGAAGAAACCATTAAGGTTGTAGCTTTTAAGCCAAGTAGATGAGCTGATGAGATGGCGCATATATATGGATTATGGAAATTTCATGGTACTTTCTCTCAACTTAACTAGAGGATGTCCCAGAGTTGTTGCGAAGATCATTGCATACTATTTGAGTTCATATTGAGTATGGTGTGTGGACTATGTTGGGATTTTTTCCTAAGAGAAACTAAATTTGAGGTTTTTAGCGATCATCCTCGTCAAAGAAAAACAATATAGAAAATTTGATCTCTATCTAAGATAAAAGAGGCTTGAACATTTTGATGATCCTACATTTGACCAAAGGATAACCGGAGATATATAAAAACTCTTATTTTAAGGGATGTGTGCGACAACTCAGGCTAGCAATGGGGATTACCTAGGTGGGTATTAGACTCCCATCCCCGTCCCCGCGACAACCTTCCCATGCTCGTCCCCATACCCATCTGCGGGGATAAAAATGTTCCCATCATCATCCTCGTCTGGTTTTTTATCGGCATGGGGAAACCCATGCACATATTCAACACCAACGTTCAATAGCATTTAAGTAGGAAAAAGCATTTCAGCACAATGAATAATATGTTGTGGCCAGGTTAGGCTTTTCTTAGGGCTTTTTGGCCAGAGGGGTGGGGGATGGGTGGAAATTTGAGTGGGCAAGTGGAAATTACATGTGGTCTACTAATTTTAGAGCCCACATGTTAGGCCTTCACGAGTAAGGTGGGAAATGGGCATGGATAATGGTATCCCATCCCCATCCCCGTCTTGCATGTTGGGTAAGGTATTTGACCCACCAGCTCCCCCGTGGGCATTAAAGATGGCACATATTCCCGTCCCCTAATAGAGCAATTACCAAAGGGGACACAGATAACGGTTAACCATTCTAGTTTGAGTGACAACAATGAGAAACTAGGCGTTAAGCATGTGCATGATGCTTTTTCATGTGGCCTATGGAGATGACAACAATGAGAAACTATGCGTTAAGCATGCATGACTTGTGGAAGGGTTGCATGGATAGAAAAAATTACTACCTCCTTCCTATTTTATTAGGCCTACGTGTATCCCTAGATTAACAATTTAAACAACGTAGTACATTTTATATATCACAAAAAAATATATTAGAAACTTAAAATGGTATATTTTCTAGTGGTATAAATTTTGGATATATTGCTTTATTATATTAGTTAAATTGTTAATCTAGGGATACACGTATGCCTAATAAACTGAAAAGGAGATGGTGGTAATTATTTAGGAATAAATGATTTTTGTGTAAGTGGTAGATGTGTTTTATCTCCATTGAATCAAGTGTTCATGCCTTAGTTATCGACATAGCATTGAAATTCCGATCCAGCCATCCATTTCAAATTAGGAACTCTTATTCTACATCTAGTTGACTTGCATGTTATATCGTTATGGACACCACATATTCAATTCAAGCTTCAAGTCACAAGTTGAAAGGAATTGTTTGACGTTCTGACCCAAGCGAAAAAGGCTACTTTTTCGGAGAATGGGTACTCTCAAATATTTTGCACCTAGCTACATCACACGCGTTTGGACCTCACCCTTAAATTGTGATGATATTCTTATAAACTTGTGTATATTTCACTTGTTCCTAACCTCGCAAGAGACAAATATCATCGACACCTTTTTAAGGGGAAGGCCATCTTGGCTAGCTTTATTAAATTTAAACAACGCTTACATTGTCCGCTAATAGTTCAGAAATAAAAGCCAAAGGTGCGTGCAACCACAAATTCGGTGGAACAACATGACCATTCTGTTCCAGGACATGAGCTACTTTATTACAATCGCGATGACAATGCTCTATCATGACCTTCCCGAAGTTAATTAACAGTAACCGACACTCTTCAAGAATTGGAGTTGCCACAGTTGAGTGTCCAGAATTGTTTTGGAGAGCCTCTACCAAGATTAGGCTATCAGACTGTACCAAAATAGAATTACTTCCCACAATATTAGCAAGCTTTAGGCCTTCAGCCAGGGTTGTAGCCTCCGCAGAGAGAACCTTAGTAGACTTCTTATGAAGATTAGTATACGTGAAGTTTGTTCAAAAAAAAGTATACGTGAAGTTGGTATTATGTTGCATTTTCCTAACCTCGGTTTATATAATTCATATGAGAGGTATGGTTTACTTCGTGAAACATTTCCTAAGCAGATGGACTTGACTTAATTTGTGTGAAATGCATGTAGAATTTTTACTAAACTGCATTGCAGGATGACTACTTTCTAAAACCGATGGGAAAACCTCTAAAAAACCAATTGAAAATTTATGCTAAAAACTTACTGAAACCTATGCAACTGGAAATTGTGTGAAATGTCTTGAATTTTAACTGAAATGGTTGTGTGTTTGTGAGAAAGTTAAGTAAAATATTTTTGTAATATTATAAAATATGTCCACTATTGTTCTAAAATGTATATGGAAATTATGTTGAAGTTTCAATCGAAATGTGTCTGGAAGTTGAATTTTTGAACATATGAACCATTGAAACACAATTGTCATTGATCTGGAATGTACCTGTAACTACTCTCAAATACATTTGTATTTGATCACATGTGAAATTGGTGTATAGATGTTTGAAATATTTGTGAAAACAATAAAAAAGGGTTGGCATGTACTTTTTGGGTGATTTTACGTTATTAACGGGATTTTGTTCATTATAATAGGATTAAGTGTCCTAATTTATGTGAGATTACTGAAGATAATACTCTCTCAGTTTCTTTTTACTTCGTATATTAGGTTCGTATTAAGTGAAACCTTTTGAAGTTTGACCAAGTATATAAAAAAACTAACATTTACAATACAAAATCAATATCATTGGAGTCATCATGAGATATACTTATATATTGTATTTATTTGATATTACAGGTGTTCACCTTTTTCAATATAAATTTGGTCAAACTATACATAGTTTGACTTAAGGCAAACCTAATATCCAAATGAAAAATGCAAAAGAAGTACATCACTAGACAACCTTGGACCATGAGATGCATGCTACCGTACCGATGTTATATGGATGAAACCCAACTAACGCTTTTAATATCAACACATATGGAGATTGTTTTCTTTTTTGCGATGTGAGGGAGGTGCTTTGCCAATTTTGTTGAGATAGGAAAAGGAAAAAAATGACCCAATTTATAAGGGAAACTCGGTCGAAAACCAACTGAAACAAGGAAAAAAAGATTAAAAAAACAACACAACAGAACCCTGGCGTGGATTCCAAACATTCGACTGCCACTTAACTTGACCTCCATCGGGAGAGAAAGAGAGTGAGATCTCCAGAAACACCACCAAGAAGGGAATCGGTGTTGTCTTCGCCGGCATCGACCCCTGTCAACGACAAAGCTTCCGTTTAGACCCGCACATGACTGCCCCACCTAACCTCCAAAAAATCCAGCCCTACCAACGACCACTACCATTGTCCTCACTTCGATCGGACACGGCCCAATGATGAAAGACACACTCTTCGGTAATGCCTCCCAGGAGGGGAGGGGCGCCCATGACCGACCACATCACTGTCAACAATCCCTATCGAATCTGATTTTTTGCCCAGAGATTAATGCCTTACCAGTGTTACCACCTTCACAGTCCCTTGGAAGGGAGCCTAACCACTGCAAACTTGCGAAACCAAGCCACGTCTTCGCTCGTATTCATCAATGGGAAACATGTCGACAGGAGTAGAAGGATAAACAACCACACCACGCCGTGGAGGAAAGCAAGCACACAACGAAGTAAAGAACATACCTGGCTGCCGCCTGGTCCACGCGGGTAATGTCTGCCAGAGGCTACCAATGAAATCGAGAGGGAGGAGGTGTTGGAGGATTGCTAGGCGGGGCGGTGAGGTCGTCGCCTGTGTCCCCTTTCGGAGGGGGGGGGAGCAACTATTAGCTTCGTATTATTTATGTGTAAGAGAAGATGCAATTTGAATATATGGTACTCTGTTTTGAATGATTTGATTTGTAAGATTCTACCATGAATGGCAAAAAGTGGTAGTTGGCTCATGCTCAATTTGTAATGAACTTGAGGTAGTTTAAACAAATGATAACATGATTGCTTAAATGACCAACGAATCGCCTAATATCTGTGTGGTTTCCCATCTATAACTAATAATGCGAACGTGCAATCGTTAATATTAGGAAATATATTAATTGCACACAGATATTATGTAGTAGGATATTTTTCGCATGTTAATTGTATGATTATCACCGACTTTGATATTTAATATAATATTAATTACATGCTAAACATGTTGATCGCTCGCCATTTGATTAATCTAGGTCATTGGATTGTCCTAGTTTTATGGCTAAAATTAGTCGGATTTATCCATTTGGGCCTTTTTATATTTGTATATGTATAGATATAAATATATAGATAAAGGTAAAATATAGCGAACTGAGTCTAAATCAGATGGTTAGGTTCTTTGTGGAACCAGCCCATCAGGGTTTCGACACTTGACGCTGGTGCTCATATTTTCCTGGATTATTATTTTAGTCTTTTTGACAATGTTCATTCAGTAGGGGATACATTCCCGTCGACTATATGAAAACATGTGGTGACTTCATCAATCTTCAGATGTTGTGTCGGCTCAGTCTTTCGGAAATGTTCATAAGGGTAGGGTGTGCGTGCGTGCGTTTACATGAATGAGTGTATGTGCATATGTACAAGTGTGCATCCTTGTAGAAAAAGATATAGATAAAATCTCACAACTATCAAAAGATAGCAATACTTTTCGTTCCAGAAAGTAAAGGATAATAACAAGTTAATTCATCGCTAGGAGACCGCAAAATTAGGATTTTCTGACGATTCTGTTCCCTCAAAAAAGAAAGTGACCGCACCCGTCCGTCCACATTCTCCGCCTAACTGAACGGCCGCAGTCCACGACCCTATACGGATGGGAAGCAAGGCAGCGCCGCCGCCGCTGGCTGAACACCGCTCGTCGCCTGTCATGGCGGCCTCCGCCACCACCGACGGTCCACCCTTCCCCATCTACATCTCATCCGACGAGGACGAGGACGTAGCAGTCCTTGGCTCCTCCAGCAGCCCCGAGGAGATCCAGATCCAGCAGGCCATCCTCCTCTCCATCGGCCTCTCGCTTGACACGACCGGCATCCCCTCCTCCTCGGCCTCCCTCTCCGGAACCGACGTCGCCATGACAGACCGCAAAGGCAAGCGTAAACTACGATCGGAGTCGCCACATCAAGTCATAGATATAGATGATAATGATAGGCAAGAAGTCATCGATGTAGACGACGATGACAGCCTGATCTTCATCAAAGAGACGGGCAGCGGGAAGTCGAGAAAACCACGTAACGGCGGCCTGTTGGAGGTCGGCGAAGGTTCCCACAGCGCCACGATCATGAAAGAGTTCTACTGCACAATCTGCATGGAGACGCTCCCCGGCGTCGAGCGCTTCCCCGTCGCCGGGTGCGCGCACGCCTTCTGCGCGGGCTGCGTGAGGCAGTACATCGCGGCGAGGGTCGAGGACAACCTGCTGTCCATGGGCTGCCCCGATCCGGGCTGCAAGGGCGGCGTGCTGCACCCGGAGGAATGCCGGGACATCGTCCCGCCTCAGCTGTTCCAGCGCTGGGGCGCCGCGCTCTGCGAGCTGGCGCTCGGGGAACTCAAGTTCTACTGCCCCTTCAAGGACTGCTCGGCGCTGCTGATCGACGACGACCCCGGGCCCGGCGACGGCGGCGCGGAGGCGCTCACGAACGTGGAGTGCCCACACTGCAACCGCATGTTCTGCGCGCAGTGCAAGGTGCCGTGGCACGACGGCGTGGACTGCGCCGAGTTCCAGCGGCTCGGGAAGGACGAGCGCGGGCGGGAGGACCTGCTGCTGAGGAAGGTTGCGCAGGAGAGGAGGTGGCAGAGGTGCCCCCGGTGCAAGATGTACGTGGAAAGGGTGGCCGGCTGCCAGCACATGAGCTGCAGGTAAACTACCAACTAACTCTGCCTGAATCTGCAGCGAACACGAAAATTACGTTCATGTGCAACGGAGTACAAACTAGGCCAGTTTCTTGTTTGTGATCTGCAGGTGCGGGCACTCCTTCTGCTACCTTTGCGGCGGCTCCACGAGGAGCGGTGGACATCGTTGCAAAGGCAGGCGTACTGCTTACTGATCTGCATGGTGAATGATGTGAAGATCGATGCTCAAGTCGAACGGGTACTTGAGGGGAAGGAAATTACTACTATCAGTGGTGACCTAGTGAGCAATGCCCCTGCATCTCTGATGCCATTTTGAGAAGTACGCATGATCACCTCTATCGTGGCATGATTGAGACTAGCTTGGGCTTGTCATTTTCTGTAAATTTGTTATGGTTACTTGTGCGAAGGAGCTACTAGAAGGCAGCTCATGTGGTCCTATATCGTGGGAAACACTTGCATTTGGGTCTATGAAATTCCACGCAACCTTCTGGCAGATGTGTTTTCTCTCAATTTAGTTTTGTGTGTGTAAATCTATGAGCTCTCAATGTGCACTATATTGTGTCGAGTTCAAAATCATGTGATAAATTTCTAATTGATTTACCTAGTGCCACCCAACGGCTCAACTGCGTAGAATAAACCCAATGGACTAGGTGCAAAACGTGAATACCTTTTTGAATTCCAAATTGCAAAACTAGCTTCCTTTTAAGCAAGTGTTCAAATCGCAGTAGGTTTGAGTAGTTGTATTCTTTGCAAGGAGAGCTTTTAAAAAACAGATGTATGCGTGTCACCCATCCATAGAACCATGTGAAGTGGAGGTTTGCTACTCATGTATATGTAACAAACATGACAAAATTGAAAAAACAATGGAACGTCTCTAAGCTTAACACTAAATGTACACTATTCTAGCAATGGGACAACATGTGTACAATACATATGTGTCACTTCAAAAAGTGCAAAAAATCATTGCAATACATACCGTGCACTCTTTCTATGTTCGGGCCTATTTGGTGTTGTGACGTGCCCGTGTTGGCATGCTACACGGTGTCGGGCCGTGCCGCCCATTTGCCAAAATCCCTGGCCCAACATGGCACGGTATCTCGGGTCGTGTTGGTCACGGGTTGTGTCGTGCTGAAGGAAATATATCTAAAGGCAATAATAAAATTGTTATTTCACTATTAAAAAAATGCTTATACATAGGACTTTACCAATAGCATCTGTTTGGGAACCCACGCTATTGGTAAATATCAGTAGCGCTTGGTACAAAATGTGCTGCTGGTATTACTTAGCAGCAGCGTGGGTTTTTTTGGCAGCGCTACTAGTAAGTGTGCCACATCACACTCTCAGATTAACATATAGTAGCAGCGTGGGTGATCAATCCAGCGCTACTGCTAAAGACATAGCTGTAGCGCCTGGTTTGCAAAACGCGCTACTATCACCACGCTACAAAAATATCCACCCAAGATCCAGATCCAGATCCCTCCACCCCCGGCCTCCCTTCCATCCCCTCTTTCTCTCCCCCGCGACTCCTCTCGCCGCCGCCGTCTCCGGCTCCGGCCGCGATTCCGGCGAGTTCCGGCGGCACGCAGCACACCGCCGAGACCCCCTCGCTCCGGCGCTTCCTCCCATCCGGCAGATTCGCTAGCTCGATCGCAACCCCAGCCCCGTGGCTAGGGTTGGGTTGCGGGCGGGGCCTACTTCCTCGCCGGCCGGCTCGAGTTGGCCATATCCACGGCGCCGTCCTCCTCCACGACCTCAAGCCCTCAGGATACGTAGGCGCTCGCAGCCATGGAATGGATGGATCCATGGGTACGAATCCCTCCTCTCTCACTTCTCCCTGCCTCCCTCTCTGACCCACCACCGTCTCCATGACCAGGACTAGTCCGACGCCATGGAAGGGCATGAAGGGCCACCAACAGCAGCTCCCTCCGGTCTTCTCCCACCATGGAAGGTATCACCCATGCTTGTCCACGCCATCCATGCCACATTCCAAGCCTTGCTGCAACTTACATCTTCAGACCAGACACAAATCTCAAGCTTTTGTTCCTTCTTCGGGAAACTGCACATTCATCTCCAGCTTGTTGATACTAACTTGATAATGTTCCTGTCCTCAGGCATCCATGGAAGCCGCCGCCGCTGCTCCGACCCCGCTGCCAACGCCCCATGGAGACTCTGCTCTGTCTCGTGTCCTGCGTGTCCTGGCCATCAAACCAATTACCCTGAGGTGTTTCTTCTTTTCACTAGTGCAACAATTTGTGTGCGCGTGTGCGTGTGCGTCTACTATGAGTGAGATTTGACAACACAAGATGAGCTCTTGTAGCGACGATTGATTCTCTGATGTTCACACAAGTCCATGCCAATTTTGTCTTGTCTTGATGATTCATTCCAACGCTTTACTTTCGGTTTTTCAACAGGGAAGACATCGATTTGATTTGGGGGGAGGTGACGTACACCAAATAGAAATTCAGAGTTGTAGATGTTCATGAGCTGATGTCATTGCTGACCTTAGTCAATTTTAATTTGATCCCGCGACTAGCAATCCAGTAAAATCCCTTCGTTACAAACTAATTGAAGTTCAGTACAAAAAAATCAATTGAAGTTCTAACGCTGTGCTAAGTCAAACTTCTTCAAGTTTGACCAAGTATATAAAAACTATTTCAACATCTACAACACCAATTTAGTTTCATCATAACATCGTGCTCTCCTCTCCCAACCCACTCGCCGCTGGTGAGTACTATCACACAGAGGAAACTATGTTGCTCTTCTTTTACTTGTTTTTTGAGGAAGCTATAGCCTGCCGCATGTGCATGGTAGATTAGTTCTGCAAGTAGGTAGTATCTTGATTTCCGCTGGACATGTAGCCACGGAGCTGAAAAAATTGCTGCTTTGCGTAGGTTCATGGCCCTGCTATGTGCTTGCTCCTGTCTATGTCCATGAGCAACAGCAAAATCAATCGTTTAGTAGCATATCATTCTTAGACCTTAGTGCTTGTCCTAGAAACTGGATATACTGGACTCCATAGTGCTAGTGCACTTTCATTTTTGTTAAGTTTGTACACCCTGCCTGAGAAAGCAATAGCCGTCACTTAGATTTTTGTTGGGTTCCTTATCTAGGATGAATTGGTTTATTGATGTTTAATGTTCCCCGCTTACAGATTCTCGCTTAGAGATACCAAGCTTGTTCTCCGAGAGTTCGAGAAATGTGGCGTTATATTGAGACATCTCTCTGGACCAAGAGAGGGTAATTGGATAATTAGTAATTCTGAACATCTTTGTAGCTTGCAAAAACCAGATTGCAAGTAATTCTGAGCATCTTTGTAGCTTGCAAGAACATATCCAATTTGATTGATTGTAGGCCCGTATCCAATTGGATTCATTCACAGTTTCTTTGCCTTGAGTTTCAATCAATTGTACTCGTGTAGGTATGTTTATATCATACTTTTGCAATGGATAAAAAATAATCTAAAGGTGCAGTTGTAGTAGTTTGGTCTTGCTTTCTTTTGTTTACATTGGCTAACTTGATATTGTAACAAACAAGAGCAGAAGACACTGATTAATGCTGATGATTTAGTAACTACAATTTTTTGTGTTTTTCTTTGCCTTGTCCCGCCCAGTAATGTATTCTATTTGTCTGCGAAGACTTAACTTGGTGCCAAACATTGCGGCGCCAAGTAAACACAGTACCCTGCCTGATGTGGTACTATATATCGCGAATACCCTAACAAGAAATCTGCTAACACAAAAAACTTATGGCAATGCCAGTGATGATGTTTTGAGAATTTATTGACTTGTGATTTACAGAAGAAAAAAATATTCTTTTTCATATGCAAAGTAATTTAGTTCGCATATGCATTTATGTGTTTCTTTTGGACTTCATGTTTTTCTATGCACTTGTAAAATCTATATGCATTCTTATATAACTATTCTCTGCACTTTTCGCAGCTACCGAAACGCCAGAACTGCTCTCTTTGATGGCATTAAAGAAGGTGGAATACGAGTACCAGCTTATTCTTCACATGAGAATGAGTGAGCTATGGATGGATTCCAAGATCGAGTCAACATTCTCAAGAGGGTGAGTGCCACATAATGATTGAATATCCTAATTCTTCATCTTCGTTTTTATGTAAAGAGTTGGTGTTTTCACATATTTATTATGCGTATTTATATTCTCAAAAAAAAGATGGTGTGTCTTTATCTTTTAACTACATCGCTTAGCTAAGATCGTAAGAAGATATTTGTAGTTGTATGCTTTCTAAAAAGGAACATATTTTCCTCACAAAACTAAGAGACGACTAACTTTAGGAATTGCAACTTTATAGATAGTACTTATCTAGATTGGTATCCATGGCAACCATGTGCTTTCTTGGACCATTTAGTTTGAATAGCCAGTGAGGAATTAAGCATATATTTCTGGCATGAGCTCTTTTAAATTGCTAGATGAGAAGGAAACTTAACTTAGTGGGTCATGTGAATTGTAATATACTATTTGGTTGAACTGATTATATTTGCATACTAACAAGTTTTCATTTTCCCGGCGTGGACGTAGGGGTGATCGACGCTACCTAGCGCAGCCCGGTGGGCGCTGTGCTCTTCAACCCGGTGAAGCTCGGCGGCCACGTCGCACAGACGATCGTCCAGTTGATCGTGACGCCGAAGGTCGCCGAGGTGGAGGACCTCGACGCCACCGTCCGGGGGAGGGAGGATTCGGGTCCACCGGCGCCTGAACTCCGAGCCTTGGTAGATACATCTAGAGAAGTGGTTTGTTTAGGTTGGTGGTGAACACTAGGGAAGGCACCCACGTTTCGATGATGGTTGTGTGTCTTGAGAATGTTCTGTGACGTTGGTTTGGTTTCCACTGGACGTATTGCCATCCATGAATACTACATCTAATTTTTTTTAATTCCTAAATTGTTAGTAGTAGCGTGGGAAATAAGTGAGCGCTACTAGTAGTTAGGTTAGTATTAGCGTGGAAAATAAGTGAGCGCTACTAGTAGTTAGGTTAGTAGTTAGCGCGGGTGCACCAGCGCTACTACTAACTTTTTAGTAGTAGCGCGGGTGCACCTGCGCTACTACTAACCATTTAGCTGTAGCGTGATAGTAGTAGCATGGGTACCAACGCCCAATGCTACTAGTAGGCAGTTTTCTAGCTCTACTACTAGCCTTTTTCCTAGTAGCGTTTATATTTCCTTATATTATAATAAATGTTTATTATTCATGCTAGAATTGTATTAACCGGAAACTTGATGCATGGGTGAATACATAGACAAAACAAAGTGTCTCTAGTATGCCTCTACTTGACTAGCTAGTTAATCAAAGATGGTTAAATTTCCTGACCATAGACGTGTTGTCATTTGATGAATGGGGTCACATTATTAGGATAATGATGTGATGGACAAGACTCATCCGTTAGCTTAGCATAATGATCGTTAAGTTATATTGCTATTGCTTTCTTCATGACTTATACATATTCCTTTGACTATGAGATTATGTAACTCTCGAGTACCGGAGGGACACCTTGTGTGCTATCAAACATCACAACGTAACTAGGTGATTATAAAGATGCTCTACAGGTGTCTCCAAAGGTGTTTGTTGGGTTGGCATAGATCGAGATTAGGATTTGTCACTCTGAGTATCGGAGAGGTATCTCTGGGCCCTCTTGGTAATGCACATCATGATAAGCCTTGCAAGCAATGTGACTAATGAGTTAGTTGTGGGATGATGTAATACGGAACGAGTAAAGAGACTTGCGGGTAATGAGATTGAACTAGGTATGAGGATACCGACGATCGAATCTCGGGCAAGTAACATACCGATGACAAAGGGAATTACGTATGTTATCATTACGGTTTGACCGATAAAGATCTTCGTAGAATATGTAGGAACCAATATGAGCATCCAGGTTCCGCTATTGGTTATTGACCAGAGATGTGTCTCGGTCATGTCTACGTAGTTCTCGAACCCGTAGGGTCCGCACGCTTAATGTTCGATGACGATTTGTATTATGAGTTATGTGTTTTGGTGGCCGAAGATTGTTCGGAGTCCTGGATGAGATCACGGACATGACGAGGAGTCTCGAAATAGTCGAGAGGCAAAAATTGATATATTGGACAATGATATTCGGACACTGGAATGGTTTCGGAGTGGTTCGAGTATTTTTCGGAGTATCGAGGGATTACCGGAACCCCCCAGGGGAAGTATTGGGCCTACATGGGTCATAGGGGAGAGGGGAGGCAGCCCACAAGGGGTAGCCGCGCCCCCCTCCCATAGGGAGTCCGAATTGGACTAGGGAAGGGGGTGCGCGCCCCTTTCCTTCTCCTCTTCCATCTCCCTTCCCCCTTTCCCCCTCCATGAGAAGGAAAAGAGGGGGGCAAATCCTACTAGGACTTGGAGTCCTAGTAGGACTCCTCTCTCCTTGGCGCGCCCCTAGTGGCCGGCCTCCTCCCCTCCTCCTTTATATACGTGGGCAGGGCACCCCTTGGACTCACACCAATTGTTCCAAGCCATGTGCGGCGTCTCCCTCCACGGTTTACTCCTCTGATCATATTCACGTAGTGCTTAGGTGAAGCCCTGCGCGGATCACATCACCATCATCGTCATCACGCCGTCGTGCTGACGAAACTCTCCCTCGACCCTCAGACGGATCAAGAGTTCGAGGGACGTCATCGAGTTGAACGTGTGCTGAACTCAGAGGTGCCATACGTTCGGCACTAGATCGGTTGGATCGTTAAGACGTTCGACTATATCAACCGCGTTAACCTAACGCTTCCGCTTTCGGTCTACGATGGTACATGGACACACTCTCCCCCTCTCGTTGCTATGCATCTCCTAGGTAGATCTTGCATGATCATAGGAGTTTTTTTGAAATTTGCATGCTACGTTCCCCAACAGTGGCATCCGAGCCAGGTCTATGCATAGATGATATGCACGAGTAGAACACAAAGAGTTATGGGCGATCATAGTCATACTGCTTACCACCAACGTCTTACTTTGATTCAGCGGCATTGTTGGATGAAGTGGCCCGGACCAACCTTACATGACCACGTTCATGAGACCGGTTCCACCGACAGACATGCAACTTGTTTTGCATAAAGGTGGCTGGCGGGTGTCTGTTTCTCCAATTTAGTTGAATCGAGTTTGACTAGGGCCGGTCCTTGTTGAAGGTTAAAAGAACACACTTGACGAAAAATCGTTCTGGTTTAGATGCATAGGTAAGAACGGTTCTTGTTAGAAGCCCGTAGCATCCACGTAAAACTTGCAACAACAAAGTAAAGGACGTCTAACTTGTTTTTGCAGGGCTTGTTGTGATGTGATATTGTCAAGACATGATGTGATATAAGTTATTGGATGAGATGATCATGTTTTGTAAAAGTTATCGGCAACTGGCAGGAGCCTTATGGTTGTCGCTTTATTGTATGAAATGCATTCGCCATGTAATTTCTTTACTTTATCACTACTCGTTAGCGATAGTCGTAGAAGCAATAGTTGGCGAGACGACAATGACTCTACGATGGAGATCAAGGTGTCAAGCCGGTGACGATGGAGATCATGACGGTGCTTTGGAGATGGAGATCAAAGGCACAAGATGATGATGGCCATATCATATCGCATATTTTGATTGCATGTGATGTTTATCTTTTATCCATCTTATTTTGCTTAGTATGGCGGTTGCATTATAAGATGATCCCTCACTAAATTTCAAGGTATAAGTGTTCTCCCTGAGTATGCACCGTTACTACAGTTCGTCGTGCTGAGACACCACGTGATGATCGGGTGTGATAAACTCTACATTACATACAATGGGTGTAAGACAGTTTTGCACGTGCAGAATACTCAGGTTAAACTTGACGAGTCTAGCATGTACAGACATGGCCTCGGAACACTGAGACCGAAAGGTCGAACATGAATCATATACTCCCTCTGTTCCAAATTACTTGTCGTGGTTTTAGTTCAAATTTTAGCTAAAACCACGATGAGTAATTTGGAACGGAGGGAGTAGTAGATATTATCAACATAGAGATGTTCACCATTAAAAACTACTCCATCTCACGTGATGCTCGGACATGGTTTAGTTGATATGGATCACATGATCATTTAGATGACTAGAGGGATGTCTATCTAAGTGGGAGTTCTTTAGTAATATGATTAATTGAACTTTAATTTATCATGAACTTAGTCCTGATAGTTTTTGCATATCTATGTTGTTGTAGATCAATGGCCCGTGTTACCGTTCCCTTGAATTTTAATGCGTTCCTAGAGAAAGCTAAGTTGAAAGATGATGGTAGCAACTACACGGACTGGGTCCGTAACTTGAGGATTATCCTCATTGCTGCACAGAAGAATTACGTCCTTGAAGCATCGCTGGGTGCAAGGCCTGTTGCAGGAGCAACACCGGACATTATGAACGTCTCGCAAGCTAAATCTGAGGACTACTTGATAGTTCAGTGTGCCATGTGCTACCTCTTGAGCACTGCGTTGGTTTTCCCCGAAGAGGAAGGGATGATGCAGCAAAGTAGCGTAAGTATTTCCCTTAGTTTTTGAGAACCAAGGTATCAATCCAGTAGGAGGCTACGCGCGAGTCCCTCGTACCTGCACAAAACAAATAAATCCTCACAACCAACGTAAATAGGGGTTGTCAATCCCTATAAGGCCACTTACGAGAGTGAGATCTGATAGATATGATAAGATAATATTTTTGATATTTTTATGATAAAGATGCAAAGTAAAATAAAGGCAAAGTAAATAGCAAAGGAAATAACTAAGTAGTAGGAGATTAATATGATCAATATAGACCCCGGGGCCATAGGTTTCACTAGTGGCTTCTCTCGAGAGCATAAGTATTCTACGGTGGGTGAACAAATTACTGTTGAGCAATTGACAGAATTGAGCATAGTTATGAGAATATCTAGGTATGATCATGTATATAGGCATCACGTTCGAGACAAGTAGACCGACTCCTGCCTGCATCTACTATTATTACTCCACTCATCGACCGCTATCCAGCATGCATCTAGAGTATTAAGTTAAAAATAGAGTAACGCCTTAAGCAAGATAGACTCATGCAATATGAAGAAAACCCCATCTTGTTATCCTCGATGGCAACAATACAATACGTGCCTTGCTACCCCTACTGTCACTGGGAAAGGACACCGCAAGATTGAACCCAAAGCTAAGCACTTATCCCATTGCAAGAAAGATCAATCTAGTAGGCCAAACCAAACTGATAATTCGAAGAGGCTTGCAAAGATAAACAATCATACATAAAAGAATTCAGAGAAGATTCAAATATTATTCATAGATAGAGTTGATCATAAACCCACAATTCATCGGTCTCAACAAACACACCGCAAAAAGAAGATTACATCGAATAGTTCTCCACAAGAGAGGGGGAGAACATTGTATTGAGATCCAAAAAGAGAGAAGAAGCCATCTAGCTAATAACTATGGACCCGTAGGTCTGAGGTAAACTACTCACACTTCATCGAAGAGGCTATGGTGTTGATGTAGAAGCCCTCCGTGATCGATGCCCCCTCCGGCGGAGCTCCGAAACAGGCCCCAAGATGGGATCTCGTGGATACAAAAAGTTATGGCAGTGGAATTAGGGTTTTGGATCCATATCTGATCGTTTGGGGGTACGTAGGTATATATAGGAGGAAGGAGTACGTCGGTGGAGCAACAGGGGGCCTACGAGGGTGGAGGGCGTGCCTGGGAGGGGGGGGGGGGGTAGGCGCGCCCCCTACCTCGTGGCCTCCTCTTTTCTTTCTTGACGTAGGGTCCAAGTCTCCCGGGTCTTGTTCGTTGAGATAATCACGTTCCCGAAGGTTTCATTCTATTTGGACTCCGTTTGATATTCCTTTTCTTCGAAACCCTAAAATAGGCAAAAAAAACAGCAATTCTGGGTTGGGCCTCCGGTTAATAGGTTAGTCCCAAAAATAATATAAAAGTGGATAATAAAGCCTAATAATGTCCAAAATAGTAGATAATATAACATGAAGCAATCAAAAATTATAGATACGTTGGAGACGTATCAAGCATCCCCAAGCTTAATTCCTGCTTGTCCTCGAGTAGGTAAATGATAAAAACAGAATTTTTGATGTGGAGTGCTACTTGGCATAATTTTAGTGTAATTCTTCTTAATTGTGGTATGAATATTCAGATCCGAAAGATTCAAGACAAAAGTTTAATATTGACATAAAAATAATAATACTTCAAGCATACTAACAAAGCAATTATGTCTTCTCAAAATAACATGGCCAAAGAAAGTTATCCCTACAAAATCATATAGTCTGGCTATGCTCCATCTTCACCACACAAAATATTTAAATCATGCACAACCCCGATGACAAACCAAGCAATTGTTTCATACTTTTGACATTCTCAAAACTTTTTCAATTTTCACGCAATACATGAGCGTGAGCCATGGACATAGCACTATAGGTGGAATAGAATGGTGGTTGTGGAGAAAACAAAAAAGGGAGAAGATAGTCTCACATCAACTAGGCGTATCAACGGGCTATGGAGATGCCCATCAATAGATATCAATGTGAGTGAGTAGGGATTGCCATGCAACAGATGCACTAGAGCTATAAGTATATGAAAGCTCAAAAAGAAACTAAGTGGGTGTGCATCCAACTTGCTTGCTCATGAAGACCTAGGGCATTTTGAGGAAGCCCATCATTGGAATATACAAGCCAATTTCTATAATGAAAAATTCCAATAGTATATGAAAGTGACGAAATGAGAGACTCTCTACTATGAATATCATGGTGCTACTTTGAAGCACAAGTGTGGTAAAAGGATAGTAGCATTGCCCCTTCTCTCTTTTTCTATCATTTTTTTATTTGAGCCTTTTCTCTTTTTTATGGCCTCTTTTTTTTATTCTTCGTCCGGAGTCTCATCCCGACATGTGGGGGAATCATAGTCTCCATCATCCTTTCTCACTGGGACAATGCTCTAATAATGATGATCATCACACTTTTATTTTTCTTACAACTCAACAATTACAACTCGATACTAGAACATAGGATGACTCTATATGAATGCCTCCGGTGGTGTACCGAGATATGCAATGATGCATGAGTGACACGTATGAAAGAATTATGAATGGTGGCTTTGCCACAAATACGTTGTCAACTACATGATCATGCTAATCAATATGACAATGATGGAGTGTGTCATGAAAAACGGAACGGTGGAAAGTTGCATGGCAATATATCTCGGAATGGCTATGGGAATGCCATAATAGGTAGATATGGTGGCTGTTTTGAGGAAGGTATATGGTGGGTGTATGATACCGGCGAAAGGTGCGCGGTATTAGAGAGGCTAGCAAAGGTGAAAGGGTGAGAGTGCGTATAATCCATGGACTCAACATTAGTCATAAAGAACTCATACACTTATTGCAAAAATCTACAAGTTATCAAAGCAAAGTATTACGCGCATGCTCCTAGGGGGATATATTGGTAGGAAAAGACCATCGCTCGTCCCCGACCGCCACTCATAAGGAAGACAATCAAAAAATAAATCATGCTCCGACTTCATCACATAACGGTTCACCATACGTGCATGCTACGGGAATCACAAACTTTAACACAAGTATTTCTCAAATTCACAACTACTCAACTAGCATAACTTTAATATCACCATCTTCATATCTCAAAACAATTATCAAGCATCAAATTTCTCATAGTATTCAACACACTCATAAGAAAGTTTTATTATTAATCTTGTATACCAAGCATATTAAGACTTTAAGAAAATTACCATGCTATTTAAGACTCTCAAAATAATCTAAGTGAAGCATGAGAGATCAATAGTTTCTATAAAACAAATTCACCACCGTGCTCTAAAAGATATAAGTGAAGTACTAGAGCAAAACTATATAACTCAAAAGATATAAGTGAAGCACATAGAGTATTCTAACAAATTCCAAATCATGTATGGCTTTCTCAAAAGGTGTGTACAACAAGGATGATTGTGGTAAACTAAAAAGCAAAGACTCAAATAATACAAGATGCTCCAAGCAAAACACATATCATGTGGCGAATAAAAATATAGCTCCAAGTAAAGTTACCGATAGAAGTAGACGAAAGAGGGGATGCCTTCTGGGGCATCCCCAAGCTTTGGCTTTTAGGTGTCCTTAGATTATCTTGGGGGCGCCATGGGCATCCCCAAGCTTAGGATATTGCCACTCCTTGTTCCATAATCCATCAAATTTTTACGCAAAACTTGAAAACTTCACAACACAAAACTTAAAGTAGACAATCTCGTGAGCTCCGTTAGCGAAAGAAAATAAAAGACCACTTCAAGGTACTGTAATGAACTCATTATTTATTTATATTGGTGTTATAACTACTGTATTAAAAAAATTTCTATGGTTTATAAACTATTTTACTAGCCATAGATTCATCAAAATAAGCAAACAACACACGAAAAACAGAATCTGTCAAAAACAGAACAGTCTGTAGTAATCTGTATCTATCGCAAGATCTGGAACCCCAAAAATTCTAAAATAAATTGCTGGACGTGAGTAATTTATCTATTAATCATCTTCAAAAAGAATTAACTAAATAGCACTTTCTAAATAAAAGGGCAGCAGTTCTCGTGAGCGCTAAAGTTTCTGTTTTTTACAGCAAGTTCAACAAGACTTTCCCCAAGTCTTCCCAACGGTTCTACTTGGCACAAACACTAATTAAAAACAAAAAACACAACCAAAATAGAGTCTAGATAAATTATTTATTACTAAATAGGATAAAAAATCAAGGAATAAAAATAAAATTGGGTTGCCTCCCAACAAGCGCTATCGTTTAACGCCCCTAGCTATGCATAACAAGCAAGAATAGATCTAGGTATTGCCATCTTTGGTTAGCAATCCATAAGTGGCTCTCATAATATATTCATAATGTAATTTAATTTTCTTTCTAGGAAAGTGTTTCATGCCTTTCCTTAATGTAAATTGGAATCTAATATTTCCTTCCTTCATATCAATAATTGCACCAATCGTTCTAAGGAAAGGTCTACCAAGAATAATAGGACATGAAGGATTGCAATCTATGTCAAGAACAATAAAATCTACGGGTACATAATTCCTATTTGCAACAATAAGAACATCATTAATTCTTCCCATAGGTTTCTTAATAGTGGAATCCGCAAGGTGCAAGTTTAGAGAGCAATCATCAAAATCACGGAAACCTAACAAATCACACAAAGTCTTTGGAATCATGGAAACACTAGCACCGAAATCACATAAAGCATAGCATTCATGATTTTTAATTTTAATTTTAATAGTTGGTTCCCACTCATCATAAAGTTTTCTAGGGATAGTAACTTCCAATTCAAGTTTTTCTTCATAAGATTGCATCAAGGCATCAACGATATGTTTAGTAAACGCTTTATTTTGACTATAAGCATGAGGAGAATGTAGCACGGATTGCAACAAGGAAATACAATCAATCAAAGAGCAATTTTCGTAGTTAAATTCCTTGAAATCCATAATAGTGGGTTTAGCAACATCTAGGGTTTTAATTTCTTCAATCCCACTTTTATCAAATTTAGCATCAAGATCAACAAATTCCGAATTCTTGGAACGCCTTCTAGGTAAAGGTGGATCATATTCAGTCCCATCATTATCAAGATTCATATTTCAAAAACAAAGATTTAATAGGGGACACATCAATAACGTTTATATCTTCATCTTTATTTTCATAGGAACTAGAAGAACACGCTCTTATAAAGGCATCTTTCTTAGCACGCATCCTAGCGGTTATTTCTTTGCACTCATCAATGGAAATTCTCATGGCTTTGAGAGACTCATTGATATCATGCTTAGGTGTAATAGATCTAAGTTTCAAAGAATCAACATCAAGAGAAATTCTATCAACGTTCCTAGCCAAATCATCAATCTTAAGCAATTTTTCTTCAATCATAGCATTAAAATTCTTTTGCGAAGTAATAAATTCTTTAATATTAGATTCAAAATCAGAGGGCATCTTATTATAATTTCCATAAGAAATGTTGTAGGAATTACCATAATTATTAGAGGAATTACTAGGATAAGGCCTAGGGTTCAAATTTCGTCTATACGCGTTGTTACCAAAATTGTTCCTACCAACAAAATTCACATCCATAGATTCATTATTATTCTCAATCAAAGTAGACAAGGGCATATCATTAGGATCAGAAGGAGCACTCTTATTAGCAAATAATTTCATAAGTTCATCCATCTTTCCATTCAAAACATTAATTTCTTCTATCGCATGCACCTTTTTATTAGTAGATCTTTCAGTATGCCATTGAGAATAATTAACCATAATATTATCTAGGAGTTTAGTAGCTTCTCCTAAAGTGATTTCCATAAAAGTGCCTCCCGCGGCCGAATCTAAAAGATTTCTAGAAGCAAAATTCAATCCGGCATAAAAAATTTGAACAATCATCCACAAATTTAAACCATGAGTAGGGCAATTACGTATCATTAATTTCATTCTCTCCCAAGCTTGTGCAACATGCTCATGATCAAGTTGCTTAAAATTCATAATATCGTTTCTAAGAGAGATGATCTTAGCGGGAGGAAAATACCTAGAGATAAAAGTATCTTTGCACTTATTCCATGAATCAATACTATTTTTAGGCAAAGACGAAAACCAAGCTTTAGCACGATCGCTAAGCGAAAAAGGAAATAGCTTCAATTTAACAATATCATTATCCACACCTTTCTTCTTTTGCATGTCACACAAATCAACGAGCTATTTAGATGGGTAGCGACATCATCACTAGGAAGGCCAGAAAATGGATCTTTCATGACAAGATTCAACAAAGCAGTATTAATTTCACAAGATTCAGCATCGGTAAGAGGAGCGATCGGAGTGCTAATAAAATCATTGTTGTTGGTATTGGTGAAGTCACACAATTTAGTATTATCTTGAGCCATCATGACAAGCAAGCAAACTAACACACAAGCAAACAAAAAGCAAGCGGGCAAAAAGAGGCAAATAGAGAAAGAGAGGGAGGATAGAGAGAGAGAGGGGGCGAATAAAACGGCAAGGGTGAAGTGGGGGAGAGGAAAATGAGAGGCAAATGGCAAATAATGTAATGTGGGAGATAAGGGTATGTGATGGGTACTTGGTATGTTGACTTTTGCGTAGACCTCCCTGGCAACGGCACCAGAAATCCTTCTTGGTACCTCTTGAGCACTGCGTTGGTTTTCCCCGAAGAGGAAGGGATGATGCAGCAAAGTAGCGTAAGTATTTCCCTCGGTTTTTGAGAACCAAGGTATCAATCCAGTAGGAGGCTACGCGTGAGTCCCTTGTACCTGCACAAAACAAATAAATCCTCGCAACCAATGCAAATAGGGGTTGTCAATCCCTATAAGGCCACTTACGAGAGTGAGATCTGATAGATATGATAAGATAATATTTTTGGTATTTTTATGATAAAGATGCAAAGTAAAATAAAGGCAAAGTAAATATCAAAGGAAATAACTAAGTAGTAGGAGATTAATATGATGAAGATAGACCCGTGGGCCATAGGTTTCACTAGTGGCTTCTCTTGAGAGCATAAGTATTCTACGGTGGGTGAACAAATTACTGTTGAGCAATTGACAGAATTGAGCATAGTTATGACAATATCTAGGTATGATCATGTATATGGGCATCATGTCCGAGACAAGTAGACCGACTCCTGTCTGCATCTACTACTATTATTCCACTCATCGACCGCTATCCATCATGCATCTAGAGTATTAAGTTAAAAACAGAGTAACGCCTTAAGCAAGATGACATGATGTAGAGGGATAGACTCATGCAATATGAATAAAACCCCATCTTGTTATCCTCGATGGCAACAATACAATACGTGCCTTGCTGCCCCTACTGTCACTGGGAATGGACACCGCAAGATTGAACCCAAATCTAAGCACTTCTCCCATTAAAAGAAAGATCAATCTAGTAGGCCAAACCAAACTGATAATTTGAAGAGACTTGCAAAGATAACCAATCATACATAAAAGAATTCAGAGAAGATTCAAATATTATTCATAGATAGACTTGATCATAAACCCACAATTGATCGGTCTCAACAAACACACCGCAAAAAGAAGATTACATCGAATAGTTCTCCACAAGAGAGGGGAGAACATTGTATTGAGATCCAAAAAGAGAGAAGAAGACATCTAGCTAATAACTATGGACTCGTAGGTCTGAGGTAAACTACTCACACTTCATCGGAGAGGCTATGGTGTTGATGTAGAAGCCCTCCATGATTGATGCCCCCTCCGGCGGAGCTTCGGAACATGCCTCAAGATGGGATCTCGTGGATACAGAAAGTTACGATGGTGGAATTAGGGTTTTGGCTCCATATCTGATCATTTGGGGGTACGTAGGTATATATAGGAGGAAGGAGTACGTCGGTGGAGCAATAGGGGGCCCACGAGGGTGGAGGGTGCGCCTGGGGGGGGGGGTAGGCATGCCCCTACCTCATGGCCTCCTCTTTTCTTTCTTGACGTAGGGTCCAAGGCTCCCGGGTCTTATTCGTTGAGAAAATCACATTCCCGAAGGTTTCATTCCGTTTGGACTCCGTTTGATATTCCTTTTCTTCGAAACCCTAAAATAGGGGAAAAAACAACAATTCTGGGCTGGGCTCTGGTTAATAAGTTAGTCCCAAAAATAATATAAAAGTGGATAATAAAGCCCAATAATGTCCAAAACAGTAGATAATATAGCATGAAGCAATCAAAAATTATATATACGTTGGAGACGTATCACCATGCTTTACGGCTTAGAATCAGGACTTCAAAGACGTTTTGAACATCATGGAGGATATGAGATGCTCCAGGAGTTGAAGTTAATATTTCAAGCAAATTCCCGAGTTGAGAGATATGAAGTCTCCAACAAATTCTATAGCTGCAAGATGGCGGAGAACAGTTCTGTTAGTGAACACATACTCAGAATGTCTGGGTACCATAACCGCTTGACTCAACTGGGAGTTAATCTTCCGGATGATAGTGTCATTGACAGAGTTCGCCAATCACTGCCACCAAGCTATAAAGGCTTCGTGATGAACTATAATATGCAAGGGATGGAAAATAAAATTCCCAAGCTCTTCGCAATGCTTAAGGTTGCAGAGGTAGAAGTCAAGATGGAGCATCAAGTGTTGATGGTTAACAAGACCACTAATTTCAAGAAAAAGGGCAAAGGTAAGAAGGGGAACTTCAAGAAGAATAGAAAGCAAGTTGCTGCTCCCGGGAAGAAGCCCAAGTTTGGACCTAAGCCTGAAACTGAGTGCTTCTACTGCAAAGGGACTGGTCACTGGAAGCGGAATTGCCCCAAGTATTTGGCGGATAAGAAGGATGGCAAGATGAAAGGTATATTTGATATACATGTTATTGATGTGAACCTTACTAATGCTCGTAGTAGTGCCTAGGTATTTGATACTGGTTCTGTTGCTCATATTTGCAACTCGAAACAGGGGCTAGGAATTAAACGAAGATTGGCTAAGGACGACGTGACGATGCGTGTCAGAAATGGTTCCAAGGTCGATGTGATCGCCGTCGGCACGCTACCTCTACATCTACCTTCGGGATTAGTTTTAGACCTGAATAATTGTTATTTGGTGCCAGCGTTGAGCATGAACATTATATCTGGATCTTGTTTGATTCGAGATGGTTATTCATTTAAATTAGAGAATAATGGTTGTTCTATTTATATGAGTAATATCTTTTATGGTCATGCACCCTTGATGAGTGGTTTTATTTTTCTTAAATCTTGATCATAGTGATACACATATTCATAATATTGAAGCCAAAAGATGCAAGGTTAATTATGATAGTGCAACTTATTTGTGGCACTGCCGTTTAGGTCATATTGGTGTAAAGCGCATGAAGAAACTCCATGTTGATGGGCTTTTGGAATCACTTGATGCTTGCGAACCATGCCTCATGGGCAAGATGAATAAGACTCTGTTCTCCGGAACAATGGAGCGAGCTACTGACTTATTGGAAATAATACATACTGATGTATGCGGTCCGATGAGTGTTGAGGCTCGCGACAGGTATCATTATTTTCTGACCTTCACAAATGATTTGAGCAGATATGGGTATATCTTCTTAATGAAACGTAAGTATGAAACATTTGAAAAGTTCAAAGAATTTCAGAGTGAAGTGGAAAATCATTGTAACAAGAAAAGAAAGTTTCTACGATTTGATCGCGGAGGCGAATATTTGAGTTACGAGTTTGGTCTTCATATGAAACAACGTGGAATAGTTTCGCAACTCACGCCACCTGGAACACCACAGCGTAATGGTGTGTCCGAACGTCTTAACCGTACTTTATTAGATATGGTGTGATCTATGATGTCTCTTACTGATTTACCACTATCATTTCGGGGTTATGATTTTGAGATGGCTGCATTCATGTTAAATAGGGCACCATCTAAATCTGTTGAGATGACACCATATGAACTGTGGTTTAGCAAGAAACCTAAGCTATCGTTTCTTAAAGTTTGGGCTTGCGATGCTTATGTGAGAAAGCTTCAGCCTGATAAGCTCGAACCCAAATTGGAGAAATGTGTCTTCATAGGATACCCAAAAGAAACTGTTTGGTACACCTTCTATCACAAATCCGAAGGCAAGATATTTGCTGCTAAGAATGGATCGTTTCTAGAGAAGGAGTTTCTCTCGAAAGAAGTGAGTGGGAGGAAAGTAGAACTTGATGAGGTAGTTATACCTTCTCTCGAATTGGAAAGTAATTCATCACAAAAATCAGTTCGAGTGATGCCTACACCAATTAGTGAGGAAGCTAATGATGATGATCATGAAACTTCAGGTCAAGTTACTACTGAACCTCATAGGTCAACCAGAGTATGTTTCGCACCAGAGTGGTACGGTAATCCTGTTCTAGAAGTCATGTTATTAGACCATGACGAACCTATGAACTATGAGGAAGCGATGATGAGCCCAGATTCCGCAAAATGGCTTGAGGCCATGAAATCTGAGATGGGATACATGTATGAGAACAAAGTATGGACTTTGGTTGACTTGCGCGATGATCGGCAAGCCATAGAGAACAAATGGATCATCAAGAAGAAGACTGACGTTGATGGTAATGTTACTGTCTACAAAGCTCGACTTGTTGTGAACTGTTTTCGACAAGTTCAAGGAGTTGACTACAATGAGACTTTCTCACCCGTAGCGATGCTTAAGTCTGTCTGAATCATGTTAGCAATTGCCGCATTTTATGATTATGAAATTTGGCAAATGGACGTCAAAATTGCATTCCTTAATGGATTTCTTAAAGAAGAGTTGTATATGATGCAACCAGAAGGTTTTTTCGATCCTAAAGGTGCTAACAAATTGTGCAAGCTCCAGCAATCTATTTATGGACTGGTGCAAGCCTCTCGGAGTTGGAATATACACTTTGATGTTGTGATCAAAGCATATGGTTTTATACATACTTTTGGAGAATCCTGTATTTACAAGAAAGTGAGTGGGAGCTCTGTAGCATTTCTAATATTATATGTGGATGACATATTGTTGATTGGAAATAACAAAGAATTTCTGGATAGCATAAAAGGATACTTGAATAAGAATTTTTCAATGAAAGATCTCGGTGAAGCTGCTTATATATTGCGCATCAAAATATATAGAGATAGATCAAGACGCTTAATTGGACTTTCCCAAAGTACATACCTTGATAAAGTTTTGAAGAAGTTCAAAATGGATCAGTCAAAGAAAGGGTTCTTGCCTATATTACAAAGGTGTGAAATTGAGTCAGACTCAATGCCCGACCGCTGCAGAAGATAGAGATAAAATGAAAGTCATTCCCTATGCTTCAGCCATAGGTTCTATCATGTATGCAATGTTGTGTACCAGACCTGATGTGTGCCTTGCTATAAGTTTAGTAGGGAGGTACCAAAGTAATCCAGGAGTGGATCGCTGGACAGCGGTCAAGAACATCCTGAAATACCTGAAAAGGACTAAGGATATATTTCTCATTTTTGGAGGTGACAAAGAGCTTGTCATAAATGGTTACATCGATGCTAGCTTTGACACTGATCCGGATGACTCTAAGTCGCAAACCGGATAAGTATTTATATAGAATGGTGGGGCTGTCAGTTGGTGCAGTTCCAAGCAGAGTGTCGTGGCGGGATCTACGTGTGAAGTGGAGTACATAGCTGCTTCAGAAGTAGCAAATGAAGGAGTCTAGATGAAGGATTTCATATCCGATCTAGGTGTAATACCTAGTGCATCGGGTCCAATGAAAATCTTTTGTGAAAATACTGGAGAAATTGCCTTAGCGAAGGAATCTAGATTTCACAAGAGAACCAAACACATCAAGAGACGCTTCAACTCCATCCGCGATCAAGTCAAGGTGGGAGACATAAAGATTTGCAAAATACACACAGATCTGAATGTTGCAGACCTGTTGACTAAGCCTCTTCCACGAGCAAAACATGATCGGCACCAAGACTCCATGGGTGTTAGAATCATTACAATGTAATCTAGATTATTGACTCTAGTGCAAGTGGGAGACTGAAGGAAATATGCCCTAGAGGCAATAATAAAGTTGTTATTTATATTTCCTTATATTATGATAAATGTTTATTATTCATGCTATTATTGTATTAACCGGAAACTTGATACATGTGTGAATACATAGACAAAACAAAGTGTCCCTAGTATGCCTCTACTTGACTAGCTTGTTAATCAAAGATGGTTAAGTTTCCTGGCCATAGACATGTGTTGTCAATTGATGAATGGGTTCACATCATTAGGAGAATGATGTGATGGACAAGACCCATCCGTTAGCTTAGCATAATTATCATTAAGTTTTATTGCTATTGCTTTCTTAATGACTTATACATATTCCTTTGACTATGAGATTATGCAACTCCCGAATACCAGAGGAACACCTTGTGTGCTATCGAACGTCACAACGTAGCTGGGTGATTACAAAGATGCTCTACAGGTGTCTCCAAAGGTGTTTGTTTGGTTGGCATAGATCGAGATTAGGATTTGTCACTCCGAGTATCGGAGAGGTATCTCTGGGCCCTCTCGGTAATGCACATCATGATAAGCCTTGCATGCAATGTGACTAATGAGTTAGTTGCGGGATGATGTATTATGGAACGAGTAAAGAGACTTGCCGGTAACGAGATTGAACTAGGTATGAGGATACCGACGATCGAATCTCGGGCAAGTAACATACCGATGACAAAAGGGAATTACGTATGTTTTCATTGCAGTTTGACCGATAAAGATCTTCATAGAATATGTAGGAACCAATATGAGCATCTAGGTTCCGCTATTGGTTATTGACCAGAGATGTGTCTCGGTCATGTCTACATAGTTCTCGAACCCGTAGGGTCTGCATGCTTAACATTCGATGACGATTTTTATTATGAGTTATGTGTTTTGGTGACCGAAGATTGTTCGGAGTCCCGGATGAGATCACAGACATGACGAGGAGTCTCTAAATAGTCGAGAGGCAAAGATTGATATATTGGACAATGGTATTCCGACACCGGAATGGTTTTGGAGTGGTTCGGATATTTTTTAGAGTACCGAGGGGTTACCGGAACCACCCTTCCCCCCGGGGAAAGTATTGGGCCTACATGGGCCATAGGGGAGAGGGGAGGCAGCCCACAAGGGGTGTCCACGCCCCCTTCCATAGGGAGTCCGAATTGGACTAGGGGAGGGGCGCGCCCCCCTTTCCTTCTCTTCCCTCTCCGTTCCCCCTTTCGCCCTCCATGAGAAGGAAAAGTGCGGTGGGGGGGGGGGCGAATCCTACCAGGACTTGGAGTCCTAGTAGGACTCCCCTCTCCTTGACGCGCCATTGGTGGCCGACCTCCTCCCCTCCTCCTTTATATACGTGGGCAGGGCACCCCTTGGAGACACACCAATTGTTCCAAGCCGTGTGTGGCGTCTCCCTCCACGGTTTACTCCTCCGATCATATTCATGTAGTGCTTAGGCGAAGCCCTGCGCGGATCACATCACCAACACCGTCACCATGCCGTCGTGCTGATGAAACTCTCCCTCGACCCTTTGATGGATCAAGAGTTCGAGGGACGTCATCGAGCTGAAGGTGTGCTGAACTCGAAGGTGCCGTACGTTCGGTACTAGATCGGTTGGATCATGAAGACGTTCGACTACATCAACCACGTTAACCTAACGCTTCCGCTTTCGGTCTATGAGGGTACGTGGACACACTCTCCCCCTCTCGTTGCTATGCATCTCCTAGGTAGATCTTGCATGATCGTAGGAATTTTTTTGAAATTGCATGCTATGTTCCCCAACAATGGGTCACGCCTTGTGATCGAACCTCATGTCGTGCCAAATATCCCGACTCAAGTCCCAACATTAATCGGTGCAACTAGAGGAGCGAGTATACTGCAACATAGGAAACTATCTACTATGTAACCCTATGTTAAATGATAAACCATACTACAACATCAAACAAGTACTACTAATAACAAAAACATCATGGTGCAATGAATGAAAAAAGTGTATTTGCAAAATAAAGCAAAACCTTGCATCAAATGGAAATAGTGTACTGCAATAAGAAGACAAATCTTTGCAACCAATAGAAATACATACTACGCCATACAACTTACTAAATGTTAACAATGCAAACATAGTATGCAAGAAATGAAATGAATACACCGCAACATATAAAAACTATAAGCTACAATAATGAAAAGAACTAGCTTCAAGTTTTCAACAATGAGATATACTACAACGCATAAACTTTATAGAACTTCGACCATGAAAATAAATGTTGCAAAAAAAGGAAATGGAATATTGGGACAAATAATTTTTGCAAAGTACAAGATGTTCTAAGAGAAAAGACTAAAGATGTTATCATAAAACCTATTGATCTGTCAAATGGTAAAGCCTACACTCGAAAAACATTGAAGGAGGAAGAGCAAGAAAATGTGTATGAGTTTCCAAAGCCAAGAGAAAAGGCGGTGACGGTTGTACATGGCAGGGTGAGGCATGGGGGACATGATGGTAATGCATGGTGGGGAGTTAGAAAGGTCATGTGCAGTGGGTTCTATCCATTGGTGTGAGAGGTGTTTGACAAGATCATCTTCACTCATGTGGGCTTCATCGGTCAAATCATGAAGAGCATATATATTTAGGTGGATCACTATTTGAACCCCCGTTTTGGAAACACGAAATCAAATTCAACTTCCACCCCTTGTTTTCATCTTTAACATCCCCTGTAGTCCACGCCAATGACACAATGGTCATTGGACAAAGCAAGGGCATAAAATGCACAATATAAATGATTCTTATTATATATAAATGCACTCCCCAGTCGTTGTAGCACTTGCATCTGCATGCATGGGAAACAAAAGAAACCAATGGAATGTAGTTGTTTTACTTAGGAAATGAATGACTTGGTGATAACCCACAAGTATAGGGGATCGCAATAGTTTTCGAGGGTAGAGTATTCAACCCAAATTTATTGATTCGACACTAGGGGAGCCAAAGAATATTCTCAAGTATTAGCAGTTGAGTTGTCAATTCAACCACACCTGGAAAACTTAATATCTACAGCAAAGTATTTAATAGCAAAGTAATATGGAAGTAATGGTAACGGTGGCAAAAGTAATAGTAGCAATTTTGTAGTAATTGTAATAGTGGCAACGGTAAAGTAACTAAGCAAAGATCAATATGTGAAAAGCTCGTAGGCATTGGATCAGTGATGGATAATTATGTCGGATGCGGTTCCTCATGCAACAGTTATAACATAGGGTGACACAGAACTAGCTCCAGTTCATCAATGTAATGTAGGCATGTATTCCGAATATAGTCATACGTGCTTATGGAAAAGAACTTGCATGCCATCTTTTGTCCTACCCTCCCGTGGCAGCGGGGTCCTATTGGAAACTAAGGGATATTAAGGCCTCCTTTTAATAGAGTACCGGAACAAAGCATTAACACTTAGTGAATACATGAACTCCTCAAACTATGGTCATCACCGGGAGTGGTCCCGCGATTATTGTCTCTTCGGGGTTACCGGATCATGATACGTCCATTTTGCATCATGCTTTTATATCGATATTTATTGCATTATGGGCTATTATTACACATTATGTCACAATACTTATGCCTATTCTCTCTCATTTTAGAAGGTTTACATTAAGAAGGAGAATGTCGGCAGCTGGAATTCTAGGCTGGAAAAGGAGCAAATATTAGAGACTTATTCTGCACAACTCCAAAAGTCCTGAAACTTCACGGGAGCACGTTTCAGAATATATAAAAAATATTGGGCGAAGGAAGTACCAGAGGGGGGCCACCCACCATCCACGAGGGTGGGGGCGTGCCCTACCCCCTGGGCGCGCCCCTGCCTCGTGGGCCCCCTGGCAGGCTTCCGGTGCTCATCTTCTGCTATATGAGGTCTTTCGTCCGAGAAAAAAATCACAAGCAAGCTTACGGGACAAAACTCCGCCGCCATGAGGCGGAACCAATCTAGGGCTCCGGCAGAGCTGTTCTGCCGGGGAAACTTTCCTCCGGGAGGGGGAAATCATCACCATCATCATCACCATCGATCCTCTCATTTGGAGGGGGTCAATCTCCATCAACATCTTCACCAGCACCATCTCATCTCAAACCCTAGTTCATCTCTTTTATCCAATCTTTGTTCCAAAACCTCAGATTGGTACCTGTGGGTTGCTAGTAGTGTTGATTAATCCTTGTAGTTGATGCTAGTTGATTTATTCGGTGGAAGATCATATGTTCAGATCCTTTATGCATATTAATACCCCTCTGATTATGAACATGAATATGATTTGTGAGTAGTTACGTTTGTTCCTGAGGACATGGGAGAAGTCTTGCTATCAGTAGTCATGTGAATTTGGTATTCGTTTGATATTTTGATGAGATGTATGTTGTCTATCCTCTATTGGTGTCATGTGAACATCAACTACATGACAATTCACCATTATTTGGGCCTATAGGAAGGCATTGGGAAGTAATAAGTAGATGATGGGTTGCTAGAGTGATAGAAGCTTAAACCCTAGTTTATGAGTTGCTTCGTAAGGGGCTGAATCGGATCCATATGTTTCATGCTATGGTTAGGTTTACCTTAATACTTATTTTGTATTTGCGGATGCTTGCAATAGGGGTTAATCATAAGTGGGATGCTTGTTCAAAGAAGGGCAGTACCCAAGCACCAGTCCACCCACATATCAAATTATCAAAGTACCGAACGCGAATCATATGAACGTGACGAAAACTAGCTTGACGATAATTCCCATGTGTCCTTGGGAGCGCTTTCCTTATATAAGAGTTTGTCCAGGCTTGTCCTTTGCTACAAAAAGGATTGGGCCATCTTGCTGCACCTTATTTACTTTTATTACTTGTTACCCGTTACCAATTACCTTATCACAAAACTATCTGTTACTGATAATTTCAGTGCTTGCAGAGAATACCTTACTGAAAACTGCTTATCATTTCCTTCTGCTCCTCATTGGGTTCGACACTCTTACTTATCGAAAGGACTACGATAGATCCCCTATACTTGTGGGTCATCAAGACTCTTTTCTGGCGCCATTGCCGGGGAGTGAAGCATCTTTGGTAGGTGGAATTTGGTAAGGAAATATTTATATAGTGTGCCGAAATTTACTGTCACTTGTTACTATGGAACATAATCCTTTGAGGGGCTTGTTCGGGGTATCTTCACCCCGACCAGTAGAGCATAGAGTTGCTCCTCAATCTACTGAACCTACTGAAAATGTTTACTTTGAAATCCCTTTGGGTATGATAGAGAAACTGCTAGCTAATCCTTTCACAGGTGATGGAACATTACATCCCGATTTGCACCTAATCTATGTGGATGAAGTTTGTGGATTATTTAAGCTTTCAGGTATGCCCGAGGATCTTATCAAGAAGAAGGTCTTCCCTTTATCTTTGAAGGGAAAGACATTGACATGGTTTAGGCTATGTGATGATATGGGATCATGGAACTACAACCGATTGAAATTGGAATTCCATCAGAAATTTTATCCCATGCATCTTGTTCATCATGATCATAATTATATATATAATTTTTGGCCTCGCGAAGGAGAAAGCATCGCTCAAGCTTGGGGGAGGCTTAAGTCATTGTTATATTCATGCCCCAATCATGAGCTTTCAAGAGAAATTATTTTTCAATTTTTTTATGCTCAGCTTTCTCTCGATAATCGCTCCATGCTCGATACTTCTTTTACTGGTTCTTTTATGATGAAGACTATTTAATTCAAATTGGATTTATTGGAAAGAATTAAATGCAACTCTGAAGATTGGAATCTCGATGAAGGTAAGGAGTCAGGTATAATACCTAAGTTTGATTGTGTTAAATCTTTTATGGATACCGATGCTTTCCGTGAATTTAGCACTAAATTTGGACTTGACTCTGAGATAGTAGCTTCTTTCTATGAATGCTTTGCTACTCATGTTGATCTCCCTAAGGAGAAGTGGTTTAAATATAATCCTCCCATTGAAGTAAAAGTAGTTGCACCTATTAAGTTGAAGAAAAGACTATCACTTATAATGATTCTGTTGTTCCTACTGCTTATATTGAGAAACCACCTTTCCCTGTTAGAATAAAGGATCATGCTAAAGCTTCAACTGTGGTTCGTAAGAGTAATACTAGAACACCTACACCCTCTGAGCAAATTAAAGTTGAACCTAGTGTTTCTATGGTTAAAGATCTCTCGGCCGATAATATTGATGGGCATGTTATTTACTTCTGTGATGAAGCTGCTAGAATTGCTAGACTTGACACTAAAAATAAATATAGACCTGTTGTAGGCATGCCTGTTATTTCTGTTAAAATAGGAGATCATTGCTATCATGGCTTATGTGATATGGGTGCTAGTGCAAGTGCAATACCTCATTCCTTATATAAAGAAATTATGCATGAGATTGCACCTGCTGAGATAGAGGAAATTGATGTTACAATTAAGCTTGCTAATAGAGACACTATTTCACCAGTTGGGATTGTTAGAGATGTTGAAGTCTTGTGTGGGAAAATTAAATATCCTGCTGATTTTCTTGTTCTTGGTTCCCCACAAGATAACTTCTGCCCCATTATATTTGGTAGACCCTTCTTGAATACTGTTAATGCTAGGATAGATTGCAAAAAGGATGTTGTTACTATTGGTTTGGGGGATATGTCTCATGAGTTTAATTTTGCTAAATTTCGTAGACAACCCCATGATAAAGAATTGCCTAGTAAAGATGAAATTATTGGTCTTTCTTCTATTGTCGTGCCTCCTAATGATCCTTTAGAACAATATTTGCTCGACCATGAAAATGATATGTTTATGAATGAAAGAAGGGAAATAGATAAGTATTCTTTAAACATGGACCTATTTTGAAACACAACTTGCCTGCTGAAATCCTAGGGGATCCTCCTCCACCCAAGGGTGATCCCGTGTTTGAGCTTAAACCTTTACCTGATACTCTTAAATATGCTTATCTTGATGAGAAAGAGATATACCCTATTATAATTAGTGCTAACCTTTCAGAGCATGAAGAAAAGAAATTACTGAAAACTCTAAAGAAGCACCGTGCTACTATTGGATATAATCTTGATGATCTTAAGGACATTAGTCCCACTCTATGCCAGCACAAAATAAAATTGGAGAAAGACGTGAAACTGGTTGTTGATCACCAATGACGGTTAAATCCTAAGATGAAAGAAGTGGTAAGAAAAGAAATACTAAAGCTTCTGGAGGCGGGTATAATTTATCCCATTGCTGATAGTCAGTGGGTAAGTCATGTCCATTGTTGATCATTACCCTTTACCTTTTATTGATCAAATGCTAGAAAGATTATCCAAGATACACATTTATGTTTTCTAGATGGTTATTCTAGTTTCTCTCAAATACCTGTGTTGAAAGAGGATCAGGAAAAGACCACTTTTACTTGCCCTTTCGGTACCTTTGCTTATAGATGTATTCCTTTTGGTTTATGCAATGCACCTACTACCTTTCAAAGATGTATGACTGCTATATTCTCTGACTTTTGTGAAAAGATTGTTAAGGTTTTCATGGATGATTTCTCCGTATATGGGACTTCTTTTGATGATTGCTTAAGCAACCTTGATCGAGTTTTGCAGAGATGTGAAGAAACTAATCTTGTCTTGAATTGGGAGAAGTGCCACTTTATGGTTAACGAAGGTATTGTCTTGGGGCATAAAATTTCTGAAAGAGGTATTGAAGTTGATAAAGCTAAAGTTGATGCTATTGAAAAGATGCCGTGTCCTAAGGAAATTAAAGGTATAAGAAGTTTCCTTGGTGTCCTGGTTTTGTCACGGCAGATGTCCTAGTGAGAGGACTTAGTCGTGGAGCCATCGCGACGGGTTAGCTTAAAGGGGTTAAAGCGGAACAAGGGACGCAAGGAATTATACTGGTTCGGCCCCTTACGGTGAAGGTAAAAGCCTACTCCAGTTGTGATGGAATTGCTAGGGTTTCGATAACCAGGGAGCGAATCCGCTTTGCCTGGCTCTCGAGTTATTGTTTGTTATCCCTAAACCACCGCCGGGTCGTCCCTTTATATACACAGGCTGACGCCCGGCGGTTTACAGAATCCCGAGGCCGGCTCATAAACGTGCCCGGCTCGGTTTCTACCCTTCCTTGTCTTACAACATAAGTTACATATCATATGGCGGTTTATGTCTATGGGCCCTAATCCGCCTTTGGGCCATGGGCCTTCATATTATATCTCCTATGTAAAGCGCCATACCTCTTGTCTTCATGGGCTTAAAACATGACTAACTCATTGTGGGCATAACCCGGGCCCTCATGGCCGGTTTATACTTAGTAGTAATATCCCCAACATTAGGCCCCAAATTGATTTGAACCTGTTCATGTCAATCTTTAACACTTAGAAAATTCCTCCTTCAGCACCTTCGCATAAATCTTGTAAACTACCATGATGTCATCTTCCAGGTTCGTAATAAACCACCATGACGTCACTTGTTATTAAAAATTGGATATATCTCATATTCATTAATGAGCCTTTGACAATCGAGGCGACAACTCTGTCACATATCCAACTTTTGGGCTCCTCGATTTTCCCACCTGTCACTTATCCCTTCCCCTTATAAATAAGACCGAGGGCTCCTTCTCACCCCCCGTGCCTCCTCGCTTCTTCTTCCTTGCGCCGACCTGACCCTTACACGTAGCCGTCATCGTCAAGCTCCACCCTCGACTTCATCTCCGGCTGCTGCATTAACCTGATCATACCAGAGAAATGCGGCGCGCCTTCGCTGTTCCATCAGCAACAGTAAGCTTCCCTTTTCCCTGCTCTAGATCCTCCATTAGGGTTTCGGTGTTCATCAAAGCTCAAGATGTTCTTCTTTGTTCATCTCCATAGCGTAAATGGCGATCTCAAATCTGATGTTTTCTTGCGTAGTCGCAGTATGATTCCTTTTTGTATCCTTAGAACATCTTCTTCGTATAGAAAAAACCCATCTTGTTGTGGGTTTGTCACGGCAGATGTCCTTGTGAAAGGACTTAGTCGTGGAGCCATCGCAACGGGTTAGCTTAAGGGGTTAAACCGGACAAGGGGACACGGGAGTTTATACTAGTTCGGCCCCTTCGATGAAGGTAAAAGCCTACGTTTAGTTGTGATTGGTATTGCTAGGGTTTCGAAGGCCAGGGAGCGAATCTGCTTTGTCTGGCTCTCAAGTTGTTGTTGTCTGTCCCTAAACCGCGGCCGGGTCGTCCCTTTATATACATAGGTTGACGCCCGCCGGGCTATAGAGTCCCAAAGCCGGTTTATAAACGTATCCGGTTCGGCCTCTCTCTTTGTATCTTACTATACAAGTTACATAACTAGGCCGGTTTACATTTACAAACTGTAACCCGCCTTTGGGCCCTCCGTAAAGCGCCATCATCTTTACATCTTCATGGGCTTCTAATCTTCAAAGAGTCAACCCGGCTACATAAGGCCGGTTTGCCTCCAGTAGTAATATCCCCAACATTAGGCCCCAGATTGGTTTGAACTTGTTCATGTCAATCTTCCACACTTAGAAAAAATCTTCTCTCTTATCTTCATTTTTGATCTTGTAAACTGCCATGACGTCATGCTTCAAAATTACGATAAACCGCCCTGACGTCATCCATCCGTTGATGTCGGAGATTTCCTTCATTTAATATATATCCAGTCATCGAGGTGACACCTTTATTAACTTATCCATTTTTTGGGCTCCTCGATTCCCGTACTTGCCATTTTATCACTTCGCCTTATAAATAGGACTGAGGGGTCATTTTCACCGTTTCCCCCCATGCCTCTTCGCATCATCTTCCTCGCGGCGCTCAGCCTCTGGAGCTCCGCCGCCACCATCGACCATCGCCTCTGCTCCGACCTTGGCCGCTGCATCGCCCTGAACGCACCAGAATACTGCGGCGCCCTTCCGCTTCCTCACCAGCTCCCATAAGTTCTCTGCTTTTTTCACCATAGATTTGTTCTAGGGTTTCAACATTCTTCGCAGTTCTTCCGAAGTTCATCAGTGCTATTCTTCCCTATTCTTCCTTTAATAGATGGACACTTCTTGCTTGATACATCTCTTGCCGTAGCTTACCTACCATGGTCATCACAAATCCTTATGCGCAAAGAACTGATCTAGTCTGTCAAAAATTGCTTCAGTTCTGCACCCCTTCAAGATCCAATTATTTTTGCTTTTTTGTCTTATATTTAGATCCGAAAGTTTTATACATCACTGTGAGATCTGTTTCTCCTCGCACCAATATAAGCGGTTTAACATTGTATAAATAGTCTATGCCATTAGCCCTCTGATAAACCAGAAGAGCATGTTACCTTCATAATTATGCTCCGGTTTAACAGTGTCTGATCAACCCTGTGCTAGCATTAGCTTTCTCTCTCATTATACCAGTCTCCGGGTTGTACCATTTATCATATCAGTATGTTTCTTACTCCCTTGTCTCTTGTGTATAATCATGCGCAATTTATAAACCGGCCTTTCATTTTCAGTTTGTTCGCTGTGCAATGGCCAAACAATTCACTGTCTGCAACTGGGCTCGTTGCCGGGTTATTGAGGCTCAATTGAATGGCGAGTTCCCGGGTTAGCATCGGCTCTCTGCCGAAGAAAACTGAGATCAAATGGCGAGTTCCAGGAACAGAGAATCCTCCAACCCCAAGACAAGGCGAGGTGGTAATCTTTGTTGACCATATAGGCCGTGGTTTCAAACCGCCAGGGTCAAAATTTTATCGAGATGTGCTTGCCAGCTTCCAACTGCATCCACAAGATATTGGTCCCAACTCAGTCTCCAACTTATGCAATTTCCAAGTCTTCTGAGAAGTCTATTTACAAGAAGAACCAACTGCAGAATTGTTCCGGGATTTCTTTCACTTAAACTGGCGCACAGAGTTTGTGAATGGCCCGAACACAGAGCTTGGTGGTGTCTCGATTCAAAAGCGGAAAGAAGTGGAATTTCCTCATGCCAAACACCATAGCCACCCAAAGGAATGGAACCAAACATGGTTCTATTGCAGAGACACTTCGCCTGAGGATGAAAATCTCCTCCCCGGCTTCCGTGATCATAGATTATCCAATACTCACCCAATGCCACAACGCCTGAGCTCTTCAGAAAGGGCAGAATATGCTCCTCAAATCGCCAAGCTCCGGGCCTTTATGGCAAACGGTTTAACATGTGTAGATTTTGTGCGCTGTTGGATATCCTGGAGTATCTTGCCGCTAAGCCGGCGTCCCGGTTTGATGTGCGAATATACCGGTGAAGTTGACGATCCTCAACGCCACTGCAACATCCAATTATCCGAGGAAGAAGTTACTTAAGGTGTAAAGAAAATTCTCAATGAATCGGAACTGGTCTGTAGTCAAACCGGTCTGAATCCCTTCTACACCAAGAACAAACCGCCTGCTGTAAGCATTACACTTCCTCTTCATCTCTAATATCTTTGACTTATACAAGCTGTAACCCTTCTTCTTTATATGTATAGGGTGATGACCCTTTCTGGAAACGGAAATCCATAGAGAAAGCGGCAAAGCCAATTGGAGATAAAGTGGTCATACCAACCCACCCAAAGACCAAAGCCGTAAAATGGACGTCAAAGCGGAAAACGGCTGACCGGATTACTATGGAACTTGATGATGATACTGATGACCCAGCAGTTGAGGTAGAACTTGACTCACTTGGCTCTCTTTTTATGCATCTTGTTAACAACGATGTTCCTCAGGAGGAGGCAGAAGCTAGTCAGGCTGAGGACGTAGAGGTAATTACCCTTTCCTCCGGTTCAGACTCTATGCCAACACAAAAAACTCGCCAAACAATCCGGAAAGTAAGCTTTTCTCATCCTCTTGCTCACATGGATCCAACATTTATTTTGAAGATTCAACAGCATGAAGCTCGTTGGACAACCCGGCACAGTGGCCAACAGGTCACCTCTATCGGTTTACCTGATACTCTGGTTCGGAAGCGCCGGTCCGAGGTCTCTCCTACTTCTGACCATTCTTACCCCAAGGCAGGTTATTTCAGACAGCCTCTTAATCCGTCCGATTCAAATTATCAGGTGACACCTCCTTCCTCTTCTGGTGAATCGACAGCAACTCAACTCCCCCCTTTGAAAACTGTGGCCGGGTGAGTTATGAAAAATATTTCCTTTCGATGCGCCCTACATCTTTTGAACAGGATATTAATCCTTTTTTATTCTGTTTGCACGGCCAAAGCCAGACCCAGCAAGAAAGCTCGGGTCACCAATCCGCCAGAAGACCCTGTTGCCGAAGAAGAAGAACCAAGAGGTGAACCGGAGCAAACTGGTGAACCGGAAGGCCTCCATCCTGAAACAACTTTTGATGATCCGCCCCTTGATGGCCAACATACTGATGAACCAACAGATGCTGAGCTTGCCGCCCCTGATACTGAACCGGCAGAACCAAACCGGGCTAATCCAATGAAAGACACTGAAATTCCATCATCATCCACCAAAAATCCTGAAGGCCAAGGTGATGACGTTATTATTACTGGAGCAGGCCACAGTTCTCCTGGTCATCCCGTCATTTTGGCTCAACATAGTGCCAAAGAAGAACAAATTGCCAGGGATAAAGGTAAATGGAGCAGTGACTTATCAAACTATGCTCATCTTAACGCTGATGAGCTTCATTCCGGCTTCTTGAACCGTCTACACTCAAACCGGGATTATGAAGCCGGTTTGGTGAATTTGATGAAAGAACGATATGAGGTAAATGCTTCTCCCTTGCACATTGATTTATAACTGAAATACTATTCGAAGTAGCCTCCAAGAGCCGTTTTATGATCGCCAATCATAAACCGGGTCTTTGTAATACTTTAAGCATCCCATCATTGATCCTTGCCAAGGCGTGTCCTCAATCATAGATAAGACTCATGTTTGAAAAATTAAATAACATTCTGCAGCATAGCCCCCAAAGGCTGGTTTAACTTGGCAAGTTAATCTGGTTTTTAATCCACATCGTCGGTTTAGAACAAACGTACATTAGCCCCCAAGTGTCAAGGATAATGCTTGCATTGTTCTAGAGACTTGCATAGAGGGTAGTATTTGAGAGCAAATAGGCATTAGCCCCCAAGTATGAAGTGGATAACTTGTTATATGCTTTATACTTAGTGCATAAATATGTTGTTTTGTTGAATATACCTTCAATGTTGCAGGCTGAACTAAGAAGCAAAGATGCCCAAAACTCTGACTTGCAAGAAAATGTGAAGTCTCAACAAGCCGAAGCTGCAAAAGCCAAAGAGGAGCTGACGCAGGCCCTGGCCGGAATGGAAAAATTGAAAGAATCCTTTAATCAAGAGTGTGCTGAATGGGAAACCGAAAAAGCCGGTTTGACCAAAAGAGCTGTAGATGCCGAGGAAGCCCTGAAACCGGTGGTTGAAGAACTAGCCGGTTTGAAGCACCAAATCAACACTATGACCTTTGCTATCTTTGGTAAGTATCTGCTTATGTATGTTGCACCAGTCAATGAATCTTAAAACTGACCAAAATGTTGTTAAAATCTTTGGCAGGAACTCGGATCACCCATCTTGGTGCAGATATGCGGATGAAGCTCAAAGCGGCATACACATTGGTTGAGCAGCTATACTCTGGATCTCAGCGAGCCATTAGTACAGCGTCTTATAACAAACCGGCGCCAACGTTGATTAAAGAGACCCTTGACAAGCTAAGCATGTTACCGGCGCGTATTGTCGAGTTGAAAAGAGCTGCTGCGAGAGCAGGAGCATTAACCGCCCTTATTCGAGCCAAGGCCTGGATTCCAGACCTTGAAGTGGAGGATATCATTAAAGGATATCCAGGCGTTAAAGAAGACGGTTCAAACTTTGACAATGATGATCTTCGGCGGCTGACCAAACAGATGCGGCCGGCGGCCAGCAAATTGGCTGAGGACACCGATTTGTCCCATTTTCAACCGTTTTATGATGCAGAAGGGAGAAGACAGCCGGCCGAGATCCATGAAGTCGAAGAACTTTTGCCTCCGATTCGTAAGCACACTTATGCCCCTGATATTAACCCTTCTGATCTTATCCATGAGGAAGCAGTGTTCCAAGCTTTAACCGGAATCGATTGTTCAATGGCTGATTTCCAGCGGCTGGGGAGGGATGAAGAAGTGCCTACACCAACTGATCTGCAACCGTCAAACCGTCGTGATGAAGAGTCCTGATCTGGTCGCCGGTTTACATGGCTACTGTGAAAAACAATGGCACTGTTTGAGCCACTTTGAAGCTTCATGTAATAGGATAGCTGAAACGTTGTTTATCTGCCATGCCATCGAGCATGTTTCATAACATTTTGTGACAATCTGTGCCGCCCTTCAGGATATATTTTATGCATAGCCTATGATGACTTGCCTTCCTGGGTCCAAAAAACTTAAAAAGTGTCTAGCGGTTTACCGCTAAACATGTCATAATATCCAAGAAGTATATAGTACTTGAGCTGAGTAATCAAGTGTTTGTACAAAAAATAATGTACAGAACATACCTCATTGATTGACCAAACGTGTATACAGCAAAGGTGTTTAACACCAACCCGATACGTTTGATAATTTCATCTTCATAATGCTGGTCTATCTATTAAACCGGACCGGTATAACTACCGGATTTTCTTCATAACATTGGTGATTTAGTCAAACCAGACCGGGTCAATGACCACCAGTTTATAATTGATCATGTGCCAACAACTGGTGGTTGGAAAGCAAGCCGGGTCAAGGATGCCGGTTTATCAAAAAATACTTATGATTGTCAATAAACAAAATTCAAATAGGAAAATATGCGAGGCTTTTCACGAGCTGCCAGGCTCCAAATCGAGGCTTTTCATGGGCTGCCAGGCCTCTAAGTTAAACCATTTAACAAAGCCTTTTAAGATGGGCCTCCAATTAACCAATCATTGTTTTAACTTTGACAAGTTCAGGGTCTGTAAAAGATTGACTTGTTAAACATTCGATGGGTCATGCCAGGATTACCTGGATAGGAGTGGCTTACTTGATGAAGGCAGGTTAACCCGGGGTTTTAGGTGAATACATGAAAGGGCATTTCCCTTCTTTATGTTTTGGATGATGATAACAACCCTTTGTGGTCTAATCGTGTGCTATATGTTTCAGGTTCTCGATGCTTAGGCCTACATCGGATTGCTATTGCCTCTCAAAGGAAAAGATCGAAGACGTGTCCTCTACGCTTTTATTTTCTTTGGTCGTAGAGTACCCGTACTATCAAGAGGGAATCCTCATTAGGAAGCTCTGGGGGAATGAGTTCACGTACACTTTCCTCACCCTTTCTTTGTCTTCCTTAGTTGCGTGAGAGAGAGTTTCCCCTGTCTTTCCCTCTTGTTTCTGCTCTTCCCAGCGGTTGTACCGCTCCCTGGAGCGGTTGTACCGCTGGACCCTGACGCTCTCCAGCTTTGACCGAGCAGTTGTACCACTGCCTCCGGGCGGTGGTGCCGCCACCTTGCTCAACAAAGGCTAGGACGGTGGTTCCGGCCATGCACCGCTCAAGTACCGCTCAAGGCTCTGTTTTGATGCGATTCTTGGGCGGTGGTGTCCCGGTTGATCTGGTCGATCCTCGTTGACCGGTACCACCGGTGGTCTGAGCCGTTCTTCCGCTCAGAACTTCGCCGTCCAAGAGCTCAGGGCCATGCGGTTGTTCCGAGCTTGCACCGCTCAAGTACTGGTCTCGTCTCTGTTTTGAGGCGGTAGTTGTGCGGTGGCTGGGCGGTTGGTCCGGTCATTCTCTTAACCGGTACCACCGCCTAGTGGCCCGGTTGTACCGCTTGGTAGGGTTCGGCAGCTACACCGTGAGTCCTGGTTGTACCGGGACAAGGACCGGCTGTACCGCTGCGGGGCTGAAAACGCAGCAATGGCTGGATTTTTAGGGTTACTATATAAGAGTGTTTCTCCCACCTACCACTCTCACCTTTGACCTCTCTCACTCCACCATTAATGCACTTCAAGCTCTCTTGCCCGATCTCTCTCTCTAGCCACTCAAACTTGTTGACTTGCTAGGGATTGAAGGAGGAGACCTAGATCTACACTTCCACCAAAGGATATTTGCTTCCCCCATACTTTCTTGTGTGGATTTTGTTACTCTTGGGTGTTTGAGCACCCTAGACGGTTGAGGTCACCTCGGAGCCATATTCCATTATGGTGAAGCTTCGTGGTTTTGTTGGGAGCCTCCAATTAAGTTGTGGAGAGAGCCCCAACCTTGTTTGTAACGGTTCGGTCGCCGCCTTCAAGGGCACCAATAGTGGAATCATGGCATCTCGCATTGTGTGAGGGCGTGAGGAGAATACGGTGGCCCTAGTGGCTTCTTGGGGAGCATTGTGCCTCCACACCGCTCCAACGGAGACGTACTTCCTCTCAAAGGGAAGGAACTTCGGCAACACATCCTCGTCTCCACCGTCTCCACTCTTGGTTATCTCGTGCCTTTATTTGAGCAAGCATTTTTGTTTCATATCTCTTGCTTGCTTGTGTTCCTATCCTTGTTGCATCATATAGGTTGCTCACCTAGTTGCATATCTAGACAACCTACTTTGATGCAAAGTTTAAATTTTTAAAGAAAAGCTAAAAATTGTTAGTTGCCTATTCACCCCCCTCTAGTCAACCATATCGATCCTTTCAATTGGTATCAGAGCCTCGTCTCTTTATTAAGGACTTTACCGTCCAAAGAGTATGGTTGATACCGTAGACGGTGTGGAGGAACACTCCAGTGTGAATCCTATCTCGTCTACGGGCGATGGGGGAACCTCGGTCTCACGTGAGGAGTTCAATGTGGCCTTGGAGACATTGAAAACCTCCATGACGACCGAAGTTGAAAGCATGTTTACTAAATTTCTTGAGGGGCTTAAACTATCCACCGCACCTTTGAAAGTGGGTGATCCCGCCAACAAGGTGACGGATGCTATCCCCGACAAGGGGGAAGCTAGTAGTGAAAAGGCTCCTTCTTCTAGTGGTAAGAATGGCACCGGCATATTTGCCCATGTGGAACCACCACTTCTTTATGGTGGACCGGTTCCTTCCACTCATTTGAATCATGCCGGTCATCCCCCTAAGATTGTGAAAAATGAGGATTTTGATTCTTGGGTTTACCGCTTTAAACGTCATTTAAATCATGTGAACACTAACCTTTGGAGAATCATTGAAGAAGGTTTCTATCCACATGATCCAAGCAACTTCACTCCTCGAGAAGCCACAGACAATCAATTCAATGAGAATGCTCTCTTCATCATTCAAGATGCAATTCCACCCGAAGACCTACCTCATCTTCGTCCCTTCGCCTTGGCCAAAGATGCATGGCATTGTGTCGTCTCTCTCTACCGGGGAAGCGCAAGCATTCAACGCTCCAACTATGAAGTGGTACAAGATGAGGCCGATGAGTTTGCAATGAAGGAAGATGAAGAACCTCGTGAGCTCTATCGGAGAGTAACCAAACTCGCGGTCTCACTACGAGATCACGGGAGCAAGGACACGGATGCCAATTGGATCAAGCGAAAATTCATCAAGGAAATGATGCCCTATCACAAGGCCATGTCCTCCGTCATTCGTCAAAGACCGAACTTCCACACTTTGACCTCAAGCGAAGTGTTGGATGAGTTTGTGGCCATGAACATTTTGGACAAGACCACCGACAATGCGGTGCTCCGTTCTCAATGGGCAAAGAAGCCTAACCTTGCATTGAAGGCCAAGCTCACCGTTGAAGAGGAAGAAGAGGAAGAAGAGGAGAGCAACCCCGAAGATACGAAGTATGCATATCATGAACACATGGCACTTGCTTCAAGGCAATTTTGGAGCAAGAAAAACTTGAGGCCAAACTTTAGCAAAAACAACTCGAGTGGCACGAGGGGCAAGTAACGTGTAAGGACTTGCTACAATTGCGGCAACGTGAGTCATTTTGTTGCGGAATGCCCGTATGAGAAGAGGGAAGACAATGGTGGCAAGCTCATCTAAAAGGACAAGGCCAAGTCGTTCCCCAACAAGAACAACTTCACCAAGAAGACTCCTCCCAAGGCATTGCTTGTACAAGAAGAGTACAATGAGGATGATGACGATGATGAAGATGATGATTCGGTTGCCATGGCATCCATTGCCATTGCGACGACTTCACGGGTGTCTCTCTTCGACTCACCCAATGAGAGCATCACCGCCAAGTGCCTCATGGCTAAAGCCACCAACAAGGTAACCCCCAATATCAAAACTATCATCATTAATCATCCTTCTCCGACGGATAGCATTAGTGAACTTGAGGGAGATAATGTGGAGGCAAACGAGTTTGAGGCCTTTATGGGCAAACTTAAGGGAAAATCCAAGAAGCACTTTGTTGCTCTCTTGGAACAACTTGGTGAAGCCAATGACATGATCGAGGCTCACGAAGACACCATCTCTAAGATGGAAGGGCATAGTCGTGACTATGCCGATGAGATTTCGGATCTTTCCAATGCTCTTGAGGAAGAGCGTGGTCTTCGTTTGGCTCTTGAGGAGTCACACAACGTTGATCATGCTAAGTTAAAGAAAGATTATGATCATGTCCTCATTGTTTCTCGTGTGCTAAATTCCGAGAAGGCCAAACTCGGGGTTGATCTTGCTAGACGTAAAGAGGAGTTTGATACACTTGACAAGGCCCACAAGGCCTTGAAGGGTATTCACGCTAGCCTCAAGGAGTCTCATGATCAACTCCAAGTGAAGCTAACTAAGGAGAAATCAACTTTTCCTCATATGGTCTTAATTGATAATGCAAATGCTCCTAACCCGTGTTGTGATCATATACATCTTGTTGAGGAAAATGCTAAGTTGAAGGAGCAACTTGAGAGAGGTCTTGCGACTTGCATACAAGGCAAGAAGAACCTCAACGATCTCTTGATCAACCAAAAGGGAGTTGTGGCCAAGGAAGGGGTTGGGTATGTGCCCGACTCCAAGAACAAGAAGAAGAATGACAAGACCAAACGACCTCCTCCTCTCATGCAAACCTTTGTGAGGGCGGGAGAGAGTGCCCCCGAGGAGAAGAACAAGAACAATGTCAAGAAGGGCAATGTCACCCTTCCCAACAAAGCCGGCGATTTTAACCCTTCTTATGTGTTATGACGTGCTAGTGATGGGCATGTCTATGCCAAATTTGTTGGTTCTCTTCATGAGTACATTGAATGGTCTATTTGGGTTCCTAAGACCCTTGTTACTAACATCAAAGGACCCATTACAAAATGGGTACCTAAAACCAAGCATTGATCTCTTGTAGGTGTTTGCTTCCGGTGGTGGATCATGGTTGCTCGACAGCGGAGCTACAAATCATATGACCGGAAGCAAGGACTTGGTGGTGGACATGCACAAGGTTCCATCTATGCCCACCAATGTCGAGTGGGGTGACGCCTCATCTTCTAAGGTATTAGGACTTGGCAAGGTGGTCATCTCTCATGATCTCACGATCGAGAAGGTCATGCTTGTTGAGTCCCTTGCATACAATTTACTTTTCGTTCGTCAACTTGCAATCATGGGCTTTGCCACTTTCTTTGATATCGATACCGTGGCCCTCTTGTGGAGCAAGACTCTTAAAGTAGCCTTTGTTGGGCATGTCGAGAACGGTCTATATGTGATTAACTTTTCGGAGCGACCCACTAAGACCGCGACATGCCTAATGGCTAAAGTTGATGTGGGATGGCTTTGGCATCGCTGTTTAGCCCATGTCAATATGAGATCTTTGCAAAGTCTCCTCAAGGGGGACCATGTCCGTGGACTAACGAATGTTAGTTTTGCTAAAGATCGTGCTTGCAGTGCCTGTATCGAAGGAAAGCTACATGAGAAGGCTCACCCTCCCACGACTATCATTTACTCAAAGAGGCCTTTGGAGCTCCTTCACATGGATCTCTTTGGGCCTCCATCCTTCGATAGTCTTGGAGGTAGGAAGTATTGCTTGGTGATTGTGGATGACTACTCAAGGTACACGTGGGTGTATTTCTTCAGGAGGAAGAGCGAGACCCAACAAACCGTCATTGACTTTGCAAATGAAGCACAACGTCAACACAACGCAAAGATCTTGACAATAAGAAGTGACAACGGCACCGAGTTCAAGAACTACACCTTGGATGAGTTTCTTAGTGATGAGGGAATCAAACATCAATATTCCGCACCCTACACCCCTCAACAAAACGGTGTTGCGGAGAGGAAGAACCGGACATTGATGGATGCGGCAAGGACAATGATGGCAGAGTTCAAGTCTCCGTACAACTTTTGGGCCGAAGCCATCAACACCGCGTGTCATGCATCCAATCGGCTCTACCTCTGCAAGGGCTTGAACAAGACTCCATATGAGATACTCACCGGTAACAAGCCCAACCTCAAGTACTTCTGGGTATTCGGGTGTAAGTGTTTCATTCTCAAGAAAGGTGTTCGATTGTCTAAATTTGAGGCTAGAGCTTATGAGGGCATATTTGTTGGTTATGCTACAAACTCTCATGCTTACCGTGTCCTCAATAAATCCACGGGACTTATTGAGGAGATGTGTAACGTGGAGTTTGATGAGAATAATGGCTCCCAAGTGGAGCAAAGTGGCACTTGTGATGTAGGTGATGAAATTCCTCCTCAAGCCATAAGAAGAATGGGTGTTGGTTTTATCCTACCCATTGAGGAACCCCTTGTGGCCGAAGGAGAAGGAAAATGCTCCACTCAAGTGAAGCCATCACCAACCCAAGGCCCACACGCTTCCGAAGAACAAAGTGAAGGCCCTCAACCTCATGAACAAGACCAAGGGAAAGATCATACTCAAGACGGTGTGGACACACCAAGTGATGCCCAAGGTCAAGTTCTCTCCCCTGAGCAAGTTCAAGATCAAGAACAAGTTCATGACGGCACTCAAGATGATCAAGTAACTGCTCCTCAACTCACCACCGAGGAGGAATTAGAGCGTCGTGCCGCCAAGGTTGCTTCCAAGCTCTCCACCAAGGATCATCTCATGATGAATGTGCTTGGAAGCTTAAGAAAGGGGGTAAGCACTCGTAGACAATTAGCAAATTATTGTGAGCATCACGCGTTTGTCTCTTGTGTGGAACTCCACAAGGTCTATGAAGCACTAGAAGATCCGGACTGGCTCAACGCCATGCATGAAGAACTCAATAACTTCGAGCGCAACAAAGTGTGGAGATTAGTGCCAAGACCAACCAGGAATCACAATGTCATAGGAACCAAGTGGATATTTAAGAACAAGCAAGATGCCCATGGGATTATCATTCGCAACAAGGCTCATCTGGTAGCACAAGGCTACTCCCAAGTCGAGGGTATCGACTACGGTGAAACCTTTGCTCCCGTTGCTCGTCTTGAATCCATTCGCATGTTGATTGCATATGCTTCTCATCATAACTTTAAGTTACAACAAATGGATGTGAAGAGTGCTTTTCTTAATGGTCCCATTAATGAATTGGTTTACATCAAGCAACCCCCCGGGTTCGAGGATCCCTACTTTCCCGATCATGTGTATCAACTCGATAAGGCACTCTATGGCCTTAAACAAGCCCCACGTGCGTGGTATGACCACCTTACCGAGTTGTTACAAGACCGTGGTTTTGAAGTTGGGCTAATCGACCCCACTCTTTTTACTAAGAAGGTCAAAGGGGAGTTGTTTGTTTGCTAATTATATGTTGATGATATTATCTTTGGTTCTCCTAACAAGGCTTTCAATGAGGAATTTGCCGCTCTCATGACCTCAAAGTTCGAGATGTCCTCCATGGGAGAGTTGAAATTCTTTCTAGGGTTCAAAGTGAAGCAAAGAAGAGAAGGAACCTTCATCAATCAATCCAAATACACTCAAGACATGCTCAAGAGATTCAAGCTAAGTGACGTCAAGCCGGCTTCCACTCCAATGCCCACCAAGTGCCAACTTGACTTAGATCCCAATGGTAAAGTGGTGGATCAAAAGGTATATCGTTCCATGATTGGATCCTTGCTTTACCTTTGTACATCTAGACCGGACATCATGTTGAGTGTGGGAATTTGTGCACGGTTTCAAGCCGCACCTAAGGAAAGTCACTATGTGGCGGTCAAACGAATCTTTCGATATTTGGCTCATACCCCAAACTTTGGCTTATGGTACCCAAAAGGATCAAACTTCAAGCTTGTAGGGTACTCGGATTCCGATTGGGCGGGAGACAAAATGGATAGGAAGTCCACTTCCGGAGGGTGCCAATTCCTTGGTTGCTCTTTGGTAAGTTGGTCTTCCAAAAAGCAAAGTTGTGTGTCTCTCTCGTCCACTGAGGCAGAGTATGTTGCCGCCAGTAGTTGTTGTGCTCAACTCCTATGGATGAAGCAAACTTTAAAGGATTACGGTGTCACTTGTGACAAAGTGCCTTTTTGGTGTGACAATGAAAGTGCCATCAAGATCTCTCTCAACCCGGTGCAACACTTCAAGACGAAGCATATTGAGATCCGGTATCACTTCATCCGGGATCACATTAGGCGAGGAGAGATCGAGCTCAACTATGTCAACACTCATGATAACCTTGCAGATATCTTCACGAAGCCCTTGGATGAAACAAGATTCCGTGAGTTAAGGCATGAGCTAAATATCATTGATTCGAGCAATGTTGCTTGAACTCTTGCACACCCCACCGTACTCAACATGTTGTCTTATTTAGATGTAGGCATGAACATAGGGGGAGTGATGTTCTCTCAATGAACTCTCCCTCCCCCCATTATGCATAAATTGATCGAGTCTTTCACATTAGCCATGTTTGATGGTACTTGTGCTTCAAAGACGAGTTTTGGTCATGGACCCAAGGATAATTCTTCGCGGTGCCATACCAATTGACTCAAACATAGGTGGCCTCGGCCACCGTCCTCTCTTCGGGAGGTTGGAGTTAGCCTTGTTGTTCTCGTGTTGTTTTCTCTTGTTCTGTCTTTGCTCTTTGTGTTGGGTTCTCCTAGGGTGTTGCTTCTCTCCTGTTTTGTGCCCCTTCTTCCTCCCTTTAGATTGCACTAAGTTGATCTTGGCTTGGGCATAGGTGGTCGGGCGGTACAACTGGTATCACGAGCGGTTCTACCGCTGGTACCGGGTTGTGCCATCCCAATGGGTCTCCGTTCGGTGCTTGGGCGGTTCCACCGCTCAAACCCACGGTAACCTACGTCCGGTACTACCGGTTGACGCTGAGCGGTACTACCGCTGCCTCCCAGGCACCGGAAGTATTGGCTCCAACCACCGGTCTGTACCAGACGAGCGGTACAACCGCTCCCCTAAGCGGTTCTATCGAGGCGTGTCTACAGGCCTATATATACTTGACGGGGCTGAAGGGTTGTCCTTTTTTCCCTTCGTCCTCGTTCCTCTTCTCTTTGCCCTAGCCGCCGACCATCTCTACCCCTGCCCCGGAGTGCGTCTCGTGCTTCGGATCCTTGGCTCTCCGTGGATTCTCTCCATGGAGGCCTCCCGATCTCTTCGCATGGATGGTGGTAATGCCTCGTGTTCTTTGCTTCTAGATCTTTCTAGGGTTCTTCCTTATCTAGGGCACTACTTAACGTTCCGCGTTTAGTGTTCGAACTATGGTATAGAAGAGATCTTTGTTAGTCTCCTATCTTGTTTGCAGCACTTAGAATTTGGAATATTACTTTTGTGATTCGTATGCCTCGGTTAGATCTATCTTCCCTGGTAGTGCCACTGTCAGCGGTTCTACCGCCCCTACGGGCGGTACAACTGCTGGAGCGATACTACCGGCGGAAGATCCGGTACAACCGGAGTATATCAACCATAAAGCATTGTTCTATCTTCTCTGTTGTTGCAACTTGTTCCTTTTCTGCTAGTGGGTGCAATCCTCTCATCCTTGTTGGGTTTTTGTGTGTTCTTTTCGTGTGTGTTCAGGTGGCTCTAGTTCTCGCTCCGCTCCTCGCAAGACCAAGAAGAGGGCACGAAGGACCTTGCGCCCGGTTGTGTCTGATGATGAAGAAGAAGTTGTGATTCCCACCAAGCCCACTCGCTGTGAAAAGTCTGCAGCTGCTAAGCAACGTGTGGTTATGCCGTTGCATCGTTGGAAAGCCAAGGATTGGGAAGCCTTCCGATCAAAGAATCCGTATGAGGTTCCCATTGCTCCCCGTTGGACCACTGTTCAGTTCCGGAATGAGATGCAAGTGCGGATTGTTCATGAACTCTTTGAGCACAACAAGAACAGATATGCCAAGCAGTGGACAATTGATCTTGACCATTGGAGAAACAACATGGAGTATTTTGGTGAGGCGCTGGCTCTCTTCAAGGAGTTTGATCTTGTCAAGCTCATGTCAGTCAACTGTGACTTTGATGTTCAACTTATCCATCAGTTCTATGCCACGGTTCATTTTGGGGAAGATGATGCGCGCACTCTCACCTTCATGTGTCGCGATGAATTGTTTCACGTTCCCTGGAGGGCATTCTGCAATGCTATTGGGTACGAGGATACCGGTCTGGAAGGAAGGGGTGGCATTCGCCCTCATGATTTTCCTGAGTCCATGCTTAAGGAGAAGCTTGCCCCTTTGTACATTCGGGGCCGTGGGATTATTGGAGAATCCAAGGATTTGGAGAAGGTCTATGACATCATGCACCGAGTGTTCCGCAATGTGCTCTTGCCCAAGGTGGGCAATCAAGATGAGATTCATGGCTATCTGGTTGATTTGATGGTTGCTATGAAGACCATGGTGGGGATAGGGGCAATGTTTGATGTGTCAAATTGGATGTGGCATGAGATGTACAACATGGTCATCTACCGTAAAGTCCCAATCTATGCCCCGTTTGTCATGTGCTTTCTGAACTCTGTGTGGGCTGTTCATCGTCCTGGAGAGCTCCTCAGTTCTCCAGACAACCTCACTGTTCATGAGATCAAGCTCCTTAAGAAGAAGAAGCATGCCGAGCCTTGCTTCCCTGAAAATGCTCCTGAGGATGTCTATGCTACCTCTGACGATGAGGACTTTGAGCCGGAGCCAGGGGCCAAGCCTTCGTGGGTGGCCAAACTTACTGCCAAGGTGAAGAAGACCTTTTTCTCCAGGCTGACATCCAGAAGAAGATGTATGAGGCACATGTCAATGAGAAGCTTGCATGGCGTCGCCAAATTGCAATGATGAAGCACCTCAACATGCCGGTTCAGAGTGGCTCTGAGAAGAGCATCACCCTAGAGGAGCGTTGGATTTCTACCCATAGCACCTGGACTGATGATGAAGCCCCTCCCCAGCCATCCTCCTCGTTTGCAGTAGATGACAATGCCATGGAAGAATCTGATCACGACGACGATGACGACTCTGATGATGAGGATCCAGATGCAACCGAGGAGTCAGAGGAGGACGCTTGAGCTTTGGGACGCTAGCTTCGCTCTTTTCCTTTTTGGTGTCTTGATGCCAAAGGGGGAGAGGGATCTATAGGTCTCGGGGATTTGCTTGTTTTTTTTGTTCGTGGACTTGTTTCGTTCCTTGCTGTGTGTGAGACTTATGTTACTCCTTTTATCTTTCCGTTCATCGGTCTTTATCGTTTTTATTACCGCTAAGTATTATATTGTCTCTCCTTTTCGTGCTCAGAGTGGTGAGTCTATAAAATCTAGGGGGAGTCTAGTCCTAAAAGTGTGCCCATGCTTTCTAACAGCTAGTTCCTGTTGGGGCACACATTCAGGGGGAGTTCCGTCTAGATTTCATTGACTTATCTCTTGCAAATCGTGTTGTTGTCATCATCCACCAAAAAGGGGGAGATTGAAAGGGCATTTCATTTCTTTATGTTTTGGATGATGATGACAACCCTTTGTGGTCTAATCGTGTGCTATATGTTTCAGGTTCTCGATGCTTAGGCCTACATCGGATTGCTATTGCCTCTCGAAGGAAAAGATCGAAGACGTGTCCTCTATGCTTTTATTTTCTTTGGTCGTAGAGTACCCGTACTATCAAGAGGGAATCCTCATTAGGAAGCTCTGGGGGAATCAGTTCACGTACACTTTCCTCGCCCTTTCTTTGTCTTCCTTAGTTGCGTGAGAGAGAGTTCCCCCCTGTCTTTCCCTCCTGTTTCTGCTCTTCCCAGCGGTTGTAGCGCTCCCTGGAGCGGTTGTACCGCTGGACCTTGACGCTCTCCAGCTTTGACCGAGCGGTTGTACCGCTGCCTCCGGGCGGTGGTACCGCCACCTTTCTCAACAAAGGCTAGGACGGTGGTTCCGGCCATGCACCGCTCAAGTACCGCTCAAGGCTCTGTTTTGATGCGGTTCTCGGGCGGTGGTGGCCCGGTTGATCCGGTTGATCCTCGTTGACCGGTACCACCGGTGGTCTGAGCCATTCTTCCGCTCAGAACTTCGCTGTCCAAGAGCTCAGGGCCATGCGGTTGTTCCGGACTTGCACCGCTCAAGTACCGGTCTCGTCTCTGTTTTGAGGCGGTAGTTGTGCGGTGGCTGGGTGGTTGGTCCGGTCATTCTCTTAACCAGTACCACCGCCTAGTGGCCCGGTTGTACCGCTTGGTAGGGTTTGGCAGCTACACCGAGAGTCCCGGTTGTACCGGGACAAGGATCGGTTGTACCGCTGCGGGGCTAAAAACGCAGCAACGGCTGGATTTTTAGGGTTACTATATAAGAGTGTTTCTCCCACCTACCACTCTCACCTTTGACCTCTCTCACTCCACCATTAATGCACTTCAAGCTCTCTTACCCGATCTCTCTCTCTAGCCACTCAAACTTGTTGACTTGCTAGGGATTGAAGGAGGAGACCTAGATCTACACTTCCACCAAAGGATATTTGCTTCCCCCATACTTTCTTGTGTGGATTTTGTTACTCTTGGGTGTTTGAGCACCCTAGACGGTTGAGGTCACCTCGGAGCCATATTCCATTGTGGTGAAGCTTCGTGGTTTTGTTGGGAGCCTCCAATTAAGTTGTGGAGAGAGCCCCAACCTTGTTTGTAAAGGTTCGGTCGCCGCCTTCAAGGGCACCAATAGTGGTATCACGGCATCTCGCATTGTGTGAGGGCATGAGGAGAATACGGTGGCCCTAGTGGCTTCTTGGGGAGCATTGTGCCTCCACACCGCTCCAACGGAGACGTACTTCCTCTCAAAGGGAAGGAACTTCGGCAACACATCCTCGTCTCCACCGTCTCCACTCTTGGTTATCTCGTGCCTTTATTTGAGCAAGCCTTTTTGTTTCATATCTCTTGCTTGCTTGTGTTCCTATCCTTGTTGCATCATATAGGTTGCTCACCTACTTGCATATCTAGACAACCTACTTTGATGCAAAGTTTAAATTGTTAAAGAAAAGCTAAAAATTGTTAGTTGCCTATTCACCCCCCCCTCTAGTCAACCATATCGATCCTTTCAATACACCAGGCTTCCAAGCCGTGGCTTGATTGCCAATTACGAGGGTCCTTTCAAACTCTTTGTTGCTTTGCAAAAAAGAGCCCCCAAGTAACTTTGTGAGCGATGCTCAGCGTGTGCCTATGTTTGAGTTTGTACTGTGTACAATACTCTCTTTGGCTCCGCAAATTTTTCCTTGTGTGGCTGAAATGCCTATCAAGAGGTGTAGCTGTGGTTCAAACATGACCAAGCCCCCTAGTGATTTTCCTTATCTTTATGCAGCTGCTAAAGCCGGTTTAATAAAGACTCCGCTTTGAACGTTAACTTGGAAAAGCACACACATGATATAAGAAAGAACAGATACCCCGCTTATAATGGAGGCTCCGGTTTATTATATGGTATATACATTGTCATAAATATGTAGAGGTGAAGAGCCTATGGCTTCAAGTATAGTAAGGCCGAAGGAGAGCTATGTTCCATGGCCGCTTTGTCTCCTCCTCCGATTGACGTGAGTCTTCATGCTCTCGAACATCAATGAGGTAGTAGGATCCGTTGTGCAGATTTTTGCTGACCACAAAGGGTCCTTCCCAAGGGGGGGATAACTTGTGCATATCAGTCTGATCCTGGATGAGCCGGAGCACCAAATCACCTTCTTGAAAGGTTCTAGTTTTAACCCGGCGGTTGTGATAACGTCGAAGACCTTGTTGATAAATCGCCGAACGTGCTGCTGCAAGATCCCGCTCTTCATCCAACAGGTCCAGAGAATCCTGACGTGCCTTCTCATTATCAGCTTCAACATAAGCTGCCACACGGGGCGAATCGTGACGGATGTCACTAGGAAGAACCGCCTCCGCTCCATAAACCATGAAGAAAGGCATGTAACCCGTAGACCTATTGGGTGTGGTGTTGATGCTCCATAACATAGAAGGTAGCTCCTCGACCCAACAACCCGGCGTCCGCTTTAAGGGAACCATAAGCCTTGGTTTGATACCCCGTAGAATTTCTTGATTTGCCCTTTCTGCTTGACCATTAGATTGGGGGTGAGCCACTGATGCTAGATCAAGCCGGATGTGCTCACGTTGACAGAATTCTTCCATCTCTCCTTTTGACAAGTTAGTGCCATTATCTGTTATAATGCTATGTGGAAAGCCAAACCGGAATATCACCTTTTTGATGAATTGAACCGCCGTGGCTGCATCACACTTGCTGACTGGCTCTGCCTCTACCCATTTAGTGAAGTTATCAACTGCTACTAATAGATGGGTCTTCTTGTCCTTGGAGCGCTTGAAGGGTCCAACCATATCCAGCCCCCAAGTTGCAAACGACCACGTAATTGGAATCATCCGCAACTCTTGAGCCGGAACGTGCGCACGGTGGGCAAACTTTTGACATCCATCACATCTTTTGACTAAATCCTCCGCATCAGCATGCGCCGCAACCAGTAAAAACCGCGGCGAAAAGCTTTAGCAACCAACGACTTTGAACTGGCGTGGTGACCGCAATCCCCTTCATGAATTTCTCGCAAAATCTCACAACCTTCTTGAGGAGAAACACATTGCTGAATTGCTCCTGAAACACTGTAACGATGTAACTCCCCGTTGAGTATGGTCATGGACTTGGAACGCCGGATTATCTGTCGAGCCAACGTTTCCTCAGCTGGTAAATCGCCCCGGTTCATGTAATCCAGATATGGGATCGTCCAATCCGGTATGGCATGCAGAGCTGCCACCAACTGAGCCTCCGGATCAGGAATAGCCAAATCTTCTTCGGTTGGTATTTTGACTGACGGATTGTGCAATACATCAAGAAAGACATTGGGCGGAACCGGTTTACGTTGGGAACCAAGACGACTTAAAGCGTCCACCGCTTCATTCTTCCGCCGGTCTATATGGTCCACCTGATAACCTTTAAAGTGACCAGCCACTGCGTCCACCTCTCGCCGATATGCAGCCATGAGTGGGTCCTTAGAATCCCAAGTGCCAGACACTTGCTGAGCCACTAGATCTGAATCGCTGAAGCACTTAACCCGGCTCAAATTCATCTCTTTAGCCATCCGAAGACCGTGGAGTAAAGCCTCATATTCAGCTGCATTGTTAGTACAAGGGAACATTAAACGGAGGACATAACAAAACTTGTCACCTCGTGGGGAAGTTAATACGACTCCAGCCCCCGAACCCTCTAACTGTCTGGACCCATCAAAATGAATAGTCCAATATGCATTATCTGGTTTCTCCTCAGGTGCCTGTAACTCCATCCAATCGTTGATGAAATCTATGAGTGCCTGGGACTTGATCGCCGTGCGGGGTATATATTTGAGCCCGTGGGGTCCAAGCTCAATGGCCCACTTGGCAATCCGGCCAGTTGCCTCTCTATTTTGAATGATGTCGCCCAGAGGAGCTGAACTGACCACTATGATAGGATGGCCCTGAAAATAGTATTTGAGCTCCGGCTTGCATAAACACCCCATACACCAATTTCTGCCAATGCGGATACCTCTGCTTTGACTCAATGAGCACCTCACTGATATAATAAATCGGCCGTTGAGCCGGATACTCTTTGCCAGGCTCCTTGCACTCTACCACAATGGCTACGCTGACAGCCCGGACATTAGCAGCCACATATAATAATAATGGCTCTTTATCAATCGGTGCTGCCAGCACCGTCGGTTCCACTAGCTGCCACTTCAGATCTTCAAACGCCTTATCAGCTGCCTCACTCCAGACAAAGTTATCCGTTTTCTTGAGCATCTGATATAAGGGGATGACCTTCTCTCCAAGGCGGCTGATAAACCGGCTCAAGGCTGTAATCCGGCCGGCCAGACGTTGCACATCATTAATACACGCCGGTTTAGCCAAGGACATAATTGCTGCAATCTTTTCCGGATTAGCCTCAATGCCTCTATTTGAAACCAGAAAGCCTAAGAGCTTGCCTACCGGGACACCGAAAACACACTTCTCCGGATTGAGCATCATCTTGTAAACCCGGAGATTGTCAAAGGTTTCCCATAGATCATCTATCAAAGTCTCCTCCATTCTGGATGTGACCACAATATCATCTACATACACATGAACATTGCGCCCAATTTGCTTATGAAGGCAATTCTGAACACATCGCTGGTAAGTTGCCTGGGCACTCTTGAGTCCAAAGGGCATGGAAACATAGCAGAAGGCTCCAAAGGGAGTTATAAAGGCTGTCTTCTCCTGGTCCTTAACTGCCATTTTGATCTGATGATAACCAGAGTAAGAATCCAAAAAACACAAACGGTCACAACCCGCCGTAGCATCAATTATCTGATCAATGCGAGGGAGAGCAAAGGGGTCTGCAGGGCAAGCCTTGTTTAAATCTGTGTAGTCCACACACATGCGCCAAGTGCCGTTTTTCTTAAGAACCAACACCGGATTGGCTAACCACTCTGGATGAAAAACTTCAACAATAAACCCAGCAGCCAACAAACGGGCGACCTCTTCACCTATAGCCTTGCGCCTTTCCTCGTTGAAACGGCGGAGGAACTGTCGGACCGGTTTGAATTTAGGATCAATGTTGAGTGTGTGCTCAGCGAGTTCTCTCGGTACACCTGGCATGTCAGAAGGTTTCCATGCAAAGATGTCCCGATTCTCATGGATGAACTCGATGAGCGCGCTTTCCTATTTGGGATCCAGGTTAGCGCTGATGCTGAACTGTTTGGATGAATCGCCAGGGACAAAGTCAACCATCTTAGTGTCTGTAGCTGATTTGAACTTCAATGCTGGATCATGTTCCGTAGTTGGCTTTTTTAAGGAGGTCATGTCTGCCGGATCAACTTGCTCCTTATAGAATTTTAACTCCTCCGTGGCACAAACCGACTCAGCATAAGCCGCATCGCCTTCTTCACACTCCAAAGCAATCTTTCTACTTCCATGTACCGTGATAGTCCCCTTATGACCTGGCATTTTAAGCTGTAGGTAAACATAACATGGCCTTGCCATAAACTTAGCATAAACCGGCCGCCCAAACACGGCGTGATATGGACTTTTGATCTTCACCACCTCAAATGTCAATGTTTCTGACCTTGAATCGTAGTCATCTCCAAAAGCTACCTCCAAAGCTATCTTACCAACGGGATATGCAGACTTACCAGGCACCACACCATGAAATACCGTATTCGACGGTTTAAGATCCTTATCTGTCAACCCCATACGGCGGAATGTATCATAATACAAAATATTGATACTACTTCCCCCATCCATGAGCACTTTAGTGAACTTGTATCCCCAACTTGAGGGGCTACCACCAAGGCCAAATGACCTGGATTATCAACCCGGGGCGGATGATCCTCTCTGCTCCACAAAATAGGTTGCTCCGACCAGCGTAAATACTGAGGTACTGCCGGCTCAACATAGTTGACTGTCCTTTTGTGAAGCTTCTGATCACGTTTGCACAAACTAGTAGTGAAGACATGATATTGCCCGTTGTTCAGCTGTTTGGGATTGCTCTGATAACCCGACTGCTGCTGCTGCTGACTCCCCTGATGGTTGTAACCTCCCTGGTTGCCTTGGTGTCCTTGATTGACGTGTCCGGTTTGATTGCCTGGAAACCTTGAACCGGAACCACCGCCTCCGTAACCCGGCCCGTGGAAACCTCGTCCTGAACCGCCGGGCGGGCCGTTGTCATATTGGAACATATTGGAATTCTTGAAGTCCCGCATGATATAACAATCTTTCCAGAGATGTGATGCCGGTTTATCCTTAGATCCATGCTTTGGACAGGGCTGATTTAGCAAACGCTCCAAATTGTTGTGTGGACCTCCACCCCTCTGGGGCTGCTTGCCTTTACGGCGCTGGCCATTCTCCTGCGCATTGGTATTTGCGACAAAGTCCAAACCACTGTCGGCCTTGCGCTTACCAGTGTTTCCATGGCCTGCCAGATTGTGTTGCTGGCCTTTGGCATTGCCGGTCTTCTTACCCTTCTCCGGTTTGTCCTCCTCTGAATCCGGATCCTTGGTATTATCTGAATCGGCATATTTAACCAAAGCGGCCATGAGTGTTGACATGTTGTTGCAGTGATGTTTGAGCCTTTCCAACTTCTGTTTCAACGGTTTGAAACGGCAATTGCCCTCTAACGTTAACACTGTGGTGTCTGCATTGATACGATCTGATGAATGCAAAATTGCCGAGACCCATTTGACCCAATGGGTCGTGGACTCCCCTTCCTCTTGGACACAAGCGGCCAAATCTACTATTGACATTGGCTGCTTACACGTATCCTTGAAGTTCTGGATAAACCGGTGCTTCAGTTTGGCCCATGATCCAATAGAGTTGGTCGGCAAGCTCTTCAACCAAGTGCAAGCTGTTCCTTCCAACATCATGGTGAAATATTTAGCACACACCGCCTCATCCACATCTAACATCTCCATTGCCATCTCATAGCTCTCCACCCACGCCTTTGGCTGCAAATCGGCGGTATAATTTGGTACCTTACAAGGTCCCTTGAAATCCTTGGGTAGTCGCACATTACGCAAAGCAGGAGTTAAACACGGTACCCCTAAGGAACTGAAAATCGCCCCTGGCTCCACGGAGGCGGTGGGGGTGAACCGGAGTATGCTGTCGTGCTTCGTGTCGAGCTGTCAACTCGGCCTCTCAACGTGCGCGGCCATGGTCCACAACATCTTGCGCATCAGAACCTCCCCCAGCCGGGTTGTTCCCTCGTGGCGAATTTCGGCGACGTGCACTACTGGACATGATCGGTTCGTCTTCCATGTGTCTGCTATAACTCCGGCTTGGACGGGGAGTGGAATGAATCCTCTCACGGTTGTGTGAATATGCTTGCTGTTGATTTAGCGCTGTCTGAAGGAGATCCCTGGCCCGACGTGCTTCCACTGCAACTGGTGACTCGCCGTCGGTTGGGAGGGCTGCCAGGCGTGAAGCGGCGGCCACAATGTTGTCCAACGGGTTGGAATAATGCCCAGGCGGCGTTGATGGTACAACGTTGTTCTCGTGAGGCAGGTCCGTCGTGCGCGGTAGAACCGGCGCTCCTGCTCCCGGCGCCCCCGCCCGGTTTAGCGTGGGTTGGTTACCAGCTCCTGCACCTGGCATGTTGAAAAGATTCTGCGGCTCATAAACTGACAAGAGACGTGATCGGTACCTTCTTCTCATGACTTCCTCTGAAGCATTCTGATCCAGTCTAATCCGGTAAGCCTGTGCTTCCAACTCGGCCCTCTCCGTAGCCATCCTGGTGTTCTCTGTTGCCAGGTCCGCTTTAGCCTGGGCTATCTGATCTTTCACTTTTGCAATCTCCACATCGTGCTGATCCCTGGCTGCCGCGTCTACCTCCGCGGACATCAATGTTGCCAGAGCATCGAACAAATCAGACAAGACTTGGGCCGGAGGTGGCGCCGAGCTTCCTGCCCCTGCTGGTGTGGCCGTCGTTGAACCGGAGAGCATTGCTGCGGCGGTAGATGAATGAGGCGCCGATTGTGTGCCGGCCATGAAGATGGCGGCCCGGTTTGGCAGACCGGGGGAATCTGGAATACTGTTGCCCTCGGATCCTCCCTCAATCCGGCCGTCCTGCAACTGGTAAAGCGATTTGGTTTCTCCAGAAGACTCGTCATCAGAGTAGACTACGGTTTCTCCATCGGACACCGGTTCGTCCTCGTACCCTGATCCATGGACGACACCTACGAAAACATGCCTTGCCTCGGGCTGAACCGGCGAAGAACTTGCACGCCGAGCCGTTTTGATGATGTCAGTGCAGATGTCCGGCTCGGGGGCCAGTTCGCCAATCCTGCTGATGAAGACGTGAATCCCACCAAAGGGGACCCGGTACCCGTATTTGATTGAATCGGCCTCGGGACCCCATCCTGCGTTGTCGATGTAGAGCTTGCCGCGGCGACTCTTTGTCATCCGGCCCACAACGTATCCCTTGAGTCCATCGAAGCTGCCCTTCAAGAACTCAAAACCATCATGCGATAGCCCCACGGTGGGCGCCAACTGTCGTGGGTTTGTCACGGCAGATGTCCTCGTGAAAGGAATTAGTCGTGGAGCCATTGCAACGGGTTAGCTTAAGGGGTTAAACTGGACAAGGGGACACGGGAGTTTATACTAGTTCGGCCCCTTCGATGAAGGTAAAAGCCTACGTCTAGTTGTGATTGGTATTGCTAGGGTTTCGAAGGCCAGGGAGCGAATCCGCTTTGTCTGGCTCTCGAATTGTTGTTGTCTGTCCCTAAACCGCGGCCGGGTCGTCCCTTTATATACATAGGTTGACGCCCGCCGGGCTACAGAGTCCCGAAGCCGGTTTATAAACGTATCCGGTTCAGCCTCTCTCTTTCTATCTTACTATACAAGTTACATAACTAGGCCGGTTTACATTTATAGACTGTAACCCGCCTTTGGGCCCTCCGTAAAGCGCCATCATCTTTACATCTTCATGGGCTTCTAATCTTCAAAGAGTCAACCCGGCTACATAAGGCCGGTTTACCTCCAGTAGTAATATCCCCAACACATCTGGACCTGATGAACTATTTAAACACTTGTATTTTGAGCCTGAATATACTTTGATTTACTGATACGCTGCAGATCTGAGATTACCATATCGATCTGTGAAACTTGTTTTTCCCTTACTTTGTCATTTTCAGATATGTACCTTCCTTACCAATGTAGGCGGTTTAAATTAAAAAATGATAATCCGGCAGGTAGAAAATGACAATCTGGCAGGTACCATTAGTCCCCTCTTAAACCGCCGATTCGTTTATCTTTGTAACCCCTCCAATGTCAGGCTCCGATTTAACAATGTGCATCAGCCTCTGTCTTCTCCTTCTGATCTTGCGTCGCTTTATGCTTGTCTGTCATATACCCTAAACTGACATTTGATCTTTTTCCAGCTTTTCATTTGAAATGGACAAACAATTTTATGCTTGTAACTAGGTCCCGTCCCGGGTTACCGAAGAGCAACTAACCGGATGTGTTGCAAGTGGCGTTTTAGCAAAGAAAGGCATCATCCCCTGGAGGGCCCCTGGTCCGGAAAATCCTCCTGAGCCCAAGGATGGAGAAGTAGTCGTGTTCATTGACCACCTGGGTCGAGGGTTTAGCCCTCTGGATCAAAAAATTTCCGAGATGTGCTTGCTAGCTTCCAACTCTATCCTCAGGACATCGGACCAAACTCTGTGTCCAATGTTTGTAATTTCCAAGTATTTTGCGAGGCTTATCTTCAAGATGATCCCACCGTTGAACTCTTTAGGGTTTTCTTTTATTTTAACCGTCGTACAGAGTTTACAGATGGACCCAATACAGAACTTGGCGGAATGGCTATTCAAAAGAGGAAGGATGTTAGTTTCCCTCACACCAAACTTCATAGTCACCCCAAGGATTGGAATCAGACTTGGTTTTATTGCCGAGATACGTCTCCAACTGATGAGAATCCTCTGCCGGGTTATCGTCCTCACCGGCTTAGCAACACACAACCATTTTCTTAGAGGGTGACTGCAAAGGAACGATCCAACTACGCAGCACAACTCTCAAAGCTTAGAGCCTTTATGGCAAACAGTTTAACATGAGTTGACTTTGTTCGCTGCTGGATATCCTGGAGCATTCTGCCTTTAAGACGGCGCCCTGGTTTAATGTGTGAGTACACAGGGGACTTGAAAGATCCTCAACGCCATATTAATATTCAGCTAACAGAGGCTGAAGTTAATGAGGCTGTCAAGAAAATATTGAATGAACCGGAAGCTGTTTGCAGCAAGACAGGGCTAAGTCCTTTCTGCACTTTGAATAAACTGCCAGCTGTAAGAACCATATAACTTCTTGTTTTAGCTTGATCGTTTTAAATATTCTCTCAAAAATTTGTCCATCTTTGACAGGGCGATGATTCGTTCTGGAAGAAGAAGCCACATGATAAACCGGCCAAGACACCTCGCCCCAAGACCAAGGTTACTAAAAGACCCGCCAAGAAGAAAAGCGCTGAACCCTCTGAACCGAATGTTGATGATGACCCGGATAATCCAGACTCAGAGGTAGAACTTGACTCTCTTGGTTCGTTTTTCATACACCTCATTAACAATGACTATTATCAGGATGACGCTGAAGGCAGCCAAGCCAATGCCGCAGAGGTAATTATTCTTTCCTCCGGTTCAGATCCTCTGCCAACACAGAAAATCCGTCAAGCAAGCCGGAAAGTAAGATTTTCTCACCCCCTAGCTCACTTGGACCCAAACTTTGTTTTGAAGAAGCGGCAACACGAAGCTCGCCGCACAACCCGGCACAACGGCCAAGTGGTCACTTCAGCCGGTTTACCGAACACTCCGGTTCAGAAATGTCAATCTGAGGTCTCACATACTTCTGATACTTCTTATCCCAAGGCAGGCTATTTCCGACAACCTCTTAATCTGTCCGATTCAAATTATCAGGGAACGCCTCATTCATCATCTGGTGAGTAAACGGCCACACAACTCCCTCCTCTTAAGACTGTTCCTGTGTAAACACTCTGAACTTAATCTTTTGGCGCTTTATACTTGCGTGTTATACTAACTTTTATATCCTTTCCTTTCAGAGCCAAGGCCAGGCCTAGCAAAAAGGCCAAGTTGAATAAACCAGCAGATGATAACCTGGCTGAAGATAACCCAGAACATTTTGAGACGAACGTTGATGACATACCTGATGATCTGCCACCAGAACACCATGATACCTTTGGTGAACCGATGGAAACAGATCCAATGAGCCAGACTGCTAAACCACCGAGCCCAGCGAAAGCGGCTGATAAACCGCTGAGCCCAGCCAAGACTGCTGAAGATAACACAGATGACATCATGATTACCGGTGTTGGCCATGCCACCCCTGGCAATCCTATCACTTTATCAAAGCATAGTGCCAAGGAAGAATTTGCTGCTATGGATAAAGGCAAGTGGAAGGCAGACTTATCCAGCTATGCCCACCTGACTGCCGAGGAGATTCATTCCGGCTTCTTGAACCGCATGTATACCAGCCGTGACTATGAAGCCGGTTTAGTAGGCTTGATGAAGGAGTGATATGAGGTAAACACTTGTTTAACTCTTCATAACTGTTTCTCTTGTTCCATTTCTACTATCAACTCTAGCTAGCAGCCCCCAAGGGCCGGTTTATGATATCAACATGAACCGGGACTTCATAATACTTCAATTTTTGCCTTTAGGATAAATCGGTACCTTCCTGTTATGAAGCTTCCAAAATTATTGATAACCATCTCTGTAAACCGGTTGATGAAGAAAAACCCATAATTTCTGTCTTGAGCAAATATACATTAGCCCCCAAGTGCCAAGAATATAACTTGTTATGTACTTGGGACTTAAAATGTCAGTTGAGAAAAACCATATGCATTAGCCCCCAGGTGCCAAGTGCATAACTTGTTATGTGCTTGGGACTTCCAACATGCACTACTGACTGATAAAATATCGCTTGCAGGCTGATCTTAGCTAGAAAAAATCTCAAATTGCCGACCTTCAGGAAAATATCAAGTCCCAGCAAGCTGAAACCTCCAAGGCTAAAGAAGAGCTGACTGGCGCTTTAGCCGCCATGGAAAAAATGAAGGAAAGCTTCAAGAGCGAACGGGCAGGATGGGATACTGAAAAGACAACTCTGCTAAAGTGGGCGGAAGATGCTGAAACAGCTCTTAAATCGGTAGCAGATGAATTGACTGGCTTGAAGCGGCAAATCAATGCCATGACCACTGCTGTATTTGGTAAGTACCTTTATGATAAGCTTCAATATGTATTATCCCATAAACTTCCGGTTTATCAATATGTGCAATGATGCAGGATCCCGTGTTACCCACCTGGGCTCTGATATGCAGAAGAAGCTGAAGGCTGCCTATAATCTGATAGATCAATTATATTCTGGCGCCGAACGGGCCATTTGCACTGCTGCTCATAACAAACTGCCCCCAGCCTTGATCAAGAAAACCCTTGAGAAGCTGTCAATGTTGCCTGCCCGGTTGGTCGAGTTAAAAAGATCTGCTGCAAGGTCAGGTGCTCTCACTGCGCTAATCCGAGCTAAAGCTTGGGTACCAGATCTGGACTCAGCAGATATAGGAAGCGACTATCTGAGCCTAAAGGAAGATGGTTCATAATTCAACAATGATGATCTTTGAAGGTTGACCAAGGAAATACGCCCCCTAGCAAGCAAACTAGCTGAAGAAACAAATCTTTCTCATTATCAGTCGGTTTATGATACTGACAACACACGACATCCTGCGCTGACTCATGATGTGGAAGATCTTATCGCGCCAATCCGTAAGCATACCTATGCCCCTGATGTTGACCCCTCCACCCTTATAAGCGACGAAGCTGTATTCAAGGCCCTAAACTGGAATCAACTAGACAACCATTGACTTCCAGCTGCTGGGTAGAGAGGAGGAGGATGAATCGGCACAGGATGACCCGCAGCCATCAAGCCAGCCCGAAGAATCATGATCTGGAGGCCGGTTTAGCCCTCTGCATACTACAATCCTTTGCTTGAAAAACAGTTATCCTTTTGGCCATTAAAGCGCCTTGTAATAGGCTAGTTTAAACACTTGGTCTCTATGCCATCGTGCATATTCACTTTTGCCTGATACTGTTAATCCGCCATAATTTATGTTATGCCTACTTATGATCCTTAGTAGCTTTGTTAAATCTGTTTCTGCATATGACAAGTATAAAGTGCCATGGCGGTTTATCACCAGGCGGGTCATAATGCCCAACATATAGCCCATGTTTATAACCAGGCTGTAAATAATAATAATCAAATATGAAATATATCATACCTGTGATATTGAATCACATCATTGGCTTACCAATATTTCATCGGAAGGGTGATGACCCAAATCTTGAATACTGATAACTCCTCCTTACTTTGCTGCCTTATAATAAAACCATGCCGGGTTGTAATAAACACCGTATTATTCTTATATCATACTAGTGACTTGTAGTCAAAGCCAAACTGGGTCAATCAACACCAGATTATACCTGATCATGTACTGACAACTTATAGTTGAGAGCCAAGCCGGGTCAATAAACGTCGGTTTATCATAAGATATTATAAACCTCATCAAAGGAGAAAGAACTTGGCAAATAAAAACATAAAAATAACATGCAAGGCTTTTCATAGGCTGCCAGGCCCAAATTGAGGCTTTTCATGGGCTGCCAGGCCACTGAGTTAAACCATTTTACAAAGCCTTTTAAGATGGACCTCACATTAACCAATCGTCGTTTTAACTTTGACAAGTTCAGGGTCTATGAGATTAAACTTGTCAAACGTTCGGCGGGTCATACCAGGATTACCTGGACGGAGTGTCTTACTTGAAAAGGCAGGATAACCCGGGGTTTTAGGTGAATACACCTGGCTTCCAAGCCTGGCTTGATAGCCTATTGCAAGGGTGTAAACTCTTTGTTCTTTGAGAAGCAAAGAGCCCCCAAGCAACATTTGAGTTGTGCTCAGTGGGTGCCTATGTTTGAGTTGTGCTGTTGCAACACTCTCTTTGTCCCCACATGATTTCCTTTTGGCCTTAGGCCGATCAAGAGGTGTAGCTATGGTTCAAATACAACCAAGCCCCCAAGTGATTTCCCTAGTGGCCTTATGCCGATCAAGAGGTGTAGCTATGGTTCAAATACGACCAAGCTCCCAAGTGATTTTCCCTTTTTTATATATGGCTTTATAAGCTGGATCAATGGATAAACAGAACTCCGCTTTATAAACAGAAGCCCCCATGTAACCACACATGACGTAAGAAAAACAACAGAGACCCCGCTTTAGCTGAGGCTCCGGTTTATTATATTGAACATAATATATACATTGTCATAATTATGTACATAAGAAGAGCTTGTGGCTCAAGTATAATAAGGCCGAAGATGAGCTATATTCCATGGCCGTTGGGTATCCTCCTCCGATTTACGTGAGTCTTTGTGCTCTCGAACATCGATAAGGTAGTATGATCCGTTGTGCAGATTTTTGTTGACCACAAAAGGTCCTTCCCAAGGTGGGGACAACTTGTGCATATCAGTTTGATCTTGGATGAGCCGGAGCACCAGATCGCCTTCTTGAAAAGTTCTGGTTTTAACCCGGCGGCTGTGATAACAACGCAGGTCTTGCTGGTAAATCGCCGAATGAGCCGCTGCAATATCACGCTCCTCATCTAACAGGTCCAGTGAATCTTGACGTGCTTTCTCATTATCAGCTTCAACATAAGCCGCCACACGGGGCGAGTCATGACGGATGTCACTAGGGAGAACCGCCTCTGCTCCGTAAACCATGAAGAAAGGTGTGTAACCCGTGGATCTGTTCGGTGTGGTATTGATGCTCCATAACACATAAGGTAACTCCTCCACCCAACAACCCAGCGTCCGCTTTAAAGGAACCGTAAGCCGGGGCTTGATGCCTACCAAAATCTCTTGATTGGCTCTCTCTGCTTGACCATTAGATTGGGGATGAGCCACTGATGACACATCAAGCCGGATGTGCTCACGTTGACAAAATACTTCCATAGCACCCTTGGATAGATTAGTACCATTATCAGTTATGATGCTGTGTGGAAAACTAAAACGGAATATCACCTTTTTGATGAACTGAACCGCCGTAGCTGCATCACACTTACTAACTGGCTCTGCTTCCACCCACTTGGTGAATTTATCAACCGCCACCAAAAGGTGGGTCTTCTTGTCCTTGGACCTATTAAAGGACCCAACCATATCCAGCCCCCAAGTTGCAAACGGCCAAGTGATTGGAATCATCCTTAATTCTTGAGCCGGAACATGAGCACGGTGTGCAAACTTCTGACAACCATCACACCTCTTTACCAAATCCTCAGCATCAGCATGAGCCGTCAACCAATAAAAGCCATGACGAAAAGCCTTAGCTACCAAGGATTTTGAACTGGCGTGCTGACCACAATCTCCTTCCTGGATCTCACGCAAAATCTCACAGCCTTCTTCAGGAGACACACAACACTGGAACGCCCCTGTTACACTGCAATGATGTAGCTCCCCATTGATGATGGTCATTGACTTGGATCGCCGGATTATCTGCTTGGCCAAAGTTTCATCCTCCGGTAACTTGCCCCGGTTCATATACGCCAAATATGGGATCGTCCAATCCGGGATAACATGAAGAGCTGCTACTAACTGAGCCTCCGGGTCAGGAATAGCCAAATCCTCCTCCGTAGGTAACTTGACCGACGGGTTATGCAAAACATCTAGAAAAACATTGGGTGGTTCCGGTTTACGTTGGGAACCCAAACGGCTTAAAGCGTCCACCGCTTCATTCTTTCGCCGGTCCACATGGTCGACTTGATAACCCTTGAAATGACCTGCAGCAATATCTACTTCTCGATGATATGCTGCCATTAGTGGATCCTTGGAATCCCAAGTGCCAGACACTTGTTGAGCTACCAGGTCCGAGTCACCAAAGCACTTAACCCGGCTTAAATTCATCTCCTTAGCCATCCGAAGACCATGGAGCAAGGCCTCATATTCAGCTGCATTGTCAGTGCAAGGGAACATTAAATGGAGAACATAACAAAACTTATCACCCCGTGGGGAAGTTAATACGACTCCAGCCCCCGAGCCCTCCAATTGTCTGGACCCATCAAAATGAATAGTCCAATAAGTGTTATCTGGCTTTTCCTCCGGTGCCTGTAACTCTGTCCAGTCATTGATGAAATCCGCAAGTGCTTGGGACTCGATCGCTGTGTGAGGCATATATTTTAACCCGTGAGGTCCAAGCTCAATAGCCCATTTGGCAACCCGGCCAGTTGCTTCCCTATTTTGGATGATATCTGTAAGTGCATCTAGTGCCACCCCTAGTTGGTTTTGGAGTATTGACGACAAACCTAGTTGAGGGATTAACGTGTTTGTGAGAATTGCAGGAAAACACAGGTAGAAGTCCCTCATTGATTCGGTTTTATTACCAGAGATGACCCCTAAAAATGTATGAAGACATTGAAGACAATGGTGGTTTATGAAGATATTCATATTGAAGACAATGACATGAGAAGACTCCCTATGAAGCTTATGGAACTCGAAGACTTAGAACCTTCGTAGTTTTATTTCATTTATGTTGTGTCATAGGAATCACCGTACTGTTAAGTGGGGTCCAAGAGAACCAGTCAGAATGACTGAAGTGATGCCTAATTCAAATCCTATGTCTTCAAGCGAAGACTTTGAGAGAAAATCTTGTCCAGAGTCAGACAAGTCAGCTTTACTTGTAACCCAAGTAAAGTTGCCGTGTGAGTTCAAAATTCGACCGTTGGTACACGTGTCAGTTCCTTAGTGACCCAGGGTCATTTTGGACAGATCAGGTCGGGTTGCCAAGTGGCTATAAATAGTCCACCCCCCACAACCATAAACGGTTGGCTGCTCAGATTTCAGTGCATGGCTTTTGTCGTTTGAGAGCAACCCACCTCGAAGCCTTTGAAAGAAAAATTCCTAGTGGGAGAAAAGTCCTAACCACCCAGAGCCAGAGTAAATTGGGCATCACTTAAGTCTTCGTGTCTGTGTGATTTGAAGACTTATTACACTTGAGGACTGTGCATCCTCCAGACGGTTAGGCGTCGTGTTCTGAGCATCCAAGAGAAATTGTGGATTGCCGGTGAATGAAGTCTGTGAAGGTTTGGGAGTCTACCTTGAAGACTTACCAGAGTGATTGGGCGAGGTCTGTGTGACCTTAGCTCAAGGAGAAAACGGTGAGGACTGGGTGTCTTGGACTAAGTGTCCTTGACTGGGTGTCCGGGACTGTGTGTCCTTTGGTTTAAATACCTAGCCGCTCCAACCAGACGTACAGTTGACACAGCAACTGGAACTGGTCCAACAAATCATTGTCTTCAACGTGTCACTGGTTTCATCTTCACTTCCTTTTACTTACAGTTATTCATTGTGAAGCCATTGCATTCTTGCTTTATCTTTTGTCTTCACAACATGAATGTATGATCTGTTTGGCTTCATAACTTCTTCCTACCTTATCCTTATTACACTGAAGCTGTTTGTCATTGCGCTTTCACTCTATTGAATACATGACCATGGCTGGCCTAGTGTAATCTAACTTCCGCTGCATAGTAATAGGCATAATCTTCACTGTTTGTCTTCATAACTCTCACGTTTTGAAGACTTTCATAAAAATCGCCTATTCACCCCCCTCTAGTCGATATAACGCACTTTCAATTGGTATCAGAGCGAGGTGCTCCCTTGTTCTGTGTGATTCGGTTTAACCACCTAGAGTTTTAGCTATGTCGATTGCAGGGATAATCAAAGTCTCCGCTGCTTGCCCCGTCTTCGATGGAACTGAATATCCCTACTGGAAGAATAAGATGCGCATGCATCTTGAAGCCATTGACGTCGACCTATGGTATGTCGTCGAAAACGGCGTTCCCAAGGCTGGAGAAGGTGTCACTGCTGCTGATGTCAAGAAGTTCGTTCAACTGGACTCTACTGCCAAGAATATCATCTGTGGTCATCTGACCAAAGGACAGTATGGCCGTGTGAGTGCCTTGAAGACATCCAAACTGGTCTGGGACTGGCTCTCCAAAGTTAATGAAGGCATATCAACCCAGAGAGATCAAAGAATCAGTGTCCTTTGCAATCTCTTCAACCGCTTCAAGCGAAATGACAATGAGAATGTCCAGCACACCTTTGATCGGCTCACTGACATCACAAATGAGCTTCAAGCCCTCGGCGCTACTGAGATCACCAAACATGAAATCGTCAAGACGCTGCTGAGATCACTTGATAGTTCGTTTGACATTCTGGCCCTGATGATTCAAGAACGTCCTGATTTCAAGACACTCGATCCGTCTGACATACTTGAGAGGCTCAACACACATGAGTTTCAGCTTTCTGAGAAAAGAGATATCTACGGTCCAAACTATGGGCGAACTCGTGCTTTGAAGGCAAAAGCTGTCTCCTCATCTGAAGAAGAATCTGACTGCAGTTCTGATGATCCTGAAGACATTGGAAGAGAACTTGCAATGCTAGTGAAGAAGTTCCAAAAATTCAACAAGAAGAAAGGCTTCAGAAAATCTTCATGATCAAGCTCAAGGAATGATGAAGTTTCTGCTCATGACTACAAGAAGAAAACATGTCACAAGTGCAAGAAAACTGGACACTTCATTTCTGAGTGTCCACAGTGGGACAATGAGAACAGAAGGAAGAAGAAGAGCAAAGAATATGATTCTGACGACAAGAAAAAGAAGAAATACTCAAAGTCTTCTTCCAAGTCTTCATCAAAGTCTTCATCACACAAGAAGAGCTCATCTGGCAAGGCACGTGCGTTTGTTGGCAAGGAGATGGATTCAGAGGAGGAGTCTGCATCTGAGGAGGCAGAGGTGGAATCTGAGGAGGAGTCTGATTCTGGCATTGCGAGTCTGGCTACAGCATACGTCGCCAAGTCCATCTTCAACACTGAAGACAATAACTGCATCACCGACACCGACGCAAATGACAAGAACGACTCCACTCCTACCTACTGCTTCATGGCACGCGGTGCCAAGGTAAACACACGCACTACTCGCTATGAAACATCCAGTGACGATGACTCTGAATGTGATTCAAAACCTAGCTACAAAACACTTGCTAAAATTGCAACTGAACAACAGAAAGCTATGGAACATATTCAAAAACTGTTAGACAGAAGCGATGATCTATTGGGTGCTGAAATGACTCGATCTGAATCCTTAATTGAAGACATAAAAAACCTTCACGTTAAGTATCAGGAACTTGAAGATCGTCATGATACTCTCTCAACAACTCATGAAAAGCTTTCCTATGACCATCTTCAAAGGAAGCAAGAACTTGAGAAATTGAGGGTGGCTCATGAAGATCTTCAAAAGGAAAACGAGTCACTTCGCGCCGAACAGATCAATCCCGCTCAGGAAGGATTTGAACCACCATGTCTTAAATGCATTGAGCGTAATAATGCTAATTCTGTTGCTGAATGTTCCACTGCTACTACTGTTCCAATATCTTCAACTGTTGATGTGGCAACTAACCCCTCTGCTGAGGATACCACTGCTATTGCTGATGAGAATGCTAGGTTGAAGACATTGCTTGAAACAGGGATGTACAAAAGTCTGAAAGGGCATCAAACATTATGTGATGTCCTTAAGAAGCAGATTCTGAACCGAAACCCTAGGAAAGAGGGTGTTGGGTTCGAGAGGAGAATTAATGCAGATGGCTCTTACTGGAAACCTGAGCAGTACCCCAAAACCATATGGGTTGCTGCAAAGGAATCCTCAGTAGATCCATCCAATCTGTCTGGCTTCACTTGTGCTAACCCAATTATCATTGATGAATCCTTTGATGCAAACTATAAACTGTTTAAGAATCAGAATGGTGAAGTGTTTGCCAGGTACATTGGTACTAACTGCAGGAATGGACCGCCGATGAAGAAGATCTGGGTTCCGAAAACATGTCTGGAAAATCTTCCTGTGAATGTCTTCATGACACCTCACTTGAAGAAGACAAACCTCAGACCAAAGGCTTCATATGGTCCAAAGGCTTCATACAGACAGAGGACTCACCTGAGTCACACTAACGCAAATGTTTTGCAGGGAAACCATACTCAGGCATATGAATATGAGAGCGGTTCATCGAACCGTCATGTTCATATGACCAAAAATTATTCTGCTTATGCCTATGAGTATTATTGTCCCCCTGCTAGACTGTTTGCTAAGGCTTCAAAGCCAAAATTCTCAGATGCTGCACTTAGACTTATAGCTTCTAAGCCACCCTTGAAGATGTGGGTGGTTAAGAAAGCTTAACTCTCTTTTGCAGGGAAAGGTCACCAGCACAAAAACAAAATCTTCTGATGCTATTGCTGGGGACCATAAAAATCTTGTGGGGCGCAAGATAAACTGCCCAAATGGCATCATTATGTACTTCGTTCCTGAATCGCATGCTACTCTCCCCATTAGTCCTAATCTGGATCTAAGTTTTCATAACCCACTGGTTCGTCAAATGTTTATGCTTCACAACACTCTTCGTGAAGCGTATCCCCCTAACTGCACTGTAGGGTACGACACCAGCGACTTCAAAGTCTTCAGAATGGATTATTGACAGTGGGTGTACAAATCACATGACTGGCAGAAGAAGCCTTCTTATGGACTCAACTTTACGTCCATCCGACAAGAGCCACATTACATTCGCTGACACTGGTAAAAGTAAGGTATTGGGTCTAGGTAGAGTTGCAATCTCAAAGGATCAACACATGGATAAAGTCATGCTTGTTGAATCCCTTGGCTTCAACTTAATGTCTGTCTCAATGCTTTGCGATTTGAATATGATTGTAATGTTTGGCAAATATCGCTGCCTGGTGCTAATGGAATCTGACAAATCTCTAGTGTTTGAAGGGCATAGGAAAGGTGATTTGTATGTGGTAGATTTCTCAGCAGGACCACAACTTGCAGTATGTCTTCTTGCAAAAGCTTCAGAATGCTGGCTTTGGCATCGGAGGCTTGGGCATGCTGGCATGAGGAACCTCCACACCCTTGCGAAGAAGAAGCATGTCATAGGCATCGAGGGCGTCAAGTTCAAGAAAGATCACTTATGCGGTGCCTGTGAAGCAGGGAAGATGACAAGGGCAAAACATCCTTCGAAGACAATCATGACCACTACTCAACCCTTCGAACTGCTTCACATGGATCTTTTCGGTCCCACTCACTACTCAACTTTTACTACTTCTGCTTGCCTCTATGGCTTCGTAATTGTTGATGATTATTCTAGATATACTTGGGTGCACATAATCCTTTACAAGACTGAAGTGCAGGATGTCTTCAGACGCTTCGCAAATCGAGCTATGAACAATTTTGGCGCCAAGATAAAGCACATCAGAAGTGACAATGGCACTGAATTCAAGAACACTGGCCTTGATACATATCTGGATACCTTGGGCATCACACATGAATTCTCAGCTCCATACATGCCACAGCAGAATGGCGTCGTCGAACGCAAGAACAGAACACTCATTGAGATGGCCAGAACAATGCTAGATGAATACAAGACTCCAAGAAAATTCTGGACTGAAGCCATTGATACTGCATGCCATACAATCAATCGTGTTTATCTTCACAAGCTTCTGAACAAGACATCTTATGAACTCCTAACTGGCAAGAAGCCAAATGTCAGTTACTTCAGATTATTTGGCGCAAAATGCTGGATCAAGGACCCACACCACACCTCAAAGTTTGCACCAAAAGCACATGAAGGCTTCATGCTTGGATATGGAAAGGATTCGCACTCCTACAGAGTCTTCAATCTCTTCCACTACAAAGTGGTTGAAATAGTGGATGTGCGATTTGATGAAACCAATGGGTTACAAAGAGAGCAATTGCCAAATGTGCTAGATGAAGTTCCAGCAAATGAATCAATCAAGCTTATGGGAACTGGAGAAATTGTACCTTCTGAAGCTCATCCTGAAGAAGAACTTATCATCTCAGCACCTGATCCACATGAAGACAATGCTCAGCCTGAAGATATACCTTCAAATGACCACATAGATCAGCAAGAGCAAAGTCTTCGCCCCACACACCCTCGTGTTGCAAATGAAGTACAAATTGACAAAATACTTGACAGCATCAATGCACCTGGTCCACTCACTCGTTCAAGGGAAACTCAGCTAACAAACTTCTGTGGGCATTTCGCATTCGTCTCAATATCAGAACCCAAGAAAGTTGAAGAAGCCTTCATGGAACCTGAATGGATTCAAGCTATGCAAGAAGAGCTTCAACAGTTTGAGCTGAATAATGTATGGGAACTGGTTAAGCGTCCTGATCCACGGAAGCACAACATAATAGGCACCAAATGGATATACCGCAACAAGCAAGATGAGCATGGTCAAGTTGTAAGAAACAAAGCTCGTCTCGTTGCTCAAGGATATACTCAAGTGGAGGGCATTGACTTCGATGAAACATTTGCTCCTGTGGCTAGGCTTGAAGCCATACGCATACTACTGGCCTATGCAAATCATCATAACATACTTCTCTATCAGATGGATGTGAAAAGTGCCTTTCTCAATGGCAAGATTGAAGAAGAAGTGTATGCTGCACAACCACCTGGCTTTGAAAATCCAAAACATCCTGATATGGTATACAAGCTCAACAAGGCACTGTATGGCCTCAAACAAGCCCCTAGGGCCTGGTATGATACACTCAAGTACTTTCTGAAAAGCAAAGGCTTCATACCTGGTTCCCTGGATCCCACTCTTTTCACGAAGACATATGATGGTGAACTGTTTGTGTGCCAAATATATGTGGATGACATTATCTTCGGCTGCACCAATCAGAAGTATAGTGAACAGTTTGGATATATGATGCAAGAGCAATATCAGATGTCCATGATGGGGGAGCTGAAGTTCTTCCTCGGTCTTCAAATACGGCAACAACGCAACGGCATCTTCATATCTCAAGAGAAATATCTTAAAGAGTGCCTGAAGAAGTTTGGTATGCAAGATTGCAAAGGCTTCACAACACCAATACCAGCCAAGCATCATCTGGGTCCCGACGACAATGGTAAAGAGTTCGATCAAAAGGTATACCGCTCCATGATTGGGTCTTTGCTTTATTTGTGTGCATCTAGGCCAGATATCATGCTTAGTGTTTGCATGTGTGCTCGATTTCAAGCGACACCAAAGGAGTCGCATCACTTAGCAGTGAAGCGAATTCTTCGATATTTGGCTCACACTCCAACTCTAGGATTATGGTATCCAAAGGGCTCAGAGTTTGATTTGGTTGGATTTTCGGATGCTGATTATGCTGGTGACAAAGTTGATCGCAAGTCTACATCAGGCACATGTCACTTTCTGGGACGATCACTTGTATGTTGGTCTTCAAAGAAGCAGAACTGTGTATCACTCTCCACTGCTGAATCTGAATACATTGCTGCTGGATCTTGCTGCGCTCAGCTTCTGTGGATGAAGCAAACACTCAAGGATTATGGCATTCATCTGAAGCAAGTGCCACTTTACTGCGACAACGAAAGCGCCATCAAGATTGCCAACAACCCAGTTCAGCACTCGAAGACAAAGCACATTGAAATTCGTCATCACTTTCTCAGAGATCATGTTGTGAAGGAAGACATTGATATCATACACGTCAACACTGAAGAGCAATTGGCAGATATCTTCACCAAGCCCTTGGATGAGAAGAGATTTTGCAAGTTACGGTGTGAGCTAAATATCTTGGAATCCTCAAATGTCCTGTGATCAGGCACACATCCTAACACTTAAGCATATTGATGACTTAGATGTGCAACACACGAAGTAGCGTATATCTTCAAACAATGAAGACATACATTCTAAGTGTGAATACATTAATGTGGAATTTGACTTCGGAGCGCCACGATAATTGTGCGCCGTGTCTGGGTCTAATACTTCCTATACGGTGGGCAACGCCACCACCAAACGTTCCATTTTGAAGTGTTTCTCTCATGGCGTTACTTCTCAATGTCTTCACATTTGGTTTGGCTTCATTCTCAATATGTCTTCATGATTATCTTCACTGCGTTGATTATATGGATATATATGTACTGATGTTCTGTCCTCTACAGCATTCACTTATAGCTATGTCTTCTTGGTTGAATCTTTTGAACTAAGTGAATGTGATCGGACCCTAACCTCTCTATGTTTTCTATCTCAAACTCTATCTCTCCAAGTCATATGCATTCTGTTGAAACTGTCAAATGTCTTCACTGTGTCCTTGTCAGCTGAAGACATAGTGACAACCATAAAAGTCCGTTTTTTTAACGCTCATTCCTCCACATAAGATCCGGAGAAGCAGGAACGACCGCCCGACAATTTAGGCGTGCGTGGGACGTGGAACAAATCCCAATCTTCCTCTAACTGGCCACGCGTGCCTCAAATGCGAACCGCCAGGGGTACCTGCGTAATAGCACAGTGCCGCCTCTATTCCTATAAATACACGATTCACTGCGGTCATTATCTCCTTCTTCCACCCTCGCACGAACCCTAGCGCCACCGCTAGCACTCGACGACGCCGGCGACGAAGCGCTTCACTGCCGCAACCTCTCCGACGCCGTTTTCACGCCGACAGCGGACATCGCTCTCTCCGCCGTCACTGTAGGTGTCTTCCGTCGCCAAGTTATGGCACGGAGGATCGAACTGCTCGACCTCAACTCTCACTTTGTCTAGCAGTTCCAAGTGTGGTAAATAAAACCTCTTTTTACAGCCTCTTTTGATCCCATAGTTCAGTCACTTTCTGCCATAAGGAGTTTCTCTTCACATCAGTTAGTTATCTCGCTACATCTCATGACATGCCTAGTATATTCACTTGTGCTTCATAAGGTAGTTAGATTCCTCACTTGTACTGATCTGTGGGTTCGTACAAATCTGGAACCAACTTCTTATCTGTGAGTGAATGTCTTCGCACAATGAGGTCTATGTCTTCTAAACCGATGTATCTTCAAAATCTTCTGAGAATGCATATGACCTCTTCCCCTTCCCTCGCACCTTAATGCTGTCACAGGTACATGTCCGTGGGAGAATCCTTTGGTTCTCATAGTCTGCATTCATTTGCAGAGTACTTGCAGCATCACATCAACTCTCCTGAAGCCAGTTCTTGCAAAAGGAAGCCTTTGAAGCCTTTGAACATCTTGAAGCCTTCCAAGTTATTCATGGCTTCAGAAACAGCAGCAAGGAAGGGAGGCAGACAGCGACGTGGTGAAACGTCCAAAGATCTACCTGATGAATTGGCAGAGATGTACAAAACTAATCCTGAAGAAAGCTATGGTCAGCGCAAGACACGAATCCAATGGATTCGAAGATATTGGGCAGAGCAATGGTTCCACTACCGCTTCGTCACTCAGGAATATGCGGAGAAGTGCGCCATCAAGAGACCGTGGGGAGACGTACTATACAAAAATCTTGTACCCAGGTCCAGAGTCGAAGACATTGCTCAAGGCTTCTATCCATGCATGGTGAGAGGACCACAGCCAGCTGAAGCACATCCGTCATCACTTCTCTGGTGCCGCGATGATAATCTCTTCAAGCGCAACTTTCAGTTTGCACAACAATCTGCGAAGATAAATAAGAAGAAATTTGGGCTTGACTTCAACCCTGGTCCCTCCTCACCAAGGGCAGATGGGACACGCGACGCCGATCCCAATATCATCGGGCCGTATGCCAATCTTGCAGGCCTCATCACTCGCATCCTAGTCCAAGGGACTGCTGTGAATGACCCTCCAGCAGATACTGAGTCAGATGACGCCCCTGCTGCGTCGAAGCCGAAGCAGAAGAAGCCAAAAGCTTCAAAGCCAGCCGCTTCTCCCAAGATCGCAAGAGTGAAGCCTTTAGCAACTGCACCTCCTGAAGCCAGTATGCAGTCAGAAGGCTTATCACGAGTGTCCAAGCCCCAAGAAGCCAAGAAGCCTCAGCCACACACAGGCAAAGAGCTCACAGCTGCTGACATTCTGCGCTGCGAAGCCATTGATCTCTCAAGCGATGAAGATCTTGGAGATGATGCTCTTGAGCAGCTCATCAAGAGCAAGGAGGAGGCTGAAATCTTCAACAATCTGCCTCTGTTTGATGTCGCCATCACCCACAACTTCATCGATGAATGGTTTGCCTCACCGGACATCAGCTTCAACGATCTGCAGCTGCCCATAGGCCTCAGCGTTGCCTTTCAAGGTGCAATTGCTTCAGAACTTGCAATAGCCCAGCGAATTGTAGAACTGAAGCAGAAAATTGATTATGAAAAGGATCAGTTCAAGAAGCACATGGCCAAGCTCAGTGTGCAAGAAGTGAGAAACTTCAAGATCATGTTGCACGAGCTGAAAGAGAACTTCCTGAAGACGCGTGCCGAAGCTCAAGGCTCGCGAGAACGCATGAAGACTTTGGCTGATCGCTGCGTGCAGGCCTACAATGAGGCAGAGAAGCGCAAGGCACTTGGGCGTCCCGGCATAGACCCCAGGATGGCCGCGAAGAAGAAAAAGAAGGTTGCTGTGCCTGAACCTGAAGCGCCAAGGTCAGAAACTGCTCCGATTGTCTTCCCCGCTGCAACGACTGGCTCGAAGCCAAAGAGTCGATCAACTGCCTCACAGCACAAGAAGACACGGACTGCAGAGGCTAAAGCTAAGAAGAGAAAACATTCTGAAGCCTCTCCTTCTGAACCCATCATCAAGAAGCGCAAGACCAAGAAATCTCGGGCTGCTCCCACAGAGCCCTTGACAGTTGAACCCCTCTCCGTTCGCTATCCTGACGCAGATCGTCAGTTGACTGTGCATGAACCCAATGCTGAAGACATTCCAGCAGACGAACCCAACGTTGCTGAAGACATTGGTCTCCAAGACAATGTGCAAGGTGATGCAGCCCTTCCTCAGCTTGAGACAAGCAAACTGATCAGTATTGGTCGTCCATTGACGCCAATCACACAAGATGCATCGTGGGCAGATCGCCCATAGGAGGAAGATGAGCCCCAACCCACTACAACTCCACCGGCGCCTACATTCCGTAGGCTTCGCAAAGGGCCAAGGGCTCAGGCTACTGACGACATTCCGGCTGCATCAGCCGAAGAGCATGCAGAGATACCCCAAGCTCCAACTCCCCCACACCAACAAGAAGCAGTTCTCCAGGAGAACGTGTCTGAATCTGCAAATGTTGAGGCTGCCACCAACAACGCCGAAGCAAATGTGGAGCCCAACCCAACAATAGCTTCAGAAGACAATGAAGCTACTGCTCCTGAACATTATGTGCCTGAGTCTGCTGCCGGACCACAATTCAACTATCATATTGCGTACAGACCCCAGGTCCAGAAGCCGATCCCACGACTACCAAGGTTCCCAGGTCCTGCATCAGCTCCTGGTTCCTTCAACATCAATGGCTTCAGGGCAGATAACACGTTTTTCGACCGCTCCAAGAACCCTTATTCAAGGGAACGGATTGTATCAGATAGGTTCTGGAGCCATCAACAGCGCAGCTACTATTCATGCATCCTATACAACCAAGGCCGCATCTTTCCTCACAAGCGCCTTGAGGTTGAAGCTGTTGCTGGTCTGCCTGGTCTGGAAGAAGCACTGGATTGCTTCAAGCAAGTGGGTTTGCTGCCATTTATCACTGATGAAGAGCACTGGAACGAAGAGCTTCTGCTCCAGTTCTATGCCACTTTGCATATCAAAGGCTATAACAGAGATCCGAAGACATGGATTTAGAGTGGATGACAGGCAATATCCATCATGAAGCCAATGCTTTCGACCTAATTGAGCTTACCGGCCTTCCCACTCCTGGCAAATTCTTTGAAGAAGGGTGCCAACTCCATGCTGAAGAAATTGAGAGCATATTTCAGCGTCCTGAGCCAGATATGAGTCAGATGCTCTCAATAATGAAGCCACTGCCTCCTAATGCACCCTATCCAACTAGGTTCTTCGTTGAAGACTTAGAGTACCTGCCCAGAACAATATATCACATCATAAGGCGGACTCTATGGCCTGTAAAGGGACACTCTCGATATGCAACAATCGATGGCGCAATGAAGACTCTCATCTTCTGCATTCTTCATGGCAAATGCTTCAATGCACAGGATCTCTTCATCCGTCACTTTGCAACATCTGCCTCAGAACTGTTTGGATTAAAGTTCTATGCTCCTTGGGTTATGAGGCTGATCAAGCTTCACTCTGCAATCTCCTATCAACCGTCAGCCCGCAACCATAGGATATTTTTGCCAGATGTGGACACATCTGCTAAGCAATATATCCAGAGCCTGGCAAGCAACCATTAAGTCTTCAAAATGCAGAACACCAGAGCTTCACTCAAAATATTGAAGGTGTTGAAGCTCTCTCCCGAGTGTATCCAATGGCTGGCACCACACGTGCCCCTGCATCAACTGAAGCCACTGACAGCACAGCTGCCAAGAGACCCAAGAAGCACGCTCGAGCACTCAATGACCGAGAGCTTCTTGTGGCTCTTCACCAAAAGCAAGATAGGCATCACGACTGGCTCAAACGGCAGATGAGAAGCATCATGCAAGACGTCAATCGCATCAGAAATCTGGCAACCAAGAATGTGTTTGTCGCACACGAGACCTGTCGCCGCACTTGGAAAGGCCTCACCATGATGAGCAATGAAGCTGAACTGCAAGAGGATGGCTTCAGAGAGAGATTCCAATTTGACTCCACGCCTCCAAGAAGAGCTGTGATGCGAAGCACACCATCACTTGAAGAGTCAGAATTCTCTTCTTCTGCTGCCACCGTGTCTGCCCGAATTATTGAAGAAGTCGACGACGCGACATCATCTCCACCTGCTTCAACACACGTCGAATCTGCACCAAGCTCATCTGCACCGCCGCCAAACAATTCCACCGATCCTGCTGCGACTGGGAACGCGTAGAAAACTCTATGTCTTCAAACCTTTTTGGTCATCACTGACAAAAGGGGGAGAAGCATGATGTTTATAGTCTTCAAGCGGGTCACTTTGGGCGGGTGCCTTTATATTTTGCTACATTTTGCTTCGTGCTTACAACTCCCGTTTTTGCTACATTTGCCTCTTTGAGTTGTAACACTTAGCCTTGATGGCCGTCTGCTACCTGTTTGTCACTCCGTTATGCGAAGATAAATTCCGCACTCATCTCTTACTGCAGACGTCCATTTTCCATTATGCATGTCATTATCTTCATATACTTTCACATGCATAGTGGATTGTCATCATAAGTTGAAGTGGATCTCCACAAGTACAACCTGCCATGTGCATTTGCATTCAAAAGGCAAATTACTTATATGCACATCTTCAGGGGGAGCCCTTGCAACTTATGAAGACAAATTCCTTTACTATTTCACAAATTATGTTCCCCGTTGAAAACTTCAACTAGTTTGTCATCAATCACCAAAAAGGGGGAGATTGTAAGTGCATCTAGTGCCACCCCTAGTTGGTTTTGGAGTATTGACGACAAACCTAGTTGAGGGACTAACGTGTTTGTGAGAATTGCAGGAAAACACAGGTAGAAGTCCCTCATTGATTCGGTTTTATTACCCGAGATGACCCCTAAAAATATATGAAGACATTGAAGACAATGGTGGTTTATGAAGATATTCATATTGAAGACAATGACATGAGAAGACTCCCTATGAAGCTTATGGAACTCGAAGACTTAGAACCTTCATAGTTTTATTTCATTTATGTTGTGTCATAGGAATCACCGTACTGTTAAGTGAGGTCCAAGAGAACCAGTCAGAATGACTGAAGTGATGCCTAATTCAAATCCTATGTCTTCAAGCGAAGACTTTGAGAGAAAATCTTGTCCAGAGTCAGACAAGTCAGCTTTACTTGTAACCCAAGTAAAGTTGCCGTGTGAGTTCAAAATTCGACCGTTGGTACACGTGTCAGTTCCTTAGTGACCCAGGGTCATTTCGGACAGATCAGGTCGGGTTGCCAAGTGGCTATAAATAGTCCACCCCCCACAACCATAAACGGTTGGCTGCTCAGATTTCAGTGCACGGCTTTTGTCGTTTGAGAGCAACCCACCTCGAAGCCTTTGAAAGAAAAATTCCTAGTGAGGAGAAAAGCCCTAACCACCCAGAGCCAGAGTAAATTGGGCATCACTTAAGTCTTCGTGTCTGTGTGATTTGAAGACTTATTACACTTGAGGACTGTGCATCCTCCAGACGGTTAGGCGTCGCGTTCTGAGCATCCAAGAGAAATTGTGGATTGCCGGTGAACGAAGTCTGTGAAGGTTTGGGAGTCTACCTTGAAGACTTACCAGAGTGATTGGGCGAGGTTTGTGTGACCTTAGCTCAAGGAGAAAACGGTGAGGACTGGGTGTCTTGGACTAAGTGTCCTTGACTGGGTGTCCGGGACTGTGTGTCCTTTGGTTTAAATACCTAGCCGCTCCAACCAGACGTACAGTTGACACATCAACTGGAACTGGTCCAACAAATCATTGTCTTCAACGTGTCACTGGTTTCATCTTCACTTCCTTTTACTTACATTTATTCATTGTGAAGCCATTGCATGCTTGCTTTATCTTTTGTCTTCACAACATGAATGTATGATCTGTTTGGCTTCATAACTTCTTCCTACCTGATCCTTATTACACTGAAGCTGTTTGTCATTGCGCTTTCACTCTATTGAATACATGACCATGGCTGGCCTAGTGTAATCTAACTTCCGCTGCATAGTAATAGGCATAATCTTCACTGTTTGTCTTCATAACTCTCACGTTTTGAAGACTTTCATAAAAATCGCCTATTCACCCCCCCTCTAGTCAATATAACGCACTTTCAATATCCCCCAAAGGGGCAGAACTGACCATAGTGATAGGATGACCCTGAAAATACTGCTTGAGCTTCCGGCTTGCCATGAAAACTCCATACACCAGATTCTACCAATGTGGGTACCTCTGCTTGGACTCAATAAGCACCTCACTGATATAATAAATCGGTCGTTGAACCGGATATTCCTTTCCGGCCTCCTTGCGCTCCACCACAATAGCCACACTGACAGCCCGGGCATTAGCAGCCACATATAACAGCAAAGGCTCTTTATCAACAGGAGCAGCAAGAATAGGTGGCTCGGCCAGCTGCCGCTTTAGACTCTCAAATGCTTCATTGACAGCATCACTCCAAACGAAGTCATCCGTCTTCTTCAGGATCTGATACAAAGGGATGGCCTTCTCCCCAAGGCGTCTGATAAACCGGCTTAAGGCTGCAATTCAGCCTGTCAAGCGTTGAACATCATTGACACACTTTGGCTTGGCTAGCGAAGTAATAGCTTTGATCTTCTTCGGATTAGCCTCAATGCCCCTGTTAGACACCAGAAAACCCAAAAGCTTGCCTGCCGGTACACCAAAGACACACTTGGCCGGATTAAGCATCATCTTATAAACCCGAAGGTTATCAAAAATCTCCTTTAAGTCATCTATCAATGTTTCCTCCTTTCTGGAATTTACCACAATATCATCCACATAAGCATGAACATTGCGCCCGATCTGATTATGAAGACAATTCTGCACACAGCGCTGATAAGTCGCCTGGGCACTCTTGAGCCCAAAAGGCATAGATACATAGCAGAAGGCTCCAAAGGGAGTTATAAAAGTCGTCTTCTCCTGGTCCTTAACTGCCATTTTGATCTGATGATAACCAGAATAAGCGTCTAGAAAACACAAGCGGTCACAACCCGCCATAGCATCAATGATTTGATCGATACGAGGGAGAGCAAAGGGATCAGCTAGACAGGCCTTATTCAAATCTGTGTAGTCCACACACATACGCCAAGTGTCATTCTTCTTAAGTACCAGCACCGGATTAGCTAGCCACTCAGGGTGAAAGACCTCCACAATAAACCCTGCTACCAAAAGCCGGGCTACCTCCTCACCAATAGCCTTGCGCCTTTCTTCATTGAAGCGGCGGAGAAACTGCCTGACTGGTTTAAACTTAGGATCTATATTAAGAGTGTGCTCAGCGAGTTCCCTCGGTACACCTGGCATATCAGAAGGTTTCCATGCAAAGATGTCCCGTTCTCACGGATCAACTCGATGAGCGCGCTTTCCTATTTCGGATCCAGGTTAGCGCTGATGCTGAACTGCCTGGATGAATCGCCAGGAACAAAGTCAACCAGCCTAGTCTCCTCGGCCAATTTAAACTTCAACGCCGGATCATGCTATGTAGTTGGCTTTTTCAGAGAAGTCATATCTGCCGGATCAACATTGTCTTTGTAGAACTTCAACTCCTCTGTTGCGCAAACCGATCAGCATAGGCCGCATCACCTTCTTCACATTCCAAAGCAATCTTCCGGCTCCCATGCACTGTGATGGTCCCCTTATGACCCGGCATCTTAAGCTGCAAATAAACATAACGGGGCCTTGCCATGAACTTAGCATAAGCCGGCCGTCCAAACAGGGCATGATATGGAATCTTGATCTTCACCACTTCAAAAGTCAATGTTTCCGACCATGAATCATGATCATCTCCAAAGGCAACCTCTAGAGCTATCTTACCAACTGGGTACGCCGATTTACCAGGCACCAGACCATGAAAAACGGTGTTCGACGGTTTAAGATTTTTATCTGTCAACCCCATGCGACGGAAGGTTTCATAATAAAGGATATTGATACTGCTCCCTCCATCCATGAGTACCTTGGTGAACTTATACCCCCCAACCTGAGGTGCCACCACTAATGCCAGGTGACCCGGATTATCAACCCGGGGTGGATGATCCTCTCGACTCCACAAAATGGGTTGTTCAGACCAGCGTAGATAACGGGGCATCGCCGGTTCAATGGAGTTTACTACCCTTTTATGAAGATTCTGATCGTGCTTACATAGGCTAGTGGTGAAGACATGGTACTGCCCACTATTTAACTGCTTCGGATTACTCTGATAACCCGATTGTTGCTGCTGTTGACTCCCCTGATGATTATAACAGCCCTGGTTGCCCTGACTGCCTTGATTACCCTGTCTGGTTTGGTTGCCTTGAAATCCTGAACCGAAGCTGCCTCCACCATAACCCGGCCCATGAGAACCGCCTCCTAAACCGCCGGGCGGTCCATGGTCGTATTGAAAAAGATTTGAATTTTTGAACTCCAGCATAATAAAGCAATCTTTCCAAAGGTGCGTGGCTAGCCTTTCTTTCGACCCGTGCTTTGGGCAAGGCTGGTTTAACAGGCGCTCAAGATTTGGACCTGATCCTCCACTCCACTGGGGCGGTTTACCCTTACGGCGCTGACCATTATCCTGGGTGTTGGTGTTCGCCACAAAATCTAAACTGCTATCCGCCTTGCGCTTACCATTGTTCCCATTACCTGCTGGGTTATGTTGCCGCCCCTTGGTACTACCATTCCTCTTTCCCTTCGCTGGCCTTTCAGCATCATACTCAAGGTCCTTGGTGCTATCCGAGTCGGCATACTTAACTAGAGCTACCATACGCGTTGCCATGTCATTGCAGTGACGCTTGAGTCTTCCCAACTTCAGCTTCAAAGGCGTATGTCAAGAATGTTGTATCAACATTGACGCGGTCTGATGAATGCAGCATAGCTGATACTCGTTTCACCCAATGGGTTGTAGACTCCCCTTCCTCTTGAACACGGGCGGCTAGGTCCACAATTGACATGGGTTGCTTACATCTATCTTTAAAATTCTGGATAAACCGGCTTTTTAACTCAGCCCATGATCCAATGGAGTTAGCTGGTAAACTTTTCAGCCAGGTACGAGATGTTCCTTCCAGCATCATGGTAAAGTACTTAGCACATGCCACATCATCCACATCTAGCATCTCCATCACCATCTCATAGCTCTCGACCCATGATTTGGGGGGTAAATCGGTAGTGTAATTGGGCACCTTACAAGGACCCTTGAAATCCTTGGGCAGCCGCACGTTGCGTAAGGCCGGGGTGAGACACGGCACCCCCAAAGAACTGAAAACCACGCCTGGTTCCACCGAAGTGGTTGGAAGAACTAGAGTAAGTTGACGGGCCGTGTATTGCGCTGCTAACTCGGCTTCTCGATGTGCCCTACCATGATCCACCATATCCTGGGCATTAGCACCGCCGCCCACCGGGTTATGCCCTCGCGGCGGGTTATAGTTTCGTGCACTGCTTGACACAGCTGGTTCATCAATATGCCTGCTATAGCTCCGACTTGGGCGGGTGGTGGAATGAATCCTCTCGTGACTGTATGAATAAGCCTGCTGTTGGGTGAAACCTGTCTGAAGGAGCTCTCTAGCCTGTCGTGTTTCAACTTATACTGGAGACTTGCCTTCGATCGGGAGAGCGTCCAATCGTGAAGCGGCTGCAACAATGTTATCCAATGGGTTAGAGTAATGACCCGGAGGCGTTGAGACGTGTTGTGACAGGAATTTGTTCTGACAAGGCGGATCCATCGTGCGTGGCTGAACCGGTGCCCCCGTTCCAGGTGCCTCCACCCGGTTTACCACTGTCTGGTTACTAGTTCCTGCCCCTGGTGTATTGAAGAGATTCCTTCCCTCGTAAACCGGAGGCAGGTGAGACCGGTACCTTCTTCTCATGACATCGTTTGATGCGCTCTGATTCAGCATAAGCCGATAAGCCTATGCCTCTAACTCAGCCCGCTCTGCGGCCCTCCTGGTGTTCTCTGCTGCCAGATCTACCTTAGCTTGAGCTATCTAATCCTTCACCTTTGCAATTTTTACGTTATGCTGATCCTAATCCGCCGGATTAACCTCAGCTCCTAGCAATGTTGCCAAAGTGTCGAATAAATCGGACAAAGCCTGAACCGGCGGTAGTGCAGAGCCTCCTGCCCCGGCTGGCATTGCAGCTACTGAACCAAAAATCATTGCTGCTGCGGTAGAAGAATGTTGCACCGACTGTGTACCGGCCATGAAAATCGCAACTCAGCTCGGCGGATCAGAGAGGTCTGAAATACTGTCGCCATCGGAACCGCCACTAATCCGGCCATCATGCAGCTGATACAGCGACTCGGTTTCTCCGGTTGAAGACTCTTCATCAGAGTAAACGACAGTTTCGCCACCAGATACCGTCTATCCTCAGATTCCGCTCCGTGGATGACTCCCACGAAGGCACGCTTTACGGCAGGCTGAACCCGGGCAGGTCTTGCACGCTGAGCCGTCTCGATGATGTCGGTGCAGATGTCCAGCTCAGGGCCCGATTCGCCAATCTTGCCAATGAAGATGTGTATTCCGCCAAAGGGGACCCGGTACCTGTACTCAATCGAGCCGGCCTCGGGGCCCCAGCCTGCGTCGTCAATGTAGAGCTTTCGGCGACGACTCTTGGTCATATGTCCCACAGCGTATCCCTTGAGTCCTTCGAAGCTGCCCTCTAAGAACTCGAAACCATCGTGCGATAGCCCCACGGTGGGCGCCAACTGTCGTGGTTTTGTCATGGTAGATGTCCTAGTGAGAGGACTTAGTCATGGAGCCATCGCAACGGGTTAGCTTAAAGGGATTAAAGCGGAACAAGGGACGCAAGGAATTATACTGGTTCGGCCCCTTACGGTGAAGGTAAAAGCCTACTCCACTTGTGATGGAATTGCTAGGGTTTCGATAACTAGGGAGCGAATCCGCTTTGCCTGACTCTCGAGTTATTGTTTGTTGTCCCTAAACCGCTGCCGGGTCGTCCTTTTATATACACAGGTTGATGCCCGGCAGTTTACAGAATCCCGAGGCCGGCTCGTAAACGTGCCCGGCTCGGTTTCTACCCTTCCTTGTCTTACAACATAAGTTACATATCATATGGCGGTTTATGTCTACGGGCCCTAATCCGCCTTTGGGCCCTGGGCCTTCATATTAGATCTCCTCCGTAAAGCGCCATACCTCTTGTCTTCATGGGCTTAAAACATGACTAACTCATTGTGGACATAACCCGGCCCCTCATGGCCGGTTTATACTTAGTAGTAATATCCCCAACACTTGGTCATGCCAGTTTTTATAGGAGATTCATTAAGGACTTGTCTAAAATTTCTAGGCCTCTAACTAATCTCTTACAAAAAGATGTTCCATTTGTCTTTGATGATGATTGTGTAGAAGCATTTGAAATACTTAAGAAAGCTTTGATTTCCGCACCTATTGTTCAGCAACTTGATTGGAATTTATCCTTTGAAATTATGTGTGATGCTAGTGATTATGTTGTAGGGGTTGTTCTAGGACAAAGAGTTGATAAGAAATTAAATGGTATCCAATATGCTAGTAAAACTCTAGACTATGCTCAAAGAAATTATGCTACTACTGAAAAAGAATTTTTAGCGGTTGTGTTTGCTTGTGATAAGTTTAGACCTTATATTGTTGATTCTAAAGTAACTGTTCACATTGATCATGCTGCTATTAAATATCTTATGGAAAAGAAAGATGCTAAACCTAGACTTATTAGATGGGTTCTCTTGCTACAAGAATTTGATTTGTATATTATTGATAGAAAGGGAGCGGAGAACCCCGTTGCAGACAACTTATCTAGGTTAGAGAATATTCTTGATGACCCACTACCTATTGATGATAGCTTTCCGGATGAACAATTAGCTATCATAAATGCTTCTCATACTACTCCATGGTATGCTGATTATGCTAATTATATTGTTGCTAAATTTATACTACCTAGTTTCACATACCAACAAAAGAAAAAGGTTTTCTATGATTTAAGACATTACCTCTGGGATGACCCATGCCTTTATAAAGAAGGAGTAGATGGTGTTATTAGACATTGTGTACCTAAGCACGAACAGGAACAGATCCTATGCAAGTGTCATTCCGAGGCTTATGGAGGACACCATGCTGGAGATAGAACTGCACATAAGGTATTGCAATCTGGTTTTTATTGGCCTACTCTCTTCAAGGATGACCGTAAGTTTGTCTTGTCTTGTGATGAATGTCAAAGAATTGGTAATATTAGTAGACGTCAAGAAATGCCTATGAATTATTCACTTGTTATTGAACCATTTGATGTTTGGGGCTTTGATTATATGGGACTGTTTGCTTCCTCTAATGGGTATACACATATTTTAGTTGATGTTGATTACGTTACTAAGTGGGTAGAAGGTATTCCAACTAGTAGTGTTGATCATAACACCTCTATTAAGATGCTTAAAGAAGTTATTTTTCCAAGGTTTGGAGTCCCTAGATACTTAATGACTGATGGTGGTTCACATTTTATCCATGGTGCTTTTCTTAAAATGCTTGCTAAGTATGATGTTAATCATAGAATTGCATCTCCATATCATCCACAGTCTAGTGGTCAAGTAGAATTGAGTAATAGAGAGCTTAAATTAATTTTGCAAAAGACTGTTAATAGATCTAGAAAGAATTGGTCCAAGAAACTTGATGATGCATTATGGGCTTATAGAACTGCATATAAAAATCCTATGGGTATGTCTCCGTATAAAATGGTTTATGGAAAAGCATGTCACTTACCTCTCAAACTAGAACATAAGGCATATTGGGCCATTAAAGAGCTCAATTATGATTTCAAACTTGCCGGTGAGAAGAGGTTATTTGACATTAGCTCACTTGATGAATGGAGAACCCAGGCTTATGAGAATGCCAAACTGTTTAAGGAAAAGGTTAAAAGATGGCATGGCAAAAGGATACAAAAGCGTGAGTTTATTGTAGGTGATTATGTTTTGCTATACAACTCTCGTTTAAGATTTTTTCCAGGCAAACTCCTCTCAAAATGGGAAGGTCCTTACATTATCGAGGAGGTCTATCGTTCCGGTGCCATAAAAATCAACAACTTTGAAGGCACAAATCCGAGGGTGGTGAATGGTCAAAGGATCAAACATTATATCTCAGGTAATCCTATAAATGTTGAAACTAATGTTATTGAAACGGTAACCCCGGAGGGATACGTAAGGGACACTTTCCAGAATGTTTCAGCCTCCGAAAAGGAATAGGTATGTGGTACGATAAGTAAACCGACTCCAAAACAGTTCTAATAGCAATTTTTGTCCGTCTTGGAATATTTAAGAAAATAAGAAAATAAGAAGCAGTCCGGGAAGGACATGAGGCTTCCACGAGGGTGGAGGGCGCTGATACGTCTCCAACGTATCTATAATTTGTGAAGTATTCATGCTATTATATTATCTGTTTTGGATGTTTCTGGGCTTTATTATGCACTTCTATATTATTTTTGGGACTAACCTATTAACCTAGAGCCCAGTGTCAGTTTCTGTTTTTTCCTTGTTTTGAAGTATAGCAGAAAAGGAAAATCAAACGGAGTCCAATTGACCTGAAACTTCATGGAACTTATTTTTGGACCAGAAGAAGCCCATGGAGTCTCAGAGATGGACCAAAAGAGTCCCGGGCTGCCCACCCCCCTGGGCACGCCCCCTGCCTCGTGGACAGCCCGGATATCCACCGACGTACTTCTTCCTCCTATATATACCCATATGAAAGGATCTATATAGTTGACTAGGGGGGGTGAATAGGCAACTAACAATTTTTAGCTTTTCTTTAACAATTTAAACTTTGCATCAAAGTAGGTTGTCTAGATATGCAACTAAGTGAGCAACCTATATGATGTAACAAAGATAAGTCCACAAGCAAGCTAGAGATATATCACAAACAAGCTTGCACAAGTAAAGGCATGAGATAACCAAGAGTGGAGCCGGGGGAGACGAGGGTGTGTTACCGAAGTTCCTTCCCTTTGAGGGGAAGTACGTCTCCATTGGAGCGGTGTGGAGGCACAATGCTCCCCAAGAAGCCACTAGGGCCATCGTATTCTCCTCACGCCCTCACACAATGCAAGATGTCGTGTTTCCACTATTGGTGCCCTTGGAGGCGGCGACCGAACCTTTACAAACAAGGTTGGGGCAAACTCCACAACTCAATTGGAGGCTCCCAACGATACCACGAAGCTTCACCACAATGGACTATGGCTCCGCGGTGACCTCAACTGTCTAGGGTGCTCAAACACCCAAGAGTAACAAGATCCGCAAGGGATTAGTGGGGGAATCAAATTTCTCTTGGTGGAAGTGTAGATCGGGGCCTTCTCAACCACTCCCGAGCAAATCAACAAGTTTGATTGGCTAGGGAGTGAGATCGGGTGAAAATGGAGCTTGGAGCAACAATGGAGCTTAGGGTTGGAAGAGATAGTCAACTAGACGAAGAAGACACCCCTTTTATAGCTTAGGACAAAAATCCAACCGTTATCCACCTACCAGCCCGCGACCAGCGGTACTACCGCCCCAGACCAGTGGTACTACTGCAAGGCCACGCGATACTTCCGCTTGCTGACAAGCGGTACTACCGCAAGGCCATGCGGTACTACCGTGAGGACCCGCGGTACTACCGTAGCAGCAGCAGCTAGGGCAGACTTGTAGCACAAGGGCTGAGGACGGTACTGCCGCGGGCGCGGTACTACCACTCCCCCTTGCGGTACTACCGCAAGGCAGGAAACCCCTAGCCTGGGAAGAGCGCGGATAAAAATACATCTGTGCCTACTTCCGCTGGTAAACGGACGAAGCAAAAATCCGACACAGTACTACCGCAGAGGAGCGGTACTACCGCCTGGCAGCTGAGCCATGTCGTGCACAGTACTACCGCGCAAGGGATGCGGTACTACCGCTGTGGCGCGGATGTAAAAAATTACATCCGCCCCTACTATCGCGAAGGAGCGGTACTTGGCCTGGGGGCCACGGTACTACAGCTCCAGAGGAGCGGTACTACCGTGGGCACCTGTGGTAATACCGCGCCGTAGTACGCTACTACCACGGGTGCCTGTGGTACTACCGCTCACCAGGGAGCAGTACTACCGCAAGCCCATCAACAGTAGCCAGGACAAGGCAAAGAGAGGATAAATGGAGGAAGCTCCAAAGTGCAGGGAAAAGGAGGGGACAAGGAAGAAAAAATGTGTACGTGATGATTCCACCCAAACCTTTCTGACGCGGACCCCCTCTTAATAGTATGGCTTTCCTACGACTCAAATCCACCAAAAAGAAACGTAGAAAAAATGCCGTCTTCAATAGTCTTCGAGGGTCACCAAGCTGTCTTGTGCCTAGCGATGAAACGTCTGGGAAACTCAAGGCACACGATTGGTCCGCAAAAGCATTGTCATCAATCACCAAAACACCTTAGGGATCAATATGCCCTTACAATCTCCCCCTTTTTGGTGGACTGATGACAATACGGGATTTGCATAGAGGAAATAAGGTTAAGAAAACGCAAACCCCTCCTCTCTAGAATATAGACGGGCTCCCCCTAGATGTGTGCCAACTAGAAGGGTGCTTTGGACTGCACGGCACACATACTAAGATCAAAGCTCCCCCTATATTATAGAGACAGGGCATATCTTGCAGAAGTAAGGCTAACACTAGACAAGATAGCAAATACGAGCATAACATAAGTAGCACAATCATAAGCTCACTAAGATAGAATAGAGTGCATATGTCTTACACCATATGAAGGATAAGTATCAAAGGCGCAAACTAAACCAAAGCAAACGAGGTCCAAACGACAAAGCAAACACCAAACACGACACGACTTGCAAGCACGCAAATCCCTACACTCTCTCCCCCTTTGGCATCGAGACACCAAAAAGGCAGAGAGGACACCTACACACAAGGGGTGGCTCAGGCAGAGAAATCATCCCAATGCTCCTCGCGCTCCTTGTCAGACTCGGCGGCGGGGACGGTCTCCTCGATGTCCTCCTCGGAACTAGTCCACTTGAAACCTTGCTTCGCCATCCATGCAGCCTCTGGCGTGATGGCATCCTCAGAACCGCCAAAGACATCCTCTCCAAAGAGCCTCATAACCTTCTTGTCGCGGCGGCGACTCTCCTTGGATGCCACGTGAGTCCTGTACTGCCCCTTTGCTTGCATGCAGAAAAGAGTCTTCATCTTGTCCTTCAACTTCTTGGCCCACGACGGCTCAGAGGAAGGTTGGGAAGACCTAGCAGCACGGTCCTCAGCAACATCCTCTGCACCAGCCTCCTCCTCACCAACAGCCCTCCTAGCAGCAGACGCCTCAGCACGAGTAGTAGTGTTGGCCCAGTTGGGCTTGACGCGGAGACTGATGGACTCATGCCGAATCCAGTCTGGAGCAAGGAACTCATCACCAGGGTACAGCTTCTCCCAAATCATGGAGATCAACAGAAACAGGTATGGTCCATAGATAGGTACCTTGTGGGTGTACACCGCAAACCGAAGCTCACACCACATGATGTGTGAGACATCAAGTGGCTGAGTCTGAGACGTACGTACCTCCGCGCATAGGAGCATCATGTCCACCAGATAGGAATGAACCTTGTCCTTGTCGCCAATGCGAGGGAACAGAGTGTTGCGGAAGATGTGATGCATGATATCCAGAAAAGAGTTCAGCACCCAAGTCAACTTGCCACTGGGAAGCACCTTCTCAACATAGAACGGCTGAAACTTGTTCTTGTTAGCAGACTCAGAATTGGTGTGGGGGCGAACACCAATGGGTGTGTGGAGCCCGTCATCAGGAACGTGGAGCAGATCCATGAACTCCTTCCAGGTGGCAGACAACTAACGGCCATTGGTCATCCAGGTCATCCTCCGCTCATCCTCGGGGTGAAAGTGAATTGAGGCAAAGAACTAACAGATAAGCTCGGGGTCATAGTCAAGGTGGAAAGAGATCACATGTTCAATACCGAACTGCTCCACCAAATCCAGAGCTTCTCCGAAGTTGTCACGAAACTTGTCCTTCCTCAAGTGATTCATGTCTATCCACTTGACATCCACGTAGGTGTTTTGCTTGTTCTTGATGACATCCAGATTAATGAGAGTGAGGGAGTCCTGGATTAGGGGGTGTTCGGATAGCCGAACTATACCTTCAGCCGGACTCCCGGACTATGAAGATACAAGATTGAAGACTCCGTCCCATGTCCGGAAGGGACTTTCCTTGGCGTGGAAGGCAAGCTTGGCGATACGGATGTTCAGATCTCCTACCATTGTAACCGACTCTATGTAACCCTAACCCTCTCCGGTGTCTATATAAACCAGGGGGTTTTAGTCCGTAGGACAACATACACATCAACAATCATACCATAGGCTAGCTTCTAGGGTTTAGCCTCTCTGATCTCGTGGTAGATCTACTATTGTACTACCCATAATCATCAATATTAATCAAGCAGGACGTAGGGTTTTACCTCCATCGAGAGGGCTCGAATCTGGGTAAAACTTCGTGTCTATTAGTTATTTTCCTCAATTCACTTTGCCTCAATTGAGATCTGCCGGTTTTGACACCGACATTGGTGCTTTCATTGAGAGTTCCTCTATGCCATCGCCGTCAGGCCCGATGGCTCCTACGATCATCAATGGCGATGCAGTCCAGGGTGAGACCTTCCTCCCCGGACAGGTCTTCGTCTCTGGCGGCTTCGCACTGCGGGCCAATTCACTTGGCCATCTAGAGCAGATCGAAAGCTACGCCCTTGGCTGTCAGGTCAGATTCAGAAATTTAAACTACACGGCTGACATCCGCGGGGACTTGATCTTCGGAGGATTCGGACCACCGCCAAGCGCGCCGCACTGTCACGACGAGCATGATCTAGCTCTGCCGCCGAACAGTGCCCTGGAGGCCGCACCCGCATCGGCTCCGACCCTTAGTTCGGAGCCAACCGCGCCGATCGAGGATGGGCGGTTGGACGCCACCTCGGGGCTGTGATCCCAACGGCGGTTGAGCCGAACACCAGCCCCATACTCTGCAAGACTCGTGACTCCACGGAGCCGGATTCTTCTTCGGACTCCGAACCCTCCGCGCCCCTGTCGATCGAATCCGATTGGGCGCCGATCATGGAGTTCACGGCCGCGGACGTCTTTCAGCACTCGCCTTTCGGTGATATCCTGAAGTCACTGAAGTCTCTCTCTTTATCAGGAGAGCCCTGGCCGGACTACGGTCAGCAAGGTTGGGGTACGGACGATGAAGAAATTCAAAACCCACCCACCACCCACTTTGTAGCCACTGTCGACGACTTAACCGACATGCTTGACTTTGACTCCGAAGGCATCGACGGTATGGACGCCGATGAAGGAGATGATGAAGAACCAGCGCCTACTACGCCCTGGAAAGCCACCTCATCATATGAAATATACATGGTGGACACCCCAAAAGAGGGAGAGGGCGATGGAACAGCGGAGGATGACCCCTCCAAGAAACAGCCCAAGCCGGCGTCAGCGGCGCCGCTCAAAATCCCGCCAACACAAAAACGGTGATTCCAGCACGGGAGATAATAATACTCCGGAGAGTGCCGAAGAAAACCCCCTCCAGCAAGGTTTAGCACAGGAGGATAGAGAAACCAGCCCTCATGAGAGAGCGGCAGACAGAGAGGTCGAGGACGATAATTATATGCCTCCCTCCGAAGACGAGGCAAGCCTCGACGACGATGAATTCATCGTGCCAGAGGATCCCATTGAGCAAAAGCGTTTCCAACGCAGGCTTATGGCCACGGCAAGAAGCCTCAAGAAAAAATAGCAACAGCTCCGAGCTGATCAAGATTTACTGGTTGACAGATGGACCGAAGTCCTTGTGGCCGAAGAGCATAAACTCAAACGCCCCTCCAAGAGTTACCCAAAGCGCAGGTTGCTACCCCAATTAGAGGAGGAAGCACTTGATGTGGCCGAACGGCCACCTCGTGGCCGCGACAGAGAGGCCTCCCGACCCTCCACTCAAGCCGCACCCCGTACCAAGGCACGGGAATATGCGCCGGACTTACGAGACATGTTGGAGGACAAGGCAAGGCAAACACGATCGATCTACGGATCGCGTGGGCACCCCACGGCTCGAGACGGTAACCGTCACGCCGGCCACAAATTCGGCAGGGCCGAACATAGTAGACAAAACTCATTGGAGCTACGTCATGATATCGCCTAGTATAGAGGCACCGCACACCCACTGTGCTTTACAGACGAAATAATGGATCATCAAATCCCCGAGGGTTTCAAACCCGTAAACATCGAATCATATGATGGCACAACAGACCCTGCGGTATGGATCGAGGATTATCTCCTTCATATCCACATGGCCCGCGGCGACGATTTTCACGCCATCAAATACCTCCCACTCAAGCTTAAAGGACCAACTCGGCATTGGCTCAACAGCTTGCCAACAAGATCAATCAGTTGTTGGGAGGATCTGGAAGCCGCATTCCTCGACAATTTCTAGGGCACTTATGTGCGACCCCCAGACGCCGATGACCTAAGTCACGTAATTCAGCAGCCAGAGGAATCGGCCAGGCAATTCTGGACACGGTTCCTAACAAAGAAAAATCAAATAGTCGACTGTCTCGACGCTGAGGCCCTAGCAGCCTTCAAGCACAATATCCGTGACGAGTGGCTGGCCTGGCACCTTGGACAGGAAAATCCAAAATCTATGGAAGCACTCACGACACTCATGACCTGCTTTTGCATGGGAGAAGATAGCTGGCTTGCTCGTAGCAACAATATGACCAAGAACCCTGGTAGTTCGGACACCAGGGACATTAGTGGCAGGTCGCGTTGCAACAAGCAGAAGCGCCGCATTAACGGCGACAATGCTGAGGATACGGCAGTTAATGCCGGATTCAGAGGCTCTAAATCCGGTCAGCGGAAAAAACCATTCAAAAGGAATCCTAGGGGCCCGTCCAGCTTGGACCGAATACTCGACCGCTTGTGCCAAATACATGGCACCCCAAAAAGCCAGCCAATCACACCAACAAGGACTGTTGGGTGTTCAAGCAGGCAGGCAAGTTAAGCACCGACAATGAAGACAAGGGGCTGCATAGCGATGACGACGAGGAGCCCCGGCCGCCGAACAACAATGGACAGAAGGGTTTTCCCCCACAAGTGTGGACGGTGAACATGATAGACGCCACCCACGTCCCAAAAAGGGAGCGGAAGCGCGCGTTAAGGGACGTATACACGGTAGAGCTAGTCGCCCCAAAGTTCAACCCATGGTCCTCCTGCCCGATCACCTTTGATCGAAGAGACCATCCCACTAGCATCCGTCATGGCGGATTTGCCGCATTGGTTCTAGACCCAATTATTGACGGATTTCATCTCACTAGAGTCCTCATGGACGGTGGCAGCAGCCTGAACCTGCTTTACCAGGATACAGTGCGAAAATGGGCATCGATCCCTCGAGGATTAAGCCCACCAAAACGACCTTTAATGGCGTAATACCAGGTGTAGAGGCCAACTGTACAGGCTCAATCAAACTTGAAGTGGTCTTCGGATCCCCGGATAATTTCCGAAGCGAGGAATTGGTCTTCGACATAGTCCCATTCCGCAGTGGCTATCATGCACTGCTCGGACGAACTGCATTCGCCAAATTCAATGCGGTACCGCACTACGCATACCTTAAGCTCAAGATGCCAGGCCCTCGTGGAGTAATTACGGTCAATGGAAACACCGAACGCTCCCTCCGAACGGAGGAGCACACGGCGGCCCTTGCAGCGGAAGTACAAAGCAGCCTCTCCAGGCAGTTCTCCAGTCCGGCCATTAAATGTCTGAACACCGTCAAGCGCGCCCGGAGTAACCTACAACAAGATCGCCTGGCACGTTTCGAGCAGGCGTAGCAATACGGCCCCAACCCCAACCCTAGCAAAAAGGCGACGCCAGTACTTCGCGTACATAATTACGCTCTAGAAATACCATGGGCATAGGGGGAGGGGCACCATCACGGCACGCCCAAAACACGGCTTAAACCGCACAAGGGGCTGCCGATTTTTTACTTTTCTCTTACTTCCAGGACTCTACTCTTCGGAAGGCCTGTTCGGCAGTTCAATTGCCGCACAAACGATGCAAGAACCAGGGAAGCAGACAAGCCATGCCGCATTACGGAAATCCCAGGTGGTCTCTATCACGAGCAGTATACCTGTTTCGCATACTATTCCGCAGCTTGCCCCTGGAGCAGACATGTTAAATAGTCCAACTTTTCGTTTATCGCATTACTTGTATCGTTCTGCTTTGATCGCAGCTATTTTTAATAAACAATGCATAGCTTTTGTCTATTTTTGCACTATCTTTTTATAAATAAATGCTCCTTAACGACATGTTGCACCCGTACAACTTGGTACAGCCAAAATACGCCAGGGGCTTTTAGCACCCCTCAATATGGTGTGAAAAGTCCGAACACTTTCACAAGTGTGGCACCCCGAACTTATAGCATTATATGCATCGGCTCTGAATCATGTCTTGGGTCAATAGTTGGGTTTGCCCGGCTCCTATGTTTTGGTGCCTTACGTTTCGCTATATCGGCTAAGGTAGCACTATGAGAACCACTGCGATTGTGCCCCAGTTGAGCTGGGCCGAGCACCTCAGTGGAGAAAGCTAAAACTGACTATCATGATGAAGCGAGATCTGGTCGCTGTTCGAGAGGGTTTTTTTTTGAGTCCCTAAAGACTTATGTCGCTTAGGGCGATGAGTCGGCTCTGTCCGGCCAAGGCATGGATAGCACCCCGAACTCGGTCTTCTGAATACTAGGGGCTTCGCCGAAATTTAAAATTATAGAATTCTATGGCTAAGTGAGAGTGTTCACGCATTATAGTCCAATTGCCTCGTTCATCGGGCTGAGCGCCTCCCTCGAAGGACCCAAACATGGGAAAAAGAGCGCCTAGATTTATCCCCGAACACCCCAGCACTAGTGGCAAGGGGGCAGAAGCCGATGACTCGCCATCTCTCAGTATTGATAAACAGCAGCACAAAAGGTAATATTTTAAATTCAAGCAGCATTGCTCAGCGCATATGAACAAGTTTTCAGCGCACAGGACAAAAACGAGCGAGTTTTACTCAAAAATTACATCCCTAGTACATTCATCCGCCACAAGGCGGGCACCCTTCAGAACATCCTTATAGTAATTTTCAGGCTTGCGATGCTATTTCCCTGCTGGTGGCCCGTCCTTCATAAGCTTCTCCGCATCCAGCCTGCCCCAGTGCACCTTAGCGCGGGCAAAGGCCCTACGGGCACCTTCAATACAGACGGAGCGCTTGATGACTTCGATCCTTGGACAGGCCTCCACCAACCGCCGCACCAGCCCGAAATAGCTCCCAGGCAGAGCCTCTCCAGGCCACAGCCGAACTAGGAGGCCCTTCATGGCTTGTTTGGCCGCCTTGTGGAGCTCGACTAGTTGCTTAAGCTGGTCGCTCAGGGGCACGGGGTGTCCGGCCTCAGCATACTGAGACCAGAACACCTTCTCCGTCGAGCTGCCCTCCTCAGCTCAATAGAATGCAGCAACATCAGATACACTCCGAGGAAGATCTGCAAATGCCCCTGGAGAGCTCCGGATTCGGGTAAGTATCAAGTAACTCACGTTTATGTGTTTGCTTTGCATAAAGAATGCCTTACCCGCCGCTATTTTATTCACCTCATCCAACTACTGGAGGGTCTTCTGGGATTCGGCCTTGGCAGACTTGGCATTTTCAATAGCCACCGCAAGCTCGGACGCTTGCGTCTTCGAGTCAAGCTCCAAACTCTCATGTTTCTTCATGAGAACCTGGAGCTCTTGCCGCACCTTGCCAACCTCGGCCTCATACCTCTCCCGCTCGGTGTGCTCCGCGGCCGCACTCTTCTCGGCCTCGAGCAGCGCTTGCTTAAGGGTCGCCACCTCAGATGTGGCCCCTACAATAGCCATGTTAATCCTGTCATTTCTTGCAATTGCACCTTTTTATATACATATTCAACCAAGGTATCTCTTACCTTCCTTCTCCTCGAGCTGCTTCTTGGCACGCCCGAGCTCTTGCTCGGACTTCTCGAGGCTCTGCTTCAGCGTGTCCACTTCCGCAGTGAGTACGGCGGACGCCAGCAGAGAAGCCTGCACACGCATATTGACTCCTTTTGTTAGACTCCTACGAATTTTTTGATCCTCTATTCGGCTTTTCTTCCCGAACGCCCAACAGAGCATCAGGGGCTACTGTCTATGCGGTAATATTATTTACACATTATTTACTTACCTCAAAGCCTGTCAAAAGGCTAGTACAAGCTTCAGTCAGTCCGCTCTTGGCGGACTGAACCTTCTGGACCACCGCACTCATAATAGCGCGGTGCTCCTCGTCGATGGAGGCGCCTTGGAGCGCCTCCAACATATTGTCCGACGCCTCCGGGTGGACGGGGGTCGCCGGCACGATGGACTTGCTCCTCTTGGAAGGAGATCCCCCGCCGGACTCCAGAACCCTTGAAGGTTCCGGAGCGGTGTCCGGCCTAGAGCCGGACTTGGAGCCCTGGGGGGTTTCATCCCCTTTACTCCTGGAGTCCGGGAGGTCGCCTTGCGGTGCCTCCGGGACCACCTCCTCCCTGCTTGGAACCTGTTGGGACAACACCTCGGTGTCGTCCATAGGGCGGGGGGAGGAAGCCGTCGGAAGCGAGTTCACATCCGACGAGTCCAGTGAGACGCTCGACAACGCGTCGAGCCGGTCTTTGGGTGGGCTGCATAAGCATGTTCGACATAAGGGAAAGCTGTGCAATAAACGAATACTATGAATTACTCCGGCATCCGGATACTTACGATTTTGCCAGGGGCTTGGCCCTGGTCTGCCACTCCTCTTCGCCGTCATCAGCGTCGTTGGAGTAGTCCGGAGGAAGGGCTTTCCCCTTCTTGGACCCTCCGGCCTCCTCAGAGAGGGCGTCCTTCCTTTTCTTCTCTTCTCCCGCTGGAGGGGGAGAGGTCTCTTCTTCTTCCTCCTCGTCTTCACGAGAGGAAGGCGCTTCGGGACCACCGAATGATGAATCCGACACCTCCTGGTGCCGGGCACTCTTTCGAGTCCCCGTGGCCCTTTTCATGGCCTTCTTCTCCGGCACCACATAGGGCGCCGGAACCAGCAGCTTCGCCAAGCGAGCGTCCGCTAGGCCTTCGGGCAAAGGAGCCGGATAGTTGATCTGTCCGGACATCACCTCCCAATCCTGTCAAAGATAAGGGAGCTTAGATCCCGCATAGAGTCAAACTATGAAAAACTGATACCCTGTAAAAGGACAAAAATAGCTTACCGCATGAGCGTGATGCTGAGTACTGAATCCGCGATCCTCGGTAGCGGATGCGGGAGCCTCGGCACCTTTGAAAAGCATCCTCCAGGCATCTTCATACGTCGTTCGAAGAGCCTGTTTAGAGTTCGATGCTGCGCCGGGTCGAACTCCCAGAGGTTGAAGGCCCGTCGTTGACACGGGAGGATTAGGCGGATGAGCATAACCTGGACTACATTGACAAGCTTGAGCTTCTTGTCCACCAGGGTTTGGATGCATGTTTGGAGTCCGGTCAACTCTCCTTTTTTACCCCATGACAGGCTTGTCTCCTTCCAGGAGGTGAGCCGCGTTGGGGGGCCGGATCAAAACTCAGGGGATGCGACCCATTCGGCATCGCGCGGCTCGGTGACGTAAAACAACCATGATTGCCACCCCTTCAGGGTCTCCACAAAGGAGCCCTCGAGCCACAGGACGTTGGCCATCTTGCCAACCATGGCACCGCCGCACTCCGCCTGGCTGCCGTGCACCACCTTTGGCTTGACGTTGAAAGTCTTAAGCCATAGGCCGAAATGGGGGCGGATGCGGAGGAACGCCTCGCACACGACGATAAACGCCGAGATGTTGAGGACGAAGTTCGGGGCCAGATCGTGGAAATCCAGGCCATAGTAGAACATGAGCCCCCGGACAAATGGATGCAGAGGGAAGCCCAGTTCACGGAGGAAATGGGGGAGGAACACCACCCTCTCATGGGGCCTAGGAGTGGGGATGAGCTGCCCCTTTTCGGGAAGCCGGTGTGCAATGTCGCTAGCCAGATATCCGGCCTTCCTCAGCTTTTTGATGTGTCCCTCCGTGACGGAGGAGACCCTCCACTTGCCTCCCACTCCGGACATGACTGCAGAAGGTTGAGGTGGTAGTGCGGACTTGGGCGCTGGAGCTCGAGTGCGCAAGAATGGATAGGCAAAGGAGGAAGAAGGCGTGTGTGAAAAGGTGGATCCTTATCCCCTTATATGGGTGGACGCAACTACATGTCCCCACCAGCCTAGTAAAACTCGCTTATCTCCAAGCGCCGTAATCAAAGGCGCGGTTGGGTTACCCACGCCCGTATTGATGAGAATCCCGGAATAAGGGGACACGATCTCTGCTTTGACAAGACGTGCCAAGGAAACCGCCTCGCATGACTCGCTGAGGTGGGATAATGAAACGACTCGGATAAAAGCTTGGCAGTGGTGTGTCGCACTACGGAATACGTCAGCAGATTAGATTTGTGTAAATATTATTCTCTCTATGGCAATATGTGGAAAACTTATTTTGCAGAGCCGGACGCTATCTTTGTGTTTAAAATCTTCTATAAAGTACTTGGAGGAGGAACCTGCCTTGCAATGCCGAAGACAATCTGCGCGTCGGACTCGTCGTCATTGAAGCCTAGTTCAGGGGCTACTGAGGGAGTCCTGGATTAGGGGGTGTTCGGATAGCCGAACTATACCTTCAACCGGACTCCTGGACTATGAAGATACAAGATTGAAGACTCCGTCCCGTGTCCGGAAGGGACTTTCCTTGGCGTGGAAGGCAAGCTTGGCGATACGGATGTTCAGATCTCCTACCATTGTAACCGACTCTATGTAACCCTAACCCTCTCCGGTGTCTATATAAACCGGGTTTTAGTCCGTAGGACAATATACACATCAACAATCATACCATAGGCTAGCTTCTAGGGTTTAGCCTCTCTAATCTCGTGGTAGATCTACTCTTGTACTACCCATAATCATCAATATTAATCAAGCAGGACGTAGGGTTTTACCTCCATCGAGAGGGCCCAAACCTGGGTAAAACTTCGTGTCCCTTGCCTCCTGTTACCATCCGGCCTAGACACACAGTTCGGGACCCCCTACCCGAGATCCGCCGGTTTTGACACCGACAGAGAGCATGCTGCTTGGTCCAAAACAACTCATTGCCTCTGAGGATAGCACGAGCATTCACATACGGGTTGATCTTCCGGCGTTCGATGTACTCAGTGAGGGGAATCTCGTCCATGCCCTTAGCAGGTTCCTTTTGCTTGCTGGCAATGGTCTTGACATTGCGCTTGGGGGCACTGGAGTCCTCTGGTGCTTCATCTTGAGGATTGCGCAGTCGCTTGGACCCAGTGTCACGACTGGGATTGGAACGGCGAGAGCCACCACCTAAGACACAAGAGAAAGCACACACAAAGAGCGATAAGAATCAATGCAAAGACCACGACAAAGCAAGGGAAATGGGTAGAAAGCATACGGGATAACTGCCACGAGGAAGATGGGACAACAATGGTAGTGCCGCCTGGTCGTGCGGTACTAAAATTTTAGTATCGCTCCTAGTCGCGGTAGTACCGTGTGAGGATACGGTAGTACCGTGGCTTGGAGCGGTAGTAAGACCTTAGTGGCACAAAACGTGCGGTAGTACCGCACCGAACGGGCGGTAGTACCGGACAAGCGGTAGTACCGCACCAGAAGCACGGTAGTACCGCACCACGTCAGATCTGAACCTACTTTTGAATCTGAGAAGACGCGCGAAACCACGGCGGAACTACGGTTGATCAAATCTACCACGGGACAATATATCAAGTATAATTTCTACGCAACACTACTCTCCTACAACCTTCTCTTGCAAAGACTTGGCCTAAAATCTCAAGAACACAAGCATCTCCCCAAAAACCTAGAGACAAGAGAACCAACTAGAAAGAGAGGGATTTGGGGAAAAACCTTGGTCCATGGCAAGAGGAAGTGGTGGGGAACGATCCCACCGGTCGGAATCCAAGGAGAGCAGCCAGAGACGGATATCCGGCGAGGGACTCCGGCCCCGTTCTTGAGCGAGAGAGAGAGATGAAGTGGGGAAAACTGGCGAATGGGTATGGGGGATTTAGAACCCCCTGTTCCCGTCCTTATCCCAACGCGCTTCCGACAGTGCGGTAGTACCGCGTATCATCGCGGTAGTACCACTTGGGCGGAAGAACCGCACCAAAGCGGTAGTACCGCTCTCCCAGGCGGTAGTACCGCAATGGGCCGGTAGTATCGTACTCTCCACGCACGGTAGTACCGTGGCAGGCCGCGGTAGTACCATGAGCTCAAGAAGAAGCCATTTCCAAGCAAAAGAAAAGAGAGGTCTTCGCAAGGAAACTTCAAATGAACAAGACACCTCACAACAAGCTCAAACACAAAGGGAAGAAGGGTCAAAACGGCAACAAGAGACGACCACGAGACACAACCTCTCCAAAGAGAGGGCGGTGGCCGGAGCCACCTATGATTGAGTCAATTGGTATGGCACCGCAAAGAATTATCCTTGGGCCCATGACCAAAACTCGTCTTTGAAGCACAAGTACCATCAAAAATGGCTAATGTGAAAGATTTGATCAATTTATGCATAATGGGGGGAGGGAGAGTACATTGAGAGAACAACACTCCCCCTATGTCCATGCCTACATCTAAACAAGACAACAAGTTGAGTATGGTGGGGTGTGCAAGGGTTCAAGCAACATTGCTCGAATCAATGATATTTAGCTCATGCCTTAACTCGTGAAATCTTGCTTCATCCAATGGCTTCGTGAAAATATCTGCAAGGTTATCATGAGTGTTGACGTAGTTGAGCTTGGTATCCCCTCGCCTAATGCGATCCTAGATGAAGTGATACCGAATCTCAATATGCTTCGTCTTGAAGTGTTGCACCGGGTTGAGAGAAATCGTGATGGCACTTTCATTGTCACACCAAAGAGGCACTTTGTCACAAATGACACCGTAATCCTTTAAAGTTTGCCTCATCCATAAGAGTTGTGCACAACAACTACCGGCCGCTACATACTCCGCTTCGGTGGACGAGAGAGACACACAACTTTGCTTTTTGGAAGACCAACTCACCAAAGAGCAACCAAGGAATTGGCACCCTCCGGAAGTGGACTTCCTATCCACTTTGTCTCCCGCCCAATCGGAGTCCGAATACCCTACAAGCTTGAAGTTTGCTCCTCTTGGGTACCATAAGCCAAAGTTTGGGGTATGAGCCAAATATCGAAAGATTCACTTGATCGCCACATAGTGACTTTCCTTAGGTGCAGCTTGAAACCGTGCACAAATTCCCACACTCAACATGATATCCGGTCTAGATGCACAAAGGTAAAGCAAGGATCCAATCATGGAGCGATATACCTTTTGATCCACCGCTTTACCATTGGGATCTATGTCAAGTTGGCACTTGGTGGGCATTGGAGTGGAAGCCGGCTTGACATCACTTAGCTTGAATCTCTTGAGCATGTCTTGAGTGTATTTGGCTTGGTTGATGAAGGTTCCTTCTCTTCTTTGCTTCACTTCGAACCCTAGAAAGAACTTCAACTCTCCCATGGAAGACATCTTGAACTTTGAGGTCATGAGAGCGGCGAATTCCTCATTGAAAGCTTTGTTAGGGGAACCAAAGATAATGTCATCAACATATAGTTGGCATACAAACAACTCCCTGTCACATCCCTAGCTTCTGGTGCTGCCTAGTGTTTGCATCCTGCCTGCATCATGTTTAACTTTCATGGAAATTTGAAATGGGGATTGCCTAAACCCCTAGAATCAAAGGAATTCACTAGGTTCACCTAAAATATTTTCAGTAAATCCAAATGGCTTTCAAAAATGGTCATCATTTATGGAAAATGCTGTAAACAGTACCAGAGGTGATGCACATTTTTCCATGACATATTTGGGCTCTGAATTAAATCATACCTTATTTGCATTTGGGCATTTAAATTTTATATATTATTCTAAATGTCCAAATATTCATGAACTGAAATGTTGTTGTTGGAAATAATCCAAACAGTGGCCACAAGAAGTCTCATGATTTTTGAAAATGCTCTGGCATTTTTAATAAAGTCAAAACCAAACAGAATAAATAGAAAACAGAAAGAATTAGAAAAGAGAGAGAGAGAGAGAGAGAAGAGCTTACCTGGCGCCCACCACCCGGCCTAGCACTGTAGCTGGCCGGCCCAGCCCACCAGGGGCTCCTCCCTGTCGTCTTCCCCCTTGCCAGGAGGACGAGCGCGTGGCCGGCGCACGCGAGCACACGTCCGGCCACCTCTTGCTTGCTTGCCGCTGCTGGAGTCTACCCCGAGCGCCACGTGCATCGCCCCGACCTTCCTCTGGTCGCCTCTCACTCTCCCACAGCTTCCTCCCCCTTCTCTGCTCTCTCCCCCCGCCGCCGCCGACGTGCACCACCGCAGCCACCGCCTTCCTCTCGCCTCTCCGACATGCCCAGAAGCTCCGCCTCGTGTACCTCATCCTCTCCGTCGACTCACGCGACGCCGGACGCCTCGAAGCGCCGCCCCCGACGCTTTCTTCTTCCTCGGGTCGCCGAGATCGCCTCCGCCGCCCCGCTCGCTCCGGCCCCTCCCCGAGCTCACCGACTCGCTCGTCGTGTTCTACGTGAGCTTCTGGTCATCCTCCCATTCTCCGCTCCCTCTCTCGCGCGCCGTAGCTGCTGCCCCGCGTTCACCTGCACGCGCCGCTGCCTGCGCTCGTCGCCGGTGACGCTCCGATGACCATTTGGTCCCGGGCGTGCCCAACATGCTCACCGCCGCGCGTAGAGTCTTCCTAGCGCCACGTTGCGCTCGTTTGCACACCGTAGTGCCGAACCCGTCGTCGGCCGAACTCCGGCCGCCGCCTTGGAGATCGCCGTCATCGGCTGCGGCCACCACAGGCCCGTCCTCCACCACCACTCGATGCGCGCCTGCAAGAGCTTTCTAGCGAGCCCAAGAACGGCCTCGTCCGTGCCCTATGGGCGTTTTCCGAGCCGCGCCGCCGTCTCGGGCCTCGCCGGCGTCGAGTCGCCGGTGGATTTGACTCCGCTGGCCTGGGGTTGACCTTGTTTGACCCCCCAGGGTCACTGACGTGCGAGGCCGTCTCTGTTAATCTTTAGCTAGATTAGATTAGTGCTAATTAACCCTGACAGTTGGTTTAGACACTGACATGTGGATCCCTGAGCATAATTAGGTTAGTCTAATTTTTTATTAAGATTAGTACTAATACGTGTGGACCCCACATGTCAGCTTTGACTTTGGTCAAGTCAATGTATACTGGTCCCACCTGTCATCCACCCAAACCAGCCTAAGCCACTAACATATGGGTCCCACAGGTAAGGTTTGACCTGGCCAACCCAATTGACCTGCTGACGTCACACCTATGTCATGCTGACGCAGTAAAGCATTTTCTGGATTAAGTTTATTCAGGAAATTCAAGAAAATGCCCAAAACTTCTAAACATCATAGAAATTAAACCGTAACTCCAAATGAAATATATGAAAAAATATCAGAAAAATCCAATCTATCCATCTGTACCATTTTCATGCATGTTAGAACAACTTAAGGCCACTGTTTAGGACAAATCAAATGAATGGTATTTAAATAACCACATGTGGAGTTTGAATTTGAACTTTGGGTTCAAACCAACTTCATTTAATTGTGTTGCTAGTTGCATTAGCTCAATCAACAACATATTGCCATGTCATTATCATGCATCATGTTGTGCATTGCATTGATTGTGTTCCTTCTCTGTTGCCGGTGGTTGTCCCCTCTCGATAGACGTTGTACCGACGATATGATCATTGACACTGATGAAGACCCAATGATATCTTCAGAAGTGCCAGGCAAGCGAGACCCCCTTGCTCATTCCGATACAATCCCACTGTCTCGCTCCTGCTCTCTTTTACTGCATTAGGACAACAACGATTCATCTGTTACTTGCTGCGGTAGTTGAACCCCTTATCCTCTACATGACCTGTCATTGCCACAGTAAATAGATGAAACCCACTAGCATGAGTAGGAGTTGCTTGAGCCCTGATGTGCCTACTCATTCATGCTTGTTTGTCATGCCTGCTATTGCATAGAATTGTGTCAGGTCTGATTCGTCGGGGATGAATCGGAGGTGTGTGAACATGTCCTACTGTTGAGAGCTAAGTGCGTGAACATGATTTGGTAAAGGTATCGATGAGAGGCCATGTAGGAGTACATGGTGGGTTGTTTCATTGAAGCCGTCCTGAGGAACTGAGTTCTGTGTTTGTGATCCATGAAACAGCTACTACCACACATTGGGCCCTGAAATATGACCCCGCTCGACTTACTGACCCCTCTCGTCCTCTGTCCAGGAGTTGCAACTAGTTTCTGGTATTTATAGGTTATGTGTTGGCGGCCGTGCGTAGCGCTGACCCTAGGGGTGGGCTATGATGCGGTAGATACACCGTGGCACGGTGTACCGAGTCGCCCGTTTGGTGTCTCGGGAACCCTGCACACATCGTTTGGGGCCGTTGAGGACACCCCGGCCGGATTTCCTTGTGGATGGAACCCGAATAGGCGATAAACCTGGACTAGAGACTTGTGCGGTTAGTCAGGTCGTGGTCTACACCCACGTCGGTTTTCGCTTGAAGTCTGCCGAGCACATGTCGTGTGCAGACGCTAAGTGGAGGAAACATGTGTGATGAAGTACACCCCTGCAGGGTATAAAACTATTCGAATAGCCACGTCCGCGGTAGAGGACTTCTGGGTTGCCTATAACAGTTCATAGACAAGTGGAAGTGGATACTCTAAAATGCGCAAGATAAGCATGAGTGCTATGGATGGCGTTCTCGTAGGTAGACGGGAGCGGATCCATAGTGGTGTATTGATTGGTGAATATGTGGACTCATGTGCGCCACCTCAAAAGAGTTGCTTGCAGTCGTAGTTTAGGTTAGCCACTGAGTCAAAGCTGGCTTGCTGCAGTTAAACCCCACCATCCCTTTGTTGATGCTGATGCATATGTAGCTAGTTCTGATGTAAGTCTTGCTGAGTACTTTTGTACTCACGTTTGCTTAATTTATGTTTTGCAGAGAGACTTCAGTATCGCTAGTAGTTCCGCATGGACTCCGATGTTTAGCTTGATACCTCAGCTACGATCTTGTGCCCTCGGCAGGATCTAGTAGATAGTCAGGCTTCTCAGCCTTTTTCATGTGTAGATGTCTGTACTCAGACATGTTAAGCTTCCGCTGGTGCTTGTTGTTTGTATGCTCTGAATGTTGGGTCATGAGACCCATGTTTGTAATATTTCGCTCCTCGGAGCCTATTGAATAAATACTTGAGTCGTAGAGTCTTGTTGTGATGCCATGTTGTATTTACACATATCGAGCATATTGTGTGTATGACTGAAATGCTTGGTAGGTGTGGGATCCGACAATCTAGTTGTTTATCCTTGGCAGCGTCTCTTATGGGGAAATGTAGTCTAGTGCTTCCTTGAGCCATAGTAGTCCGCTACAGCCCGGTTCACCAGAGTCCTGCTAGCCCAGCACTACTGCTCAGGAAACTTGATTGGCCGGCATGTGTTTCACTTCGTTCCTGTGTCTGTCCCTTCGGGGAAATGTCACGCGGTGACATCCAGAGTCCTGCCTAGCCTGCTACAGTCCGGGTTCCCAGAGTCCTGTTAGCCCAGTGCTACAGCCCGGATTCACACGCTGCTGACCGACATGCTCGATGTGATTCATGTATGCCTGTCCCCATAGGTTGGTGCCGCTTTGGGTTCATGACTAGCCATGTCGGCCCGGGTTCTCTGTCATATGGATACTGGCGACACTATCATATACGTGAGGCAAAAGGCGCAAACGGTCCCAGGCCATGATAAGGCGACACCCGTGGGAATACCGTGCGTGAGGCTGCAAAGTGATATGAGGTGTTACCGGCTAGATCGATGTGACTTGGAAGGGGGGTCCTGATAGCTTTGGTATCAGAGCCTGACTGCCTGTAGGATTACCAAGCCAAACTGGTCAAAGTTGAGTCTAGAAATGCTTTAGTTATATAAGGGAATTGATTGTGGAAGGGAACGTAAGGCTCTTTTTTACTCCTTTACCCTATGCCCTTCTGATCTAAGTCAACCTCTTCCTTTCTACGAGGATTAAGAACTAGGCATTCTCATCTATCTACCAGGATGACGAGTTACTATGATAGAGACTTATAGGATTGATGGATTTAAGCCCCAGTTAAGTTTCTACTACTTTCGTGTGTTCATAGTTGGTCCCGAAACCTTGATATGATGCTAAGCGGTTATGCCACCATTTTGCATGATGTCTCAAATCTTTTTGAGCATTTTACAGCCGTTATGCTGTCCGAGTCATCCCAGGTTTCTAATTAGTCTGATGCATTTGCAAATTCCTTCTTCCCATCCCGTTGATCCTTTGGTCCAGATTAAGCACACTAATCGGTGAGTTGAGGTACTCTGTTGCCTCAACATATATGTTGGAGCTATTATTATGACCCTAGGTGTTTTAGGGAGTCACCTAGTAATCTAGCCATGTTTTGTGTTCCCAGTGTGATGAATCTGGCCACCATTCTCGAAAGCATCCCGTGATGCCACTTAGTAGTAGGCATTCTACTCCTGGGTTTTGAACCCGAGATTCACCCTACTTACCTCATGTCGATAGTGTTTGATAGTTCCTTTAGGATATTAGTAACCTTGCGACAGTCCTCGACGTCAGTGGTATTTCTTTCTTCCAAATACCATGAACCATTAAGGCAGAAGTTCTTTGAACCAAAATATCACAATCAAAGTACTCTTGAGGAGTTCTCCATTCATAATTGTGATTCTGCCAGTTCTACCTTCCTGCATGGGTTATCTGGAAGAAACCTGTTGAACTTGGTTCGACATATTAATCTATGCATCCACAACTCAGAAAGATATACGTCCTCTTGAGTTGTCCCTCTTCATTTGTATTCCGACCATCGCCTATCAATTGATAGTCAGGAGTAATTGTGCATCCGTGTTATCGATGCTTATTATTCTTATGGTCCGTTAAGCCATTCTATTTCAGAATGACTAGGAGAAACAAACTCCAGTACCTCATCCATATCCAGGATTGGGTCAAAGCAGTTGTGTTCTGCAGATCAAATGCCCATCCAGCTTTTGCTCTGTTCTACCCTGGAGTATTACCCCCTTTATGTCAGGATTGTCATGAGAATTGCACCATCTCTCATGAATTCTTGACACAGTGATACTTCTTGCCATCATTTTTCATTCCTCGGTCCCGTGTTGTCGCAACCGGAATGCCGGCAAGTGAACCATGATGTGTGAAATCAATACTCCTAGCAACCGTGTTGCTCGGTAGTTAATGGACACTAATATCATTCTTAGCGTGTTGGTTATTGAATCATCATCCTAAGATGGATCGTGCTACCTAGTCCTTATTTTTGGTGCACTCTTCAATCAATGAGATAGGATTGTGGCAATCCATCACTCTCTTGGTCCCATCGTCTTGCCCTGAAAAGCAAGGTTGTTCTCGAGCTTAGTAACATATCGGTGGTTCGTGATTTTCCGAAGATCTTCTCGGGAGTATTACCTGGTTGTCACCTGACCGCTATGTTGAGTTCGTGATCAAGTAGGTTTCTTATAAATCACCCCTACTCCAAGAATCTGTGTTGGATATCCCTGAGCTAGTTGGTTGAGGTAGACAACAACTTGGAGAGTTGGTTGAGGTAGACAACAACTTGGAGAGTTGGAAGGTAGAAGCTTTGCTTAACTTAGTTCATCTCTAAGGGATATCTTCTGTGTGTGTGTGTGTTGAAGAAAGATGATATCTCCATTGGCTGGTCCTCGTGATCAGTTGTTGGATCTATTGCCTTGTGAAAACTTTGACTTGAGTATGGGCTATCGTCAAGTCAAATCAGAACCAACGATGTTGTAATGTTGTCTTACTCGTGGTTGATCCCTTGAGCATACACCATTACATCTTTTGGTCTGACCAATGCTATCACCGTGTTCACATGATGGTGGAAGTCCAGTGATATGGAAATTCCGACGAGTCACTGTTGAGCCCATCAGCAGCATTTTGTCTCCTCCATGATTGTGTTGAACATCCAGCTAGTGTTGGAAACTTGTGTAAGCATTTTCTTCATGCCCCGTTCATGAAGTATATGTTGGATGAAAGAAGTGTCGTGGTATTCTCGTGGGGGGCTTGCGAGTCGACAGATGCCACAAGGGCTTAATGTGTGGGTAAGATTGCTGCTGATAGGCCCGGGAGCGGGTATGCGAGTAGCACGCGGTGGTTTACCCAGCTTCGGAGCTCTCCGGAGAGATAATACTCCTACTGCTGCATGTCTGAGTGTATCTGATATATCTAGTACAGAGTTTCTCCTGGAGCTGTATCTGGGATCAGTGCCATAGGCATCTGACTTGGTAAATGCATGTATGTGGTATGCTAGTGGCTGGCCATGTATGGCCATGGCTTGCGGCCATGAGTGTGTGTGAGTGTCCATCCTCCTGGATGGATGGATGAGTGCCCCTTTTATAGTGTGGGCTAGCTTACTATGTAAGCTATGTGGGTAGGCATGGGTAAAGCATGGTGCAGTCATGCTTGTCCCCTGGGTCACTTCATAAATAGTGCCAGGGGATAAGTGACATTGTACATGATGTCGTCGCGGTACGGTTGTCTTGTCCGCGGTATGGCCGTCTCGTCGGTGTCTTGTCAATGTCGGGTCGGGCTGCAGTCGGCAGCCGGCTGGTTGGCGCAGTCGGCAGCTGGCTGGTTGGCGCAGTTGGCAGCCGGCTGGTTGGCGCAGTCGGCAGCCGGCAGGCAGACTGAGGGGCTTTGCTAGCCCCGATGTCTAAAATATCGTCTTGCCATCTTCGGGGTATCCGTGTCCAATTACTCCGACAAGAAGTGACTTCCTCGATTCACGTGCATTTGATGTAAGTTGCCATCGTGAATTTGAGAAAGGTGTGTTTTTGCTTCCTCTGGAGTCATCCCAAGTCAGCCATGCACGTGCAAAGTATTATGTGGTATGTTAGACTGATCATCTTCATTCCATATGCATCCCTAGCACACCAAGCCACTAATTGATTTGTTCAAGATAAAGGAGTCTGTTCTAAGGTGAATTCTTTGGACTTACATGCGTGGAGACTTTGATGTCATTAATGATGGTTCCCCACCTAAACTCGGTAGCGTTTGGTTGTAAGACTACTATGTGGTCATGCTTGTCTTGGACAGCGTGTTCATAGGTTTGTAGCAGAACCAGCTCATGTTTTGGAGCTTACTATCGTAGTTCATTTCCCAAGAATCTCGCAACGTCATCTCATTGATTTGTGTTGCAAACTTTCATTTTCCCTTCCAGACCCGATGAGTCTGGATTATCCTGACACCAACCAGATCTAAATCTCAGGCAGATATGATGGTTGGAACATTTCTCAAGAACTATAACATTGGTCTCTCTGTAACCGGGTAAAGTGGATGTTGTGGCCAACACACCCAACCGGAAGACTTATTATTGTAGTATCTTGATGGAGAAAGTTTGCCACCTCCCTATAAGGATCTCGTAGAATTTATTCCAATAGTTGTTCCTTATGGATTTTTGTGTTCCCGAAGTTCGACCTTTTACTTGATGATTCTAGATATCAAACCATATCTATGAATGGATTACGCTAGCACATCAAGGAGAACATTATAAGCGGAATGCTAAATTTCTCTCGGTCGATCATCCAGATTCTGTTTCCTTAGCCTCGCTAAGGGGAAGTCTGAGAAGGTGTTATCTTCCTCTGTATCCGCATCATCCATCATTAGTCGTCATGGTAGTATGTCGTGTTGCCAGGATCCTTGCCACGGATGTTGGTAGAACCTTGATGTATATGGAAATGCTCAATTTCTTGAGAGAACGCGCAAGCAAAATCATCCCTTGCATTGTCTTCAACTAGGTAGTTCACATCATCCATCCTAGTCTGAGTATGCCACTCCTTCGAACTCTTCCAGACGATCGATTGAGAATTGCCTTAGGCTGGTATAGAGAGTTTCAATGATCTATGGATCAAAAGTAATTCTTTTTGCCACTTAAGGGAATAGTTCTTCGAGTCACCTTCCCCGAGGTGCCCCGTTTTGGAATCATGGCAATTTCCCTCGCTACTTTGAAACCCTCGTCAAATTGTTTCTTCTGTCGCTCCTGATGCAAGTTTTGCCTCTCGGCTCCAGAGATGTTTCTATGTCTCATCCCGTGAGTTGATCTTGTGATCATCAAGATGATCCTAAGTTGCTCGAACCTCAAGAAGATCGATTCTTCTAAAATCCTCCCTTTCTTGTCATTGTCATGTTGGATGTAGTTTTCAAAGCAAGACGTCGAGATCGAGGTGATGCAATGAATCCACATCCGCGAGAAAGACATTTGGATCGTGAAGATTGTATTAGCTTGTGTCCCTTTGTCTTCTTACCTCACGACTTGAATCTCGGGACGAGATTCTTGTTAGTAGGGGCGAGTTGTCACATCCCTAGCTTCTGGTGCTGCCTAGTGTTTGCATTTTGCCTGCATCATGTTTAACTTTCAAGGAAATTTGAAATGGGGATTGCCTAAACCCCTAGCATCAAAGGAATTCACTAGGTTCACCTAAAATATTTTCAGTAAATCCAAATGGCTTTCAAAAATGTTCATCACTGGGAAAATGTTGTAAACAGTACCAGAGGTGATGCACATTTTTCCATGACATATTAGGGCTCTGAATTAAATCATACCTTATTTGCATTTGGGTATTTAAATTTTATATATTATTCTAAATGTCCAAATATTCATGAACTGAAATGTTGCTGTTGGAAATAATCCAAATAGTGGCCACAAGAAGTCTCATGATTTTCGAAAAAGCTCTAGCATTTTTAATAAAGTCAAAACCAAACAGAATAAATAGAAAACAGAAAGAATTAGAAAAGAGAGAGAGATAGAAGAGCTTACCTGGCGCCCACCACCCAGCCCAGCGCTGTAGCTGGCCGGCCCAGCCCACCAGGGGCTCCTCCCTGTCGTCTTCCCCCTTGCCAGGAGGACGAGCGCGTGGCCGGCACGCGCGAGCACACGTCCGGCCACCTCCTGCTTGCTTGCCGCTGCTGGAGTCTACCCCGAGCGCCACGTGCATCGCCCCGACCTTCCTCTAGTCGCCTCTCACTCTCCTACGGCTTCCTCCCCCTTCTCTGCTCTCTCCCCGAACGCGCCCGCCGCCGCCGACGTGCACCACCGCGGCCACCGTCTTCGCCTCGCCTCTCCGACATGCCCAGAAGCTCTGCCTCGTCTACCTCGTCCTCTCCGTCGACTCACGCGACGCCGGACGCCTCGAAACGCCACCCCCGATGCCTTCTTCTTCCTCGGGTCGCCGAGATCGCCTCCGCCGCCCCGCTCGCTCCGGCCCATCCCTGAGCTCACCGACTCTCTCGTCGTGTTCTATGTGAGCTTCTGGTCATCCTCCCCTTCTACGCTCCCTCTCTCGCACGCCGTAGCTGCTACCCCGCGTTCACCCGCACGCGCCGCCGCCTGCGCTCGTCGCCGGTGACGCTCCGGTGACCATTTGGTCCCGGGCGTGCGCCCAACATGCTCACCGCCGCGCGTAGAGTCTTCCCAGCGCCACGCTGCGCTCATTTGCACACCGTAGCACCAAACCCGTCGTCGGCCGAACTCCGGCCGCCGCCTTGGAGCTTGCCGTCGTCGGGTCCGGCCACCATAGGCCCGGCCTCCACCACCACTCGACGCGCGCCTGCAAGAGCTTTCCAGCGAGCCCAAGAACGGCCTCGTCCGTGCCCTGTGGGCGTTTTCCGAGTCGCGCCGCCGTCTTGGGCCTCGCCGGCGTCGAGTCGCCGGTGGGTTTGACCCTGCTGGCCTGGGGTTGACCTTGTTTGACCCCCCCCCCCCAGGGTCACTGACATGCGGGCCCGTCTCTGTTAATCTTTAGCTAGATTAGATTAGTGCTAATTAACCCTGACAGTTGGTTTAGACACTGACATGTGGGTCCCCAAGCATAATTAGGTTAGTCTAATTTTCTGTTAAGATTAGTACTAATACGTGTGGACCCCACATGCCAGCTTTGACTTTGTTCAAGTCAACATTGACTGGTCCCACCTGTCATCCACCCAAACCAGCCTGAGCCACTGACATATGGGTCCCACAGGTCAGGTTTGACCTGGCCGACCCAGTTGACCTGCTTACGTCACACCTATGTCATGCTGACGCAGTAAAGCATTTTCTGGATTAAGTTTTCAGGAAATTCCAGAAAATGCCCAAAACTTCTAAAAATCATAGAAATTAAACCGTAACTTCAAATGAAATAAATTATATATGAAAAATTATCAGAACAATCCAATCTATCCATCTGTATCATTTTCATGCATGTTAGAACAACTTAAGGCCACTGTTTAGGACAAATCAAATGAATGGTATTTGAATAACCACATGTGGAGTTTGAATTTGAACTTTGGGTTCAAACCAACTTAATTAATTGTGTTGCTAGTTGCATTAGCTCAATCAACAACATATTGCCATGTCATTATCATGCATCATGTTGTGCATTGCATTGATTGTGTTCCTTCTCTGTTGCCGGTGGTTGTCCCCTCTCGATAGACGTTGTACCGATGCTGTGATCGTTGACACTCATGAAGACCCAATGATATCTTCAGAAGTGCCAGGCAAGCGAAACCCCCTTGCTCATTCCGATACAATCCCACTCCCTCGCTCTTGCTCTCTTTTACTGCATTAGGACAACAAATATTCATCTTTTACTTGTTGCGGTAGTTGAACCCCTTATCCTCTGCATGACCTGTCATTGCCACAGTAAATAGATGAAACCCACTAGCATGAGTAGGAGTTGTTTGAGCCCTGATGTGCCTACTCATTCATGCTTGTTTGTCATGCCTGCTATTGCATAGAATTGTGTCAGGTCTGATTCATCGGGGATGAATCAGAGGTGTGTGAACATGTCCTACTGTTGAGAGCTAAGTGTGTGAACATGATTTGGTAAAGGTATCGATGAGAGGCCATGTAGGAGTACATGGTGGGTTGTTTCATTGAAGCCATCCTTAGGAACTGAGTTCTGTGTTTGTGATCCATGAAACAGCTACTACCACACATTGGGCCCTGAAATATGACCCCGCTCGACTTACTGACCCCTCTCGTCCTTTGTCCAGGAGTTGCAACTAGTTTCTGGTGTTTATAGGTTATGTGTTGGCGGCCGTGTGTAGCGCTGACCCTAGGGGTGGCTATGATGCGGTAGATACACCATGGCACGGTGTACCGAGTCACCCGTTTGGTGTCTCGGGAACCCTGCACACATCGTTTGGGGCCGTTGAGGACACCCCGGCCAGATTTCCTTGCGGATGGAACCCGAATAGGTGATAAACCTGGACTAAAGACTTGTGCGGTTAGTCAGGTCGTGGTCTACACCCACGTCGGCTTTCGCTTGAAGTCTGCCGAGCACATGTCGTGTGCAGACGCTAAGTGGTGGAAACATGTGTGACGAAGTACACCCTGCAGGGTATAAAAACTATTCGAATAGCCGCGTACGCGATAAAGGACTTCTGGGTTGCCTATAACAGTTCATAGACAAGTGGAAGTGGATACTCTAAAATGCGCAAGATAAGCGTGAGTGCTATGGATGGCGTTCTCGTAGGTAGACGGGAGCGGATCCATAGTGGTGTATTGATTGGTGAATATGTGGACTTGTGTGCGCCACCTCAAAAGAGTTGCTTGCGGTCGTAGTTTGGGTTAGCCACTGAGTCAAAGCTAGCTTGCTGCAGTTAAACCCCACCATCCCTTTGTTGATGCCGATGCATATGTAGCTAGTTCTGATGTAAGTCTTGCTGAGTACTTTTGTACTCACGTTTGCTTAATTTATGTTTTGCAGGGAGACTTCAGTCTCGCTAGTAGTTCTGCATGGACTCCGACGTTTAGCTTGATACCTCAGCTACAATCTTGTGCCCTCGGCAGGATCTAGTAGATAGTCAGGCTTCTCAGCCTTTTTCATTTGTAGATGTCTGTACTCAGACATGTTAAGCTTCCTCTTGTGCTTGTTGTTTGTATGCTCTGAATGTTGGGTCATGAGACCCATGTTTGTAATATCTCGCTCCTCGGAGCCTATTGAATAAATACTTGAGTCATAGAGTCTTGTTGTGATGCCATGTTGTATTTACACATATCGAGCATATTGTGTGTATGACTGAAATGCTTGGTAGGTGTGGGATCCGACAATCTAGTTGTTTATCCTTGGCAGTGTCTCTTATGGGGAAATGTAGTCTAGTGCTTCCTTGAGCCATAGTAGTCCGCTACAGCCCGGTTCACCGGAGTCCTGCAAGCCCAGCACTACTGCTCAGGACACTTGACTGGCCGGCATGTGTTTCACTTCGTTCCTGTGTCTGTCCCTTCGGGGAAATGTCACGCGGTGACATCCAGAGTCCTGCCTAGCCTGCTATAGCCCGGGTTCCCAGAGTCCTGTTAGCCCAGTGCTACAGCCCGGATTCACACGCTGCTGACCGACATGCTCAATGTGATTCATGTATGCCTGTCCCCATAGGTTGGTGCCGCTTTGGGTTCACGACTAGCCATGTCGGCCCGGGTTCTCTGTCATATGGATACTAGCGACACTATCATATACGTGAGGCAAAAGGCGCAAACGGTCCCGGGCCATGGTAAGGCGACACCCGTGGGAATACCGTGCGTGAGGCCGCAAAGTGATATGAGGTGTTACCGGCTAGATCGATGTGACTTGGAATCGGGGTCCTGACACTCCCCTTTGACCTTCTTAGTAAAAAAGAGTGGGGTCGATTAGCCCAACTTCAAACCCAAGATCTTGTAACAACTCGGTAAGGTGGTCATACCACGCACGTGGGGCTTGTTTAAGCCCATAGAGTGCCTTATCGAGTTGATACACATGATCGGGAAAGTAGGGATCCTCGAACCCGGGGGGTTGCTTGACATAGACCAACTCATTAATAGGACCATTAAGAAAGGCACTCTTCACATCCATTTGTTGCAAATTAAAGTTGTGATGAGAAGCATAAGCAATCAACAAACGAATGGATTCAAGGCGAGCAACGGGAGCAAAGGTTTCACCGTAGTCGATACCCTCGACTTGGGAGTAGCCTTGTGCCACCAATCTTGCCTTGTTGCGAATGATGGTCCCATGAGCATCTTGATTGTTCTTAAATATCCATTTGGTTCCAATGACATTGTGGTTCCCCGTTGGCCTTGGCACCAATCTCCACACCTTGTTGTACTCGAAGTTGTTGAGTTCTTCATGCATGGCATTAAGCCAATCCAGATCTTCGAGTGCTTCATATACCTTTTGGGGTTCAACACAGGAGACAAACATGTGATGTTCACAATAGTTTGCCAATTGTCTACGAGTTCTTACCCCCTTTTGAATGCTTCCAAGTACATTCTTCATGAGATGACCCTTGGTGGAGAGCTTGGAAGCAATCTTGGCGGCACGATGCTCCAATTCCTCCTTGGTGGTGAGTTGAGGAGCGATCACTTGATCATGTTGAGCGACGTCTTGAGCTTGTTCTTGATCTTGAACTTGCTCAGAGGAGAGAACTTGACCTTGGGCATCACTTGGTGTGTCAACACCGTCTTGAGCATGATCTTGCCCTTGGTCTTGTTCACGAGGATGAGGGCCTTCACTTTGTTCTTCGGAAGCGTGTGGGCCTTGGGTTGGTGATGGCTCCACTTGAGTGGAGCATTGTCCTTCTCCTTCGGCCACAAGGGGTTCCTCAATGGGTAGGATAAAACCAACACCCATTCTTCTTATGGCTTGAGGAGGATTTTCATCACCTACATCACAAGTGCCACTTTGCTCCACTTGGGAGCCGTCATTCTCATCGAACTCCATGTTACACGTCTCCTTAATAAGTCCCGTGGATTTATTGAGGACACGGTAAGCATGAGAGTTTGTAGCATAACCAACAAATATGCCCTCATAAGCTCTAGCCTCAAATTTAGATAGCCGAACACCTTTCTTGAGAATGAAACACTTACACCCGAACACCTGAAAGTACTTAAGGTTGGGCTTGTTACCGGTGAGTATCTCATATGGAGTCTTGTTCAAGCCCTTGCAGAGGTAGAGCCGATTGGATGCATGACACGCGGTGTTGATGGCTTCGGCCCAAAAGTTGTATGGAGACTTGAACTCCGCCATCATGGTCCTTGCCGCATCCATCAACGCCCGGTTCTTCCTCTCGGCAACACCGTTTTGTTGAGGGGTGTAAGGTGCGGAATATTGATGCTTGATCCCCTCATCACTAAGAAACTCATCCAAGGTGTAGTTCTTGAACTCGGTGCCATTGTCACTTCTTATTGTCAAGATCTTTGCATTGTGTTGACATTGTGCTTCATTTGCAAAGTCAATGACGGTTTGTTGGGTCTCGCTCTTCCTCTTGAAGAAATACACCCAAGTATATCTTGAGTAGTCATCCACAATCACCAAGCAATACTTCCTACCCCCAAGACTATCAAAGGATGGAGGCCCAAAGAGATCCTAGTGAAGGAGCTCCAAAGGCCTCTTTGAGTAAATGATAGTCGTGGGAGGGTGAGCCTTCTCATGAAGCTTTCCTTCCATACAAGCACTGCAAGCATGATCTTTAGAAAAACTAACATTCGTTAGTCCATGGACATGGTCCCCCTTGAGAAGACTTTGCAAAGATCTCATATTGACATGGGCTAAACGGCGATGCCAAAGCCATCCCACATCAACTTTAGCCATTAGGCATGTCGCGGTCTTAGTGGGTCACTCTGAAAAGTTAATCACATATAGACCGTTCTCGACATGCCCAACAAAGGCTACTTTAAGGGTCTTGCTCCACAAGAGGGCCACGGTATCAATATAAAAGAAAGTGGCAAAGCGCATGATTGCAAGTTGACGAACGGAAAGTAAATTGTATGCAATGGACTCAGCAAGCATGACCTTCTCGGTCGTGAGATCATGAGAGATGACAACCTTGCCAAGTCCCAATACCTTAGAAGATGAGGCATCACCCCACTCGACATTGGTGGGCATAGATGGAATCTTGTGCACGTCCACCACCAAGTCCTTGCTTCCGGTCATATGATTTGTAATGGGTCCTTTGATGTTAGTAACAAGGGTCTTGGGAACCCAAATAGACCATTCAATGTACTCATGAGGAGAACTAACAAATTTGGCATAGACATGCCCATCTCTAGCACGACATAACACATAAGAAGGATTAAAGTCGCCGACTTTGTTGGGAGGGGTGGCATTGCCCTTTTTGACACCGCCACCCTTCGCATTGTTCTTCTTCTCCTTGGAAGCACTCTCTCCCTCCTTCACAAATGTTTGCTTGAGAGGAGGAGGTCGTTTGGTCTTGTTATCCTTCTTCTTGTTCTTGGGGTTGGGTGGGAACCCAATCCCCTCGGCCACAACTCCCTTTTGATTTCTCAAAAGGTCGTTTAGGTTCTTCTCACCTTGTATGCATGACACAAGGCCTTTCTCAAGTTGCTCCTTCAACTTAACATTCTCCTCAATAAGATGCACATGCTCACAACAAGGGTTAGTAGCATTTGCATTATCCATTAACACCATACGAGGAAAAGTGGCTTTCTCCTTGCTTAGCTTCACTTGGAGTTGATCATGAGACTCCTTGAGGGTAGCATGAACACCCTTCAAGACTTTGTGAGCCTTGTCGAGAATGTCAAACTCCTCTTTGAGTCTAGCAAGATCAACCCCAAGCTTTGCCTTCTCGGAGTTTAGCACACAAGAAACAACAAGCACATGATCAAGATCTTTCTTTAATTTAGCATGATCATTGTGGTGAGACTCCTCAAGAGCCAAACGAAGACCACGCTCTTCCTCAAGAGCATTGGAAAGATCCGAAATCTCATCGGCATAGTCATGACTATGCCCCTCCATCTTAGAGATGGTATCTTCATGAGCCTCGATCATGTCATTGGCTTCACCAAGTTGTTCCAAGAGAGCAACAAAGTGCTTCTTGGATTTACCCTTGAGTTTACCCATAAAGGCCTCAAACTCATTCACCTCCACATTATTTCCCTCATGTTCATCAATGCTATCCGTCGAAGAAGGATGATTAATGATGGTAGTTTTGATGTTGGGGGTTACCTTGTTGGTGGCTTTAGCCATGAGGCACTTGGCGGTGATGCTCTCATTGGGTGAGTCGAAGAGAGACACCCGTGGAGTCGTCGCAATGGCAACAGAGGCCATGGCAACTGACTCACCATCTTCATCATCATCGTCATCCTCATTGTACTCTTCTTGTACCACCAATGCCTTGGGAGGAGTCTTCTTGGTGAAATTGCTCTTGTTGGGGAACAACTTGGCCTTGTCCTTTCGGATGAGCTTGCCACCATTGTCTTCCCTCTTCTCATAAGGGCACTCCACAACAAAGTGGCTTACATTGCCACAATTGAAACAAGTCCTCACTCGTTGCTTGCCCTTTGTGCCACTTGAATTGTTCTTGTTGAAGTTGGGCCTTGAGTTCTTCTTGCTCCAAAATTTCCTTGAAGCAAGGGCCATGTGTTCATGATAGGCATACTTCGTATCTTCGAGGTTGCTCTCCTCTTATTCCTCTTCGTCCTCTTCCTCCATAGTAACCTTGGCCTTTAGAGCAAGGTTGGGTTTCTTTACTCTTTGAGAGCGAAGTACCGCATTGTCGGCGGTCTTGTCCAAGATGCTCATAGCAACGAACTCGTCCAACACATCACTTGAGGACAAGGTGTGGAAGTCCGGCCTTTGACGGAGGACATGGCTTTGTGCTTGATCCAATTGTCATCTGTGTCCTTGCTTCCATGATCTCGGAGCGAGACCACGAGTTTGGTTACCTTCCGATAGATCTCATGAGGTTCTTCATCTTCTTTCATTGCAAAATCATCGGCTTCATCTTACACCACTTCATAGTTGGAGCGTTGAATGCTTGCGCTTCGCCGGTAGAGGGAAACCACTTGGCGCCAAGAATCTTTGGCCAAGGAGTAAGGCCGGAGATGAGGAAGGTCTTCGGGTGGGATAGCTTCTTGAATGATGAAGAGAGAATTCTCATTGAATTGATTATCCATGGCTTCTCTAGGAGTGAAGTTGCTTCGGTCATGCGGATAGAAACCTTCTTCAATGATTCTCCCAAGGTTAGTGTTCACATGATTTAAATGATGCTTAAAACGATAGACCCAAGAGTCAAATTCAACATTCTTCTCAATCTTAGGGGCCGGCCCGGCATGATTCAAATGAGTGGAATGGAGAGGTCCACCATAGACAAGTGGAGGTTCCACATGGGCAAAGATGCTGGTGCCACTCTTACCACTAGTAGGAAGGTGTCGGTGTCAAAACCGGCGGATCTCGGGTAGGGGGTCCCGAACTGTGCATCTAGGCTGGATGGTAACAGGAGGCAGGGGACACGATGTTTTACCCAGGTTCGAGCCCTCTTGATGGAGGTAAAACCCTACGTCCTGCTTGATTAATATTGATGATATGGGTAGTACAAGAGTAGATCTACCACGAGATCAGAGAGGCTAAACCCTAGAAGCTAGCCTATGGTATGATTGTATGTTGTGATTGTTGTCCTACAGACTAAAACCCTTCGGTTTATATAGACACCGGAGAGGGTTAGGGTTACACAAGGTCGGTTACAAAGGAGGAGATATCCATATCCGTATTGCCTAGCTTGCCTTCCACGCCAAGTAGAGTCCCATCTGGACACGAGACGAATTCTTCAATCTTGTATCTTCATAGTCTAACAGTCCGGCCGAAGGATATAGTCCGGTTGTCCAAAGACCCCCTAATCCAGGACTCCCTCAGTAGCCCCCGAACCAGACTTCAATGACGATGAGTCCGGCGCGCAGTATTGTCTTCGGCATTGCAGGGCGGGTTCCTCTCCAAATTCTGTGTACCTGTCGAAATTGTGTCCGGCCTCTTGTGAATGTTGCACTCCTTGGCTTCCACGCCCAATAATGGCCACTTTCCATGTGTCGAGCGAATGTGAAGAGCCAGGGTGTTTTTACATTTACCCCCCTAGCCGTGTGAATGAGCTGCCTATTAAAAAGACGAGGATTCAGATCCAAATCACACCATCCTCCCTTGGCGAGCCTTCATCGGAGCGCATTCGATAGAGATCCATTCCATCATGGCCGGTCGACGCAGCTCCTCCTCTCGCTCCCCTAGCCCCAAGCCTGGAGATTGGGAGAGATGTTCTAGCCCGCACAGCAAATTAGTGATGCTTCAGACCAAGGGATTTCTTCCCCCAGCGTACATGGTCCCGGTTCGTGCCGGGCTTGCCACCTATAATGGCGGAGAGCCTTCCCAATCCCTCCAAGGGAGAGCGGGTATGCCTTGTCCCTTATTTGGTAAGAGGGCTTGGATTTCCAATTCATCCGTTTCTCCGGGGGCTCCTGGAGTTCTACGGCCTCCAGTTGCATAACCTTACGCCTGCCTCCATGCTGCATATCGCGGGATTCGTAGCCCTTTGCGAGTTGTTTTTGGGCTGTGAGGCTCATTTCGCTCTATGGAAGAAGCTGTTCTACCTTGTGCCCCGTTCTCAGAAGGGGTCAATATATCAAGTGGGGGGAGCTGAAGTGTGGCGTATTGCCGGGACCGGATACCTGTCCGGAACCCCAAAGAAGACGTCCGAAGACTGGCCTTCAGAATGGTTTTATATAGAAGACGCCCCCCTCCCGGATCCTATTAGAATCGGCCTTCCTAAGTTCGACAACGCCCCTTTGAAGAAGCGCCGGAGCTGGCGTCCATGGAGCTCCCTGGAGGAAGATGACAGGGACGTTCTTTACTTGATGAGCCGGATAAGTTTTTTAGCTTGATCCGGATTGACCATGATCGAGGTCATGGCCATATATATTATGCGGGAGGTGCAGCCGCTTCAATATAGAGGCCACCCCATGTGGGATTTCAATGGGGAGGATGACGCCACCCGCCACGACCGCAAAGGGCCGGGATCGGTTGCTGATCTAATAAAGATCTTATCCACTTTGTACAAGGGAGAAGAGGAGGAATTCCTTTGTGTCAACCCGCGGGGCAGATTTTCTATGTACAATCCTCCGAGCTGGGTAAGCGGAGACTTTTTCTCGCCCATCCGTTTCATATTCCCGTAGTTAAGTATTCAGTCTAGCGATTTCGTCGCAGGAGCTGCGTCAGGCTGTAAAGGAGATAAGCATCCCCCCTCCACAACCCGAGGACCCTGGACAGTCCCTTAACCCGGCCTCCTAGGAGGATCCGAACATATCTGTGGAGCTGATCGATGGGGTATTCTACCAATCGAGTAATGACAACGCTTTGGTGGCCATTATGGCCGATTACCCTGGGATACTTCCAGCCTCACAGGTGACTGAGACCGAAGTCCCAGCACTTCGAAAGGGGATCCGTCCTTGCGTGCTTTTGATTGTCGTATAACAGCCGTGTTTTGCAGGGGAGGTCCTTGAGGCGGAAGGCCGAGCCTGCGGCGAATAGCCAACAAGGGGCCGCGAGGCCAGGCAGGCTGAAAAGACCCGCAGTCCAGATTGAGACACCGGCGCAGCGGTACGGCGCGCCGTTTTCATTGCAAGACATTATTCTCAGAGGCATATTAACGCCCGTGCCTTCTTTTCAGGAAAAAGAGCGCTCGTCGGACTATACCCGTAGAGGCTACTAATCGTGCCTCCACCAGCCAGGCTCCAAGGACGGATTCAGAGGTGGGAACGAATACGAGGCGTGCGTCGGGCGCTCCTCCGACAGAGGATGCGGATAAAATGTCCGCCACCAATTCCGAGGTGGAAAGTGCCATGAACCACAGGCGTCGCCGGACTATTCTTCGTGACGCTTGTTTCTCCCAAGAGGCATTGGATGCCTTCAACTCAGGAGATGCGTACCTCCGTGCCGCTCAAAACGGTCTAGCCAGGGCCACGGAGTAGTATGTAAAAGACATACGGGTGAGAAAATTTGGTGATTATATATATATATATATATATATATATATCAGTAGCCCCTGAGACTTGAAATAGTTAGAATAACTGATTTAAGGATCATGTGTTATGCAGGTTCTTACCGAAAAGAATACTCAACTGTCCCAGGAGCTGGAAGAGTGCAGAGCCCAACTTCAGGCTGCACTGGTCGCGGCGGGGGAGCCCTAGATCACTTGATGTATGTCTTGCGTGGGATATCCGTGGTGACAATGGGGTATTCTATTGATCCACTTGATGTATGTTTTGGTGATCAACTTGCGGGTTCCGCCCATGAACCTATGCATAGGGGTTGGCACACGTTTTCATCTTGACTCTCCGGTAGAAACTTTGGGGCACTCTTTGAAGTACATTGTGTTGGTTTAAATAGATGAATCTGAGATTGTGTGATGCATATCGTATAATCATACCCACGGATACTTGAGGTGATATTGGAGTATCTAGGTGACATTAGGGTTTTGGTTGATTTGTACCTTAAGGTGTTATTTTCAGCAGTATATTATTTGCCCCATTCCGATAAAGTTTGTAGAAATTACGGCAAAAATACGTTTTTCGACATTTTCGAAACTGACTTAAAACCATAAATAATTGGGAGAAACAATACATACCAAAAAGTTTCGCATTTGTTCAAGCTTTCCAACGCCATATCATTTGCTGCATTCGGACAAACGGTTAAAAAATTAGCTCGAAAATACGAACTCGGTAGGACTTGGACCATTTTCTAAATTACTCTTAAATCATTCAAAATTAGAAAAAACTTTCAAGATGAAAAAGTAGCGCATTTTCATAAGCTTTCCAACACCGTATCATATGCCTCCATTGGATTAGCCGTTTAGAAATGACATTGAAAAAACGAACTCAGCTGTTCGGTTTACGAAATTTTATGTTTTTTCAAATAACTCTTTAACCATAGGGAATTAGAGAAAACTTTCAACATGTGGAAGGAGCGGTTTTGCAGCAGCTTTCCAACGCCATATTATATGCCTCATTCCGATAAACGGTTTAGAAATGCGATCGAAAATACGATTCATGTTTTTTGTGCGAAGAAAAAATGGTTTTCAAAACTGCTCTTAAACCACTTATATTTTGCCAAAATTTTAAGTTGGGTCATGATATTGGTGTCCATAGCTTTCCAACGGTATATCGCAAGCCCCATTTGGGCAATGTTGGCGGAAGTTCAACCTAGTTCACACGGAAGTTCAACGTACTACTAGCGGGGCAGGTCAGGTTGTGATCAGAATATTATTCTGATCCCGTGATCAGAATAGTGTTTATATATATATATAGCTGTTATAAGAATGATCATGATGCCCTTATGTTCGTATTTTATTTTATCGACACCTCCATCTCTAAACATGTGCTCGTATTTTCGATATCGGTTTCCGCTTGAGGACAAGCGGGGTCTAAGCTTGGGGGAGTTGATACGTCCATTTTGCATCATGCTTTTATATCGATATTTATTGCATTATGGGCTATTATTACACATTATGTCACAATACTTATGTCTATTCTCTCTCATTTTACAAGGTTTACATGAAGAAGGAGAATACCGGCAGCTAGAATTCTGGGCTGGAAAAGGAGCACATATTAGAGACCTATTCTGCACAACTCCAAAAGTCCTGAAACTTTAGGGGAGCATGTTTCAGAATATATAAAAAATATTTGGCGAAGGAAGTACCAGAGGGGGGCCACCCACCATCCACGAGGGTGGGGGCGCGCCCTACCCCCCTGGGCGCACCCCCCTGCCTCATGGGCCCCCTGGCAGGCCTCTGGTGCCCATCTTCTGCTATATGAGGTATTTCGTCCGAGAGAAAATCATAAGCAAGCTTACGGGAAGAAACTCCGCCGCCATGAGGCGGAACCAATCTAGGGCTCCAGCGGAGCTATTCTGCCCGGGAAACTTCCCTCCCGGAGGGGGAAATCATCACCATCATCATCACCATCGATCCTCTCATCGGGAGGGGGTCAATCTCCATCAACATCTTCACCAGCACCATCTCATCTCAAACCCTAGTTCATCTCTTGTATCCAATCTTTGTCCCAAAACCTCAGATTGGTACCTGTGGGTTGCTAGTAGTGTTGATTACTCCTTGTAATTAATGCTAGTTGGTTTATTTGGTGGAAGATCATATGTTCAAATCCTTTATGCATATTAATACCCCTCTGATTATGAACATGAATATGGTTTGTGAGTAGTTACGTTTGTTCCTGAGGACATGGGAGAAGTCTTTCTATAAGTAGTCATGTGAATTTGGTATTCGTTCGATATTTTGATGAGATGTATGTTGTCTCTCCTCTAGTGGTGTCATGTGAACATTGACTACATGACACTTCACCATTATTTGGGCCTAGAGGAAGGCATTGGAAAGTAATAAGTAGATGATGGGTTGCCAGAGTGACAGAAGCTTAAACCCTAGTTTATGAGTTGCTTCGTAAGGGGCTGATTTGGATCCATATGTTTCATCCTATGGTTAGGTTTACCTTAATACTTCTTTTGTAGTTGCGGATGCTCGCAATAGGGGTTAATCATAAGTGGGATGCTTGTTCAAGGAAGGGCAGTACCCAAGCACCGGTCCACCCACATATCAAATTATCAAAGTACCAAACACGAATCATATGAACGTGATGAAAATTAGCTTGACGATAATTCACATGTGTCCTCGGGAGAGCTTTCCTTTATATAAGAGTTTGTCCAGGCTTGTCCTTTGCTACAAAAAGGATTGGGCCATCTTGCTGCACCTTATTTACTTTTATTACTTGTTACCCGTCACCAATTACCTTATCACAAAACTATCTGTTACCGATAATTTCAATGCTTGCAGAGAATACCTTACTGAAAACTGCTTATCATTTCCTTCTGCTCCTCGTTGGGTTCGACACTCTTACTTATCGAAAGGACTACGATAGATCCCCTATACTTGTGGGTCATCAGATCATAACACATAGTAGGTGACTATTGACTTGCAAGATAGGATCAAGAACTCACATATATTCATGAAAACATAATAGGTTCAGACCTGAAATCATGGCACTCGGGCCCTAGTGACAAGCATTAAGCATAGCAAAGTCATAGCAACATCAATCTCAGAACAAATGATACTAGGGATCAAACCCTAACAAAACTAACTTGATTACATGATAAATCTCATCCAACCCATCACCGTCCAGCAAGCCTACGATGGAATTACTCACGCACGGCGGTGAGCGTCATGAAATTGGTGATGGAGGAAGGTTGATGATGACGATGGCGACGGGTTCCCCTCTCCGGAGCCCCGAACGGACTCCAGATCAGCCCTCCCGAGAGAGATTAGGGCTTGGCGGCGGCTCCGTATCGTAAAACGCGATGAATCCTTCTCTTTGGTTTTTCCCCGAACGTGAATATATAGAGTTGGAGTTGACGTCGGTGGAGCCTCAGGGGGCCCACGAGACAGGGGGCGCGCCCCCCACCCTTGTGGATAGGGTGTGGGCCCCCTGGTGTTGATTCTTTTGCTAGTATTTTTTATAAATTCCAAAAATATTCTCCATGAAGTTTCAGGTCATTCCGAGAACTTTTATTTCTGCACAAAAATAACACCATGGCAATTCTGCTAAAAACAGCGTCAGTCCGGGTTAGTTCCATTCAAATCATGCAAGTTAGAGTCCAAACAAAGGCAAAAGTGTTTGGAAAAGTAGATACGATGGAGACGTATCAACTCCCCCAAGCTTAAACCTTTGCTTGTCCTCAAGCAATTCAGTTGACAAACTGAAAGTGGTAAAAAGAAACTTTTACAAACTCTGTTTGCTCTTGTTGTTGTAAATATGTAAAGCCAGGATTCAAGTTTTCAGCAAAGATTATGAACTAATCATATTCACAATAACATTTAGGTCTCATGTTTACTCATATCAATGGCATAATCAACTAGCGAGCAATAATAATAAATCTCGGATGACAACACTTTCTCAAAACAATCATAATATGATATAACAAGATGGTATCTCGCTAGCCCTTTCTGAGACCGCAAAACATAAATGCAGAGCACCTCTAAAGATCAAGGACTGACCAGACATTGTAATTCATGGTAAAAGGGATCCAATCATAGTCATACTCAATGTAAATTAATAGTAATGCATGCAAATGACAGCGGTGCTCTCCAACTGGTGCTTTTTAATAAGAGGATGATGACTCAACATAAAAGTAAATAGATAGGCCCTTCACAGAGGGAAGCGGGGATTTGTAGAGGTGCCAGAGCTCGATTTTTGAAATAGAGATAAATAAAATTTTGAGTGGCATACTTTCATTGTCAACATAACAACCAAGAGATCCGCATAACTTCCATGCTACACACATTATAGGCGGTTCCCAAACAGAATGGTAAAGTTTATACTCCCCCACCACCAACAAACATCAATCCATGGCTTGTCTGAAACAACGGGTGCCTCCAACTAACAACAATCCTAGGGGGGGTTGTTTTCAATTATTTTAATTTAAGCATGGGATTGGGCATCCCAGTTACCAGCCATTTTCTCGTGAATGAGGAGCGGAGTCCACTCCTCATGAGAATAGCCCACCTAGCATGGAAGATGTAGACAGACCTAGTTGATACATGAGCTATTCGAGCATACAAAACAGAATTTCATTTGAAGGTTTAGAGTTTGGCACATACAAATTTACTTGGAACGGCATGTAGATACCGCATATAGGAAGGTATGGTGGACTCATATGGAATAATGTTTGGGGTTTATGGAAGTGGATGCACAAGAAGTATTCCCGCTTAGTACAAGTGAAGGCTAGAAAGAGACTGGGAAGCGACCAACTAGAGAGCGACAACAGTCATGAACATGCATTAAAATTAATCAACACTGAGTGCAAGCATGAGTAGGATATAATTCACCATGAACATAAATATCGTGGAGGCTATGTTGATTTTGTTTCAACTACATGTGTGAACATGTGCCAAGTCAAGCCACTCGAATCGTTCAAAGGAGGATACCACCCTATCATACCACATCACAACTATTTTTATAGCATGTTGGCACACAAGGTAAACCATTATAAACTCCTAGCTAATTAAGCATGGCATGAGCAACTATAATCTCTAATTGTCATTGCAAACATGTTTCATTCATAATAGGCTGAATCAGGAACGATGAACTAATCATGTTTACAAAAACAAGATAGGTTGAGTTCATACCAGCTTCTCTCATCTCAATCAGTCCATCATATATCGTCATTATTGCCTTTCACTTGCACGACCGAACGGTGTGGATAATAATAATAATAGTGCACGTGCATTGGACTAAGCTGGAATCTGCAAGCATTTAATACAAGGGAGAAGACAAGGTAATATGGGCTCTTGGTTAGATCAACAATAATTCATATGAGAGCCACTCAACATTTTCATCATGGTCTTCTCCTCTCGACCCCAAAGAAAAGAAAAGAAACAAAACTATTTACACGGGAAAGCTCCCAACAAGCAAAAGAAGAACGAGAAATCTTTGTGGGTTTTCTTTTAATTACTACTACTACAGGCATGGGAAGTAAACTAGCTAAAAGCTACAACTAATTTTTTTGGTTTTTCTTAAGGTTTTTCAAACACACAAGAAGAAGGCTTAAAAAGAAAATAAACTAGCATGGATAGTACAATGAAAAAGTATGAGCACCGATAACTAAAATGAGCGTGTGAACATGAATGTAATGTCGGTGAGAAATACGTACTCCCCCAAGCTTAGGCTTTTGGCCTAAGTTGGTCTAGGCCATGGCTCAAAGCTACCCTCTCCGGTGTACGGAGGAGTGTCCTTTGGGTGCCACTGGTTGGCGATCTCCTCCGGATCCCACTGATAAACAGACTATCGATAAGGGTCAAGGGATGCCTCCAGCTCAGGCTCTGGAAGCTGGTGTCAAGCTCCAGTATGCATAAATGGCCTCCGGCAAAATGAGGTACGTGCCTGAAAAGATGTTAAACAAAGAGGGCGTGGGCAAGGTAATAATCTCACAGTAATTTTTATCAAATATCAATTTATACTTAAGCATCTTCTTCTTATCTTTAACAATTAAATCATGTGCTACCATACTCTTATAATCTAGAAAAATAGGGGGCAACAATTTTTCCTCTTTCTCATAATGCCTAATAGGTATCCTAAAGTGTGCAGCAAGGCGCGAAGCAAAGATGCCTCTGAAGATGGGGCCCTTTGTACAATTCAGATTTAATCGTTTAGCAACAATAGCACCTAAACTGAAAGTGGTATCACGAAACAAAGCATGGAGCAAAATAACAATATCAGGAGCACTGGGATTTTCACTGTTCCCGCGACCAATTAAACATCTACTAGCAAATATTGCAAAGTAATGTAGAACATGAAAATGTATGCTAGTAATTCTTGCATCGGAAACTTTCCTCGTTTCTCCTACATCAATCGTATCAATAAACCCCTCCACATCATTACGATGTGGTTTCGCTATGCTGCCCGCAAAGGGTATCTTACAGACCCGACAAAAATCATATAGTGACATCTCCTTAACCTCATCATATAAGTGAAATTCCACTGAAGGTGGCGATTTCTTAGCATGAAAGTAAAATTTTGCACGAAAATATTAGTGAGGAGGAGATACTATTCGTGCTGGTAGCGGAGGAAGTCGATGAGGCCTTCATTCTCAGCCAAATAATAAAAGTCCTCATAAATCCCGGCTACTCTCAAGAACTCATCACAAGGCCATTCGCACGGCCGAACCTCCACAGTGCGAGGGAGATTATATTTGGGCTTCTTATTCTCTTCACTTTGCTTATCCTTCGAGCTTCGGCTCGAAGAGCCCCTCAACAATCTTTTCATCATTTTCTTTCTCTGAAAAATTTCTGAAATTTTTAGTGACTCAAAATAAAAGTGAACCAAACTTAACAATATTGATAGCAACTACTCCCACAAGTGCCTAGAGGCCATATCATGCATTAAAACTACTTTTGACCACATAAATTTGACATACCAGCTCAAGAACAGGGTCACCTAAGCAGCAAAAATTTGCAATAAATAAAGCACTAGAACAAAAACTAATTGGACCATTGGAGGAGTAACAATCCCCCAAAGCAGTTTGTGAATGGAGCTTTGAGCAAGGAGATCGAAAATGGCAGCAAGATGAGCTAGAACACGGGTTTGAGCTGTGGGATGATTTTTTCTGGAGGAAGACGAAGTGTGTGGGTGTAGGAATAAGTGGAGGGGCCCACGTGGGGTCCATGAGGCAGGGGGCGCCCTGGACTCTCCTGGCTAGGTGGTGTGGCCCCCTGATGTGTTCTCAGTGCCAATAATTCTTAAATATTCTAGAAAAAATCATATTTCATTTTCAGGACAATTGGAGAACTTTTATTTTCATGCTACCTTTTTATTGCAAGGATAATTCAGAAAACAGACATAAAATACTACTTTTGCTTTATTTAATCTAAATAACAGAAAGTAAAAGGAGGGTACAGAGAGTTGTGCTTTCTAACTTCATCCATCTCATGCTCATCAAAAGGAATCCACTAACAAGGTTGATCAAGTCTTGTTAACAAACTCTTTCTGAATCGCATGAAACCGGAGAATTTTCGAATAACACTAGGTTACCTTAACGGGGATATGCACATCCCCAACAATAAGAATATCATATTTCTTCTTGACAGTAGGAAGAGGAAATTCAAAACCTCCAATAATAATCATTGGAATTTTTCCAATAGAATTGATACTGTGGACTTGAGGTTGTTTTCTCGGAAAGTGTATCGTATGGTCATTACCATTAACATGAAAAGTGACATTGCCTTTGTTGCAATCAATAACAGCCCCTACAGTATTCAAAAAGGGTCTACCAAGGATAATCGACATACTATCATCCTCGGGAATATCAAGAATAACAAAGTCTGTTAAAATAGTAACGTTTGCAACCACAACAGGCACATCCTCGCAAATACCGACTGGTATAGCAGTTGATTTATCGGCCATTTGCAAAGATATTTCAGTAGGTGTCAACTTATTCAAATCAAGTCTATGATAAAGAGAGAGGCATAACACTAACACCGGCTCCAAGATCACATAAAGCAGTTTTAACATACTTTCTTTTAATGGAGCATGGTATAGTTGGTACTCCTGGGTCTCCTAGTTTCTTGGGTATTCCACCTTTAAAAGTATAATTAGCAACCATGGTGGAAATTTCAGCTTCCGGTATCTTTCTTTTATTTGTAACAATATCTTTCATATACTTAGGATAAGGGTTCATTTTAAGCATATCAGTCAAACGCACACGCAAAAAGATAGGTCTAATCATTTCAGCAAAGTGCTCAAAATCCTCATCATCCTTTTTCTTGGATGGTTTAGGAGTAAAAGGAATGGGTTTCTGAACCCATGGTTCTCTTTCTTTACTGTGCTTCCTAGCAACGAAGTCTCTCTTATCATAACATTGATTCTTTGACTGTGGGTTATCAAGATCAACAGTAGGTTCAATCTCTACATCATTGTTATTGCTAGGTTGAGCATCAACATGAACATCATCATTAATATTATCACTAGGTTCATGTTCATTACCAGATTGTGTTTCAGCATCAGAAATAGAAATATCATTGGGATTCTCAGGTGTGTCAACAACAGGTTCCCTAGAAGCATGCAAAGTCCTATCATTTTTCTTTTTCTTCTTCTTAGAAGAACCAGGTTCCTCAATATTAGTTCTCTGGGGATCTTGCTCAATTCTCTTAGGGTGGCCCTTAGGATACAAAGGTTCTTGAGTCATTTTACCACCTCTAGTCACAACTCTAACATCATTCTCATTTTTCTTATTATTTATTTCATTGAGAAAATCATTATAAGCTTTAAGCACTTGTTCTACTTGAGTGGTAACCATAGAAGCACGTTTACTAATAAGTTTAAGCTCACCTTTAACTCTAGACATATAATCACTCAAGTGTTCAATCATATAAGCATTACGTTTCAATTGTCTACCAACATAAGCATTGAAGTTTTCTTGTTTAACAATAAAATTATCAAACTCATCCAAGCATTGGCTAGCAGACTTATTACGAGGAATATCACCTTCATCAAATCTATAAAGAGAATTTACCTTTACTACCTGTGTCAGGTTATCAAGACCATTTATTTCTTCAATAGGTGGTAAATTCTTAACATCTTCACCTTTAATACATTTTTCTTTCATAGATTTCTTTGCCTCTTGCATATCTTCGGGACTGAGAAATAGAATACCCCTTTTCTTCGGAGTTGGCTTAGGAGTTGGTTCAGGAAGTGTCCAATCATTATCATTACTCAACATATTATTCAACAACAATTCAGCTTGATCAATAGTTCTTTCCCTGAAAACACAACCAGCACAACTATCCAGGTGGTCTCTAGAAGCATCAGTTAGTCCATTATAAAAGATATCAAGTATTTCATTTTTCTTGAGAGGACGATCAGGCAAAGCATTAAGTAACCGGAGAAGCCTCCCCCAAGCTTGTGGGAGACTCTCTTCTTCAATTTGCATAAAATTATATATTTCCCTTAAGGCGTCTTGTTTCTTATGAGTGGGGAAATATTTAGCGGAGAAGTAATAAATCATATCCTGGGGACTACGCACACAACTAGGATCAAGAGAATTAAACCATATTTTAGCATCACCCTTTAATGAGAATGGAAATAACTTAAGGATATATTAGTAACAAAAATTTTCCTCTTGAGTAAATAGGGTGGCTATATCATTTAATTTAGTAAGATGTGCCACAACAGTTTCAGATTCATAGCCATAAAAAGGATCAGGTTCAACCAAAGTAATCAACTTAGGATCGACAGAGAAATCATAATCCTTATCAGAAATACAGATAGGTGAAGTAGCAAAAGCAGGGTCATATTTCATTCTAGCATTCAAAGATTTTTCTTTCAATTTAGCTAACAGTTTCTTAAGATCATATCTATCTTTGCAAGCTAAAAGATCTCTAGCAGTTTCTTCATCCATAACATAACCCTCAGGCACATCAGGCAATTCATATCTAGGGGAGAATCTTCATCATCACTTTCATCAATATTATCAGTTTCAATAATTTCATTCTCTCTAACCCTAGCAAGTTGTTCATCAAGAAATTCACCTAATGGCACAGTAATATCAAGCATAGAAGTAGTTTCATCATAAGCATCATACATAGCAGAAGTAGCATCATCAAAAACATGTGACATATTAGAATCAATAGAGGGTGTAGGTGTCGCAAGTTTACTCAAAACAGAAAGTGAAACAAGTGCAGAGCTAGATGGCAGTTCCTTACCTCCCCTCGTAGTTGAGGGAAAAATCTTGGTTCTTTCATCTTTCAAGTTCCTCATAGTGATCAATAGATATAAATCCCAAGTGACTCAAAGAATAGAGCTATGCTCCCCGGCAACGGCGCCATAAAATAGTCTTGATAACCCACAAGTATAGGGGATCGCAACAGTTTTCGAGGGTAGAGTATTCAACCCAAATTTATTGATTCGACACAAGGGGGGCAAAGAATATTCTCAAGTATTAGCAGTTGAGTTGTCAATTCAACCACACCTGGAAAACTTAATATCTACAACAAAGTATTTAATAGCAAAGTAATATGGAAGTAATGGTAACGGTGGCAAAAGTAACAGTAGCAGTTTTGTAGTAATTGTAACAGTGGCAGCGGTAAAGTAACTAAGCAAAGATCAATATGTGAAAAGCTCGTAGGCATTAGATCGGTGATGGATAATTATGTCGGATGTGATTCCTCATGCAACAGTTATAACATAGGGTGACACAGAACTAGCTCTAGTTCATCAATGTAATGTAGGCATGTATTCCGAATATAGTCATACGTGCTTATGGAAAAGAACTTGCATGACATCTTTTGTCCTACCCTCCCGTGGCAGCGGGGTCCTATTGGAAACTAAGGGATATTAAGGCCTCCTTTTAATAGAGTACCAAAACAAAGCATTAACACTTAGTGAATACATGAACTCCTCAAACTACGGTCATCACCGAGAGTGGTCCCGATTATTGTCACTTCGGGGTTACCGGATCATAACACATAGTAGGTGACTATTGACTTCCAAGATAGGATTAAGAACTCACATATATTCATGAAAACATAATAGGTTCAGATCTTAAATCATGGCACTCGGGCCCTAGTGACAAGCATTAAGCATAACAAAGTCATAGCAACATCAATCTGAGAACATAATGGATACTAGGGATCAAACCCTAACAAAACTAACTCGATTACATGATAAATCTCATCCAACCCATCACCATCCAGCAAGTCTATGATGGAATTACTCACGCACAGCGGTGAGCATCATGAAATTGGTGATGGAGGAAGGTTGATGATGACGATGGCGAAGGATTCCCCTCTCCGGAGCCCCGAACGAACTCCAGATCAGCCCTCCCGAGAGAGATTAGGGCTTGGCGGCGGCTCCGTATCGTAAAACATGATGAATCCTTCTCTATGATTTTTCCCCCAAATGTGAATATATAGAGTTGGAGTTGACATCGGTGGAGCCTCAGGGGGCCCACGAGACAGGGGGGCGCGCCCCCCACCCTCGTGGACAGGGATTGGGCCCCTTGGTGTTGATTCTTTCGCTAGTATTTTTTATAAATTCCAAAAATATTCTCCGTGAAGTTTCAGGTCATTCCGAGAACTTTTATTTCTGCACAAAAATAACACCATGGCAATTCTATTGAAAACAGCATCAGTCCGGGTTCGTTCCATTCAAATCATGCAAGTTAGAGTCCAAAACAAGGGCAAAAGTGTTTTGAAAAGTAGATATGATGGACACGTATCACTTGGGTGGATAATTATTGTATGGTTGTATTAGGTCGCTCCTAATGCATATGTGTTAAGAGTAGGTGCATGTGGCATGGTTTGAGTACAAGGTGGAGCACTGGAGAGGGTCTGAGATGAATTGAAAAACTGAGATACACCTATGACATGGGAGTATGGGATTGTGGCAGGTAGCGATCAAGTTGCAAGTGGATGTTGGTTGCTCACGATGACCACATAAAATCCCACACTATTGCATTCGTGGAACTCACAAGTAGAGGGTTCAAAGATGTGGGATGTCTAAGCTATCCTGTGGCGCCCCATCTAACCCACCTCGTCGCGATGATGCAATGGGGATTAGGGCACGCCACTATATAGCTCTACCATGGCCACCTTAGCAATGTCGTCCAGCTCCCCATGGCCGTCTACCTTCGCCATGCCCACCCAAGATCCACCGTAGAGGCTTTTGATTCGCTTATAGGACTGACTCGGACCTACAAGTTAGTAATTTTTTATTTTGTTATTCACACTGTTAGTTTCCTAATTTCTTTATTTTGTGTTTTGCAGACCGAGAAAGATAGAAAGATGCATCATTAGAGCAAGAGGGGGTGAGAATGAGGTATATACGATGTACTTGAATAAAAAATCATCAAGAGTGTTGTAATGCATGCCTCTATGATGCAAGGATATTTTTTGCTAAAGGATTATTTATTATTTATTTTATGCGAAAAAACTATGTCTAACATGGCATTCTTTTTTGTTTGTTATTAGATTATCCTCAGTTAACCTAAAGAAGCAAGCTTCAAGTTGTGAACAAGCAAAGAAAAAATCTTGAATTCTACAAGCTTCAGCCCATAATTTAGTAGTGTACTACAGACAATTGTAGACTTATAGCAGTTGTTTGTGTTAAGCGTGTGCATTCTGGAGGTGTCATCTCCATGTGTTGATATTTACATAAGAAATGGAGAGATGAAAGTATGTATGTGAAAGTTCAAATGATGGGTGTGTGTGATGCATTCTGCACACCAAGGTTTATCGAACCAGAATGAGGCACCAAGTTAACAACGTTGACAGTACTTGCACACAAACAAACAAATTTCTTGCACCAACAAGAAACAGAATAAAACAATAAGTAAGATGACATAATGTAGACAGAAGAAACCTAGCAATAAGATTGACCCCATCGTTTTTTCCTTACTGGCAACAACACAATGCGTGCCTTAGTCCTTTCTATCACTAGACAAGATCACCGCAAGATTGAACCTACTACTATGCACCACTCCCTCCAAAGATCTATTTATCAAACTTGGCCAAAGAAGACTCATAGATAGGAAAGCATACATAGCTATAAAATTACATCGTAAAGAAATTTGAAGAGATTCGAATAAATTCAATGAACAGCGTGATCATAAATGCACAATTCATCGGATCAAACAAATACATCACAAGAACTACATCGGATGGATCTCCAAAGAGATCATTGTATTGAAGATCAAGATCAAGAGAGAGAGAGAGAGAGAACCATCTAGCTACTACTATGGACCCCCGTAGATCCTAACGGAACTACTCACACATCATCATGGAGGCAGCAAGGTTGATGAAGATGGCATCCCCAATGATTCCCCCTCCGGTAGAGTGCCAGAACAGGGCTCCGGATGGGATTGCATCGGAACAGAGGCTTGTGACGGTGATAAAATTGTTCCGCGTCTCTTTTTGAGGGTTTTGAAATATTTTTGTATTTATAGGCCAAGAATTAGGGCAAACGGAGTAGCATGGGGCCCATAAGCTACCCGGCATGCCCTACCCCCCAGGGTGTGCCCCCTGGCTTGTGGCCCCTCATGGGTCTTCTTGTCTCCTTGCGAAGTTTCTAAGGCCTCTTATTGTCCAAAAAAATCATCAAAAAGTTTCGTGGTGTTTGGAGTTCCGTAGCTATTGTTTTCTGTAAAAGCAAAAACAAGAAGAAAACATCAGTTGGCACAGACGCTGGATTAATATGTTAGTCCATAAAAATAATGTAAAATGATATAAAATGATGACCAAAGTATGTAACAATTACAACATAATAGCATTTAACAATCAAAAAATATAGATACGTTTGAGACGTATCAGTATGTTATGTGAATTTTCTCATGTTGATTAGGTGCATCTTTATACATGCTCACTTAGACTGATAGTTCTAGCTATTACCACCGAGGTAGGTAAAACATTAGTAGTACCTATTTGCAATATTTTGTCAGAAAATACACACTTGCAATACCTCCGCCTACCATGTATGATCTGCACAATCCAGTCACTAATTGTTGTGATATACACATGGAAAATGGAGATCTTGATCCTTGCCCCACCTAGGTTTTAATTATACTATTGTATCCATTACTATTCTTTATCAACCACTTGGACGCATTTCATCTTTTGTCATCACCACTAATTCCAACATTGACTCTTCCATGCATGTCCTCTTACTTGTTTTCAGAGCAGCAAAAGGAAATTCTCTAATACTTTTTGTTAGCTTTTTCCACGGAAAAAAACTACGCTATGATCTTTTTCAGACCAATAGTTAACTACATTTACCAACAAAAGATTTAAACATACAGTCAAACCAATGGCATGTAGTATTACTAGTGATTTTCTTGTGAAATACATGATGTATGTGTTAGTCGATGTCCTAGTGTTGATGGTTCTATAGGAAGCTGTAAATGCGAATGCATCTGGGTTATAGTGAGGATGCTACATCTGGATCATCACCCCCCAAAAAAAACTCCTGGTCCTGATGGTTTTATATGCTAGTACATCTGGGTATATAGTGCGCAATACATCTGGGTATGTAGTGAGTACTTGTGTGGAACTAAGTAAAAGGAGTCTTTGTCCTGGTTCCAGTAGCAATTCTACTCGCAAGGACATCTAAGTCTATAGAGTTCTGCACTTCCGATCTCCCAATGATTATTGTTGAACTACTAAAGATTGTTGTTGTGCTCGGTCATGTTCTCGGCATATTATAGTTGCACAAGAAAATGTAAGGAAAATAGCTAGAGCTTGTAAGCATAACTTGTATTATGTTGCTTTTAGCTCATGCCACCTCAATGATTTATGTTATCAAACAAATGCACTCGCTACTATGTTAACTGTGTACTGCTTTTATATGCTTTCTTCATGTTGGAACATCTAAAAGTGTTTTGCTTTTTTCTGTAGTCCATAGATTTGTGCATAACTAATACCACTTACCCGAAGATTGCAACTCACAATGGAGACATCATAGTGCTAACTCCTCACCTATGTATGAAGATATGATCATTCATAAACATGAAAGAAATACCAATCTAGTAGGGGATTGTACTTCCGGTGTGTTTGAAATTTTATTGTACTCATGTCATTGCGATGGAATTATTTAGATGCAACAACCTTAGATTGATGGTTTAAGTTAGTTGTTATATCCAGATGACAAAAGGAACTATGATACATCAGTAGTACTCCATGGCCAACATCAATTAGGTAGTTATCCTACTAAACACACATATCCCACTTAATGAACAGTGGACATAAAATATTCATTGTTCACTGTTCACTGTTGAAGTTGTTATTTATATTTCCTTATATCATGATAAATGTTTATTATTCATGCTAGAATTGTATTAACTGGAAATTTAGTACATGTGTGAATACATAGACAAACAGGGTGCCCCTAGTATGCCTCTACTAGACTAGCTCGTTAATCAAAGATGGATAAGTTTCCTAGCCATAGACATGTGTTGTCATTTGATGAACGGGGTCACATCATTAGAGAATGATGTGATGGACAAGACCCATCCGTTATCTTAGCACTATGATCGTTTAGTTTATTGATATTGCTTTCTTCATGACTTATAAATGTTCCTATGACTGTGAGATTATGCAACTCCCGAATACCGGAGGAACACTTAGTGTGCTATCAAACGTCACAACGTAACTGGGTGATTATAAAGATGCTCTACAGGTGTCTCTGATGGTGTTTGTTGAGTTGGCATAGATCGAGATTAGGATTTGTCACTCCGATTTTCGGAGAGGTATCTCTGGGCCCTCTCGGTAATGCACATTACTATAAGCCTTGCAGGCAATGTGACTAATGAGTTAGTTGCGGGATGATGCATTACGTAACGAGTAAAGAGACTTTCCGGTAACGAGATTGAACTAGGTATGGTGATACCGATGATCGAATCTCGGGCAAGTAACATACCGATGACAAAGGGAACAACGTATGTTGTTATGCAGTTTGACCGATAAAAGATCTTCGTAGAATATGTAGGAGCCAATATGAACATCCAGGTTCCGCTATTGGTTATTGACCGGAGATGTGTCTCGGTCATATCTACATAGTTCTCGAACCCGTAGGGTCCGCACGCTTAACGTTCGATGACGATTTGTATTATGAGTTATGTGCTTTGATGTACCAAAGGTTGTTCGGGGTCCCGAATGAGATCGCAGACATGATGAGGAGTCTCGAAATGATCGAGACATACAGATTGACATATTGGACCATGTTATTCGGACACCAGAAGTGTTCCGGGTGGTTTCGGGTAAAACCAGAGTGCCGGAGGGGTTACCGAAACCCCGAGTGAACTAATGGGCCACCATGGGCCTTATTGGAGAGAGAGGAGGGGAGCCAGGGCAGCCCCCCCTTGCAGTCCGAATTGGACAAGGGAAGGGGGCGGCGCCCCCCTTTCCTTCTTCCTCTCTCCCTCTCTTTCCTTCCCCCTCTCTCCCTCTTGGTGGAATCCTACTAGGACTTGGAGTCCGAGTAGGACTCCCCTCCTTGGGTGCACCCCCTAGGGCTGGCCGGCCTCCTCCTCCCCTATATATACGGGGGAGGGGGCACCCCATATACACACAAGTTGATCTTTAGCCATGTGCGGTGCCCCCCTCCACAGTTTTACACCTCGGTCATATTGTCGTAGTGCTTAGGTGAAGCCCTGTGCCGGTAACTTCATCATCACCGTCACCATGACGTCGTGCTGACGAAACTCTCCCTCGACCTCAACTGGATCAAGAGTTCGAGGGACGTCTCCGAGCTGAAGTGTGCAGATCGCGGAGGTGCCGTGCGTTCGGTACTTGATCGGTTGGATCACGAAGACGTTTGACTACATCAACCGCGTTACTAAACACTTCTTCTTTCGGTCTACGACGGTACGTGGGCACACTCTCCCCACTCGTTTCTATGCTTCCCCTAGATAGATCTTGCGTGATCATAGGAATTTTTTTGAAATACTATGTTCCCCAACACACCCTTCCCTCTACAGCTCTATCATGACAACATTGGCTTTGGTGAGAAGGCTATAGTGGTCGCTCTTAACCAGCACCTCAAGATGGCACAAGGTCTTGGGTTTGTTGGGATGCCAATGGAGCACACGACGCTATGGATTAATACCTAGATAAGCAAACACTACTACATGTAGTGCAAAGGGTCTCTGGTGGTGTCCGCATGCATGCATGATGATGTACATTTTGTGGTATTTGGGCATGGAAACTCTTGATGGCCTGTATATTTTTGTTGAGTTGGTAGATATTAACCCCTCACATGGTGATGGTGAAGTTGTGGTGGTAGGATTCCATCATCTTTTTTATGGTAGTATCATGACACCATAGTAGGTAGGATGAACTTGTGATGACTTAGTATATGAATCATGAATGCTTATGTTGCTTCTGTCCCATAGGTTGTGGTACTTGTCTAGCTTGTTGAGATTTTGTTCTTCTATCTTGCTAGATGAAGTGGTATGTGGCGTACCCAGGGAGGGTTCCAGGAGCCTATGGTTCATGATAGACATGCCATGAACAAGTGAATGGATACAAGAACAGTCGCTATAAAGGATTTAAGACTAGGGAGGAGGCAGATGGCGATTACTACAGGTTTGTTCTCAGGTATGTTCTTAAAGAGAAGAGTAGTCATGAAGAGGCAAGGGTGTATGTCATGTCGGGTTCAATAGGCTGAAGAACATGATATTCGTCGTCTAGTTCGTCATCATTGTCGTATCAGTGTTACATGTGATCGTATTTGACATGAAATGACAACGATGATAAGGATGATACTTATAAGCTTGCCATATTGACGTACAAGATAATAACATTGAGCTAAATGTGTGCAACCGAACACATCGAACAGCTACAGGCCAACCCAAAATCCCAAAACGCGGGAACCAAACATTGAGGCTTTGTTACTTCCCTAATACAGCCTTCTGCTTTGTGGGCAACCAAACATATCCCAGATGCTCACCGCCCGTGGCCTCGCCACAACCCCCCATGTCACCGGCGGCCTCGCCGGAGTCCTGCTTCCCCTCACCCCCGCTCACGCCCGCGCCGGCTGAGGCTGCCTCCTCCCCAGTCCCGCCCCCCGCCCCTTCCCGGTACCCCGTTGGGCGGACTTGGCCGAGCTGGACGATGAGGCCCTCGGCCGGCCGGTGGTCCGTGGAGCGCCCCCGACCCGGCCTGCCTTGCCTCGCGGGGCGAGTGAGCTGTCGGCCCGGCGCGGCAACGGTGTGGACCTCCTGTAGGCGCGCCGGTCGGCTGAATTTACCCCGATGGCTCCGCTCCGGCAAAAGCCCTCCCGGGGATCCCGGACTCCTCGCCACCGCCGCGCTCCGGCGTGGGGCGTCGCTGGGCGGTCCGACCTGGAGGTGCCTGTGTCTCGTGGCGTTCCTCGCCAGCGTCTCCCTCAGCCCGGGCGGCCGGCCGTTCCCCCCATAGTTCGGACACTCCTCCGGCGGGATCCCAACCGCTCCGCTGTGTCTCCCCCTTTCGTCCCTTTATTGCGGCGTTTGGGTCATATTCCCTCTGGTTCTCTCCCCGGCTCTCCCCGCGACAGCCCTGGTCCGCCCTACCTTCGACGCCGGCACCGGCCGCGGCGGGGGCGGCGGCGACGAGGGAAACCCTCGCACCCAACCCCCTGCCTCGCTGGCTGGGCCGCGCACAGGTGGGCCGACCTCGACCTGGGCCTGGCTCCTTGCCACGGTCCCGGCCCTCCCCACGCCGGGCCATCCTCGTGGGCCCCCCTCTGGGGACGGCCCGCCCTAGCGGTTCGGCCATTTGGCTCCAGGCCGGCCTCCCCCGACCCCCAACCCCGTATGTTCCCTCCCCAGAAACCCTACCCGCCATCGCCCGCCCCCCCCCAACACTGCCGCCGCCCCTCCCCCCTCCCCGCTCGTGGCTCTGCCCATGACGCGCACATGGGACGATGGGGGCACGCGCCCCAAGCGGCGGGTGGACGACTCCCGCGACCATGGCCGCTCCTCACCCGACGCCGTTCGTCGTGAAGCCGACCTCCGTCGCCAGCTATCTTCGCGCGATGGCCATCGTTCTCCGCCTCACTCTGATCGTCGCTCCCTCTACAGACCGCCGGCCTTCCCCTCGTCACTCTCCAACCTGGGCTGACCGCCGGTCCCGCTCGCCCCTGCCGGCCTCCGAGTGGAGGAGCCAGTGCCGCCACTCCCCCTCGCCCTCCCGCCGGCACGACGGCGACCTCTCTCCGGCTCGCGGCGGCCGCTCCCGCTCTCCAGCTCGCCCTCACCCCGCTCCTCCCAGCACCGTCACGCACGGCTACCAACCGCCCCAAAGCGAGCCGAGCTTCCCACCAGGCGCGGCCGATGCGGGCCGGGGCAAGCAGGGCCCCAAACGCAAGAAGAAGCGGGCGTTAGGCCGTGGCAACGGCCCGGCCGTGACTGCTTCTCATCCTCGTGACCCGGCGGCTTCCGCCTCGACTGCCCTGCTTCCTGATGACCAAGCCGCCGGCCTCGTCAAGTGCTTCAACTGTGGCACCATGGGACACTCTCAGGTGACTTGCACACGGCCGCAGTGCTGCTTCGTGTGTTCCGACCCCGATCACCCGGGTGCTCTTTGCCCTGACCGGCCGGTGTCAGAGGAGCTGATGATGTACGGGCACGGGATTGAGGGCCTCGGCTTCTTCCACATGGAGGTCCCAGATATCCTCCCGCCCTCGCCCTCCCTCCTTGTGATCGTTGCCGTGAAGGATGGGGTGGCATCTCCCAAGATGATTGAGGAAGAGCTTAACCACCTCTACCACTGCACCTGGGACTGGCAGGTCACCCTACTGACGGGCAACCAGTTCTCGGTGGTGTCCCCCGACACCGTGAGCCACGGCTACGGCATCCGCAGCGGCGACATCACCCTTGCGCTCAACAAGCTCGTGGTTGACATCTCGGTGCCTGTCTGGGAACCCCTTGCGGTGGCCGTCCTGGACATGGCATGGATCCTCATAGGTGGCCGCCCAACATTGCGCGCTCAGAGCGGGTCATCCGCAACATATCCCGCATCCTCGGAAAGGTGGTGGTGGTGGACGAGTTGTCCCTCCGTAAGGAGGAGGAGGTGCGAGTCAAGGTTAAGGCCCTTGACTCATCCAAGCTCCGTGCCACCGTCCGGGTCTTCTTCAACGACCAGGGCTTCGACCTCTGGATCTCCCCCGAACCTCCCAACCACATCGGTCGCCCCCGCATCCACGACGACAGCATCCTGGGGGGCGGCCTTGGCAGTGGGGAGGGCCACCACAGCGACCGTGGCCCTCGTCACTCCCACCACTCCGGATCTGAGGAGGATGACGAGGAGTATGAGGACAGCCCTCACCGTGGGCCTGGCAGGGGGTGGCGCTGGGGACGGACGTCAGCGCTGCTCGAAGTCACTGCCTACCTCTGATGGCAGCGACGCTTCTGATACAAGCCTCCAGGTCTGCCCGGCCTCGTCCCCACGCTCCCCAGTCGGCGCCCCTCTCGACTTCTCCACCGGGCCCCCGGTGGGGGTGGCCTCGGAGCCGCCCGCCCTGGCCCCTCCGGTGGCTCTTGCACCGGCTGCGGCGGAGGGGGGGCCTGGGACCCTCCCTCCCCCCTGTTGGAAATATGCCCTAGAGGCAATAATAAATTAGTTATTATTATATTTCCTTGTTCATGATAATTGTCTTTATTCATGCTATAACTGTATTATCCGGAAATCATAATACACGTGTGAATACATAGACCATAATATGTCCCTAGTAAGCCTCTAGTTGACTAGCACGTTGATCAATAGATGGTTACGGTTTCCTAACCATGGACATTGGATGTCGTTGATAACGGGATCACATCATTAGGAGAATGATGTGATGGACAAGACCCAATCCTAAGCCTAGCACAAAGATCGTACAGTTCGTATGCTAAAGCTTTTCTAATGTCAAGTATCATTTCCTTAGACCATGAGATTGTGCAACTCCCGGATACCGTAGGAGTGCTTTGGGTGTATCAAACGTCACAACGTAACTGGGTGACTATAAAGGTGCATTACAGGTATCTCCGAAAGTGTCTGTTGGGTTGGCACGAATCGAGACTGGGATTTGTCACTCCGTGTAAGCGGAGAGGTATCTCTGGGCCCACTCGGTAGGACATCATCATATGCGCAATGTGACCAAGGAGTTGATCACGGGATGATGTGTTACGGAACGAGTAAAGAGACTTGCCGGTAACGAGATTGAACTAGGTATTGGATACCGACGATCGAATCTCGGGCAAGTACAATACCGCTGGACAAAGGGAATTGTATATGGGATTGATTAAGTCCTTGACATCGTGGTTCATCCGATGAGATCATCGTGGAACATGTGGGAGCCATCATGGGTATCCAGATCCCGCTGTTGGTTATTGACCGGAGAACGTCTCGGTCATGTCTGCATGTCTCCCGAACCCGTAGGGTCTACACACTTAAGGTTCGGTGACGCTAGGGTTATGAAGATATATGTGTATGCAGTAACCTGAATATTGTTCGGAGTCCCGGATGAGATCCCGGACGTCATGAGGAGTTCCGGAATGGTCCGGAGGTAAAGAATTATATATAGGAAGTGCTGTTTCGGCCATCGGGACAAGTTTCGAGGTTATCGGTATTGTACCGGGACCACCAGAAGGGTCCCGGGGGCCCACCGGGTGGGGCCACCTGTCCCGGGGGGCCACATGGGCTGTAAGGGGTGCGCCTTGGCCTATATGGGCCAAGGGCACCAGCCCCTATAGGCCCATGCGCCTAGGGTTTCCATATGGGAGGAGTCCCACTAGTGGAAGGCACCTCTAGGTGCCTTGGGGGGGAGGGAAACCTCCCTTGGGCAGCCGCACCTAGGAGATTGGATCTCCTAGGCTGGCGCACCACCCCCCCTTGGCCCTCCTATATATAGTGGGGGAGAGGAGGAACTTGATACACCAGCCCCTGGCGCCTCCCTCTCTCCCCGTTACGTCTCTCTCTCGTAGTATAGGCGAAGCCCTGCTACTGTGACGCCCTGCATCCACCACCACGCCATCGTGTTGCTGGATCTTCATCAACCTCTCCCTCTCCCCTTGCTGGATCAAGGCATGGGAGACGTCTCCGGGCTGTACGTGTGTTGAACGCGGAGGTGCCGTGCGTTCGGCACTTGATCATCGGTGATTTGAATCATGACGAGTACGACTTCATCAACCCCGTTCACTTGAACGCTTCCGCATAGCGATCTACAAGGGTATGTAGATGCACTCTCCTTCCCCTCGTTGCTGGTTTCTCCATAGATAGATCTTGGTGATACGTAGGAAAATTTTGAATTTCTGCTACGTTCCCCAACAGTGGCATCATGAGCTATGTCTATTGCGTAGATTCTATGCACGAGTAGAACACAAAGTAGTTGTGGGCGTTGATTTTGTTCAATATGCTTGCCGTTACTAGTCTTATCTTGATTCGACGGCATCGTGGGATGAAGCGGTCCGGACCAACCTTACACGTACTCTTACGTGAGACCGGTTCCACCGACAAACATGCACTAGTTGCATAAGGTGGCTGGCGGGTGTCTGTCTCTCCCACTTTAGTCGGATCGGATTCGATGAACAGGGTCCTTATGAAGGGTAAATAGCAATTGGCATATCACGTTGTGGTCTTTGCGTAGGTAAGAAACGTTCTTGCTAGAAACCCATAGCAGCCACATAAAACATGCAAACAACAATTAGAGGACGTCTAACTTGTTTTTGCAGGGTATGCTATGTGATGTGATATGGCCAAAAGGATGTGATGAATGTTATATGTAATGTATGAGATTGATCATGTTCTTGTCAAGGGAATCACGACTTGCATGTCGATGATGAGACAACTTCAAGAAGACACGATGATGGAGATCATGATGATGGAGATCATGGTGTCATACCGGTGACAAGATGATCATGGAGCCCCAAGATGGAGATCAAAGGAGCTATATGATATTGGCCATATCATGTCACTATTATTTGATTGCATATGATGTTTATCATATTTATACATCTTATTTTCTTAGTACGACGGTAGTAAATAAGATGATCCCTCATTAAAATTTCAAGAAGTGTTCTCCCCTAACTGTGCACCGTTGCTACAGTTCGTCGCTTCGAAGCATCACGTGTTAATAGGGTGTGATAGATCCTTTCGTTCACATACAACGGGTGTAAGCAAGATTTACACATGCAAAAACACTTAGGGTTAACTTGACGAGCCTAGCATGTGAAGACATGGCCTCGGAAAACAGAGACCGAAAGGTCGAGCATGAGTCGTATAGAAGATACGATCAACATGAAGATGTTCACTGACGTTGACTAGTCCGTCTCACGTGTTAATCGGACACGGCCTAGTTCACTCGGATCATGTAATCACTTAGATGACTAGAGGGATGTCTATCTGAGTGGGAGTTCATAAGATGAACTTAATTATTCTGAACATAGTCAAAAGGATTTTGCAAATTATGTCGTAGCTCACGCTATAGTTCCACTGTTTAGTTATGTTCCTAGAGAAAAATTAGTTGAAAGTTGATAGTAGCAATTATGCGGACTAGGTCCGTGAACTGAGGATTGTCCTCATTGCTTCATAGAAGGCTTATGTCCTTAATGCACCGCTCAGTGTGCTGAACCTCGAACGTTGTCTGTGGATGTTGCGAACATCTGACATACACGTTTTGATAACTACGTGATAGTTCAGTTAAATGGTTTAGAATTGAGGCACCAAAGATGTTTTGAAATGTCGCGAAACATATGAGATGTTTCGAGGGCTGAAATTGGGATTTCAGGCTCGTGCCCACGTCAAGAGGTATAAGACCTCCGACGATTTTCTTAACCTGCAAACTAAGGAGAAAAGCTCAATTGTTGAGCTTGTGCTCGGATTGTCTGAGTACAACAATCATTTGAATCAAGTGGGAGTTGATCTTCCAGATAAGATAGTGATGTTTCTCCGAAGTCATTACCACCAAGCTGCTAGAACTTCGTGATGAACTATAATACATCAGGGACATATATGATGATCCTTGAGATATTCGCGATGTTTGACACCGCGAAAGTAGAAATCAAGAAGGAGCATCAATTGTTGATGGTTAGTAAAACCACTAGTTTCAAGAAGGGCAAGGGCAAGAAGGGATACTTCATGAAACAGCAATTCAGCTGCTGCTCTAGTGAAGAAACCCAAAGTTGAACCCAAACTCGAGACTAAGTGCTTCTGTAATAAAGGGAACAGCCACTGGAGCAGAATTACCCTAGATACTTGGTAGATTAGAAGGCTGGCAAGGTCGATAGAAGTATATTGGATATACATTATGTTAATGTGTACTTTACTAGTACTCCTAGTAGCACCAGGGTATTAGATACTGGTTCGGTTGCTAAGTGTTAGTAACTCGAAATAAAAGCTACGGAATAAACGGAGACTAGCTAAAGGTGAGCTGACGATATGTGTTGGAAGTGTTCTCAATGTTGATATGATCAAGCATCGCACGCTCCCTCTACCATCGAGATTGGTGTTTGCGTTGAGCATAGACATGATTGGATTATGTCTATCGCAATACGGTTATTCATTTAAGGAGAATAATGGTTACTCTGTTTATTTGAATAATACCCTCAATAGTCTTACGCCTGAAATGAATGGTTTATTGAATCTCGATCGTAGTGATACACATGTTCATGCCAAAAGATAGTAATGATAGTACCACCTACTTGTGGCACAGCCACGTAGGTCATATCGGTATAAAACGCATGAAGAAGCTCCATGTTGATGGATCTTTGGACTCACTCATTTTTGAAAAGTTTGAGACATGCGAACCATGTCTATTGGTGTGTATGCATGAAGAAACTCCATGCAAATGGACCGTTTTGTACTCGCTTGATTTTGAATCACTTGAGGCATGCAAATCATACCACATGGGCAAGATGACTGAAAGCCTCGGTTTCAGTAAAATGGAACTAGAAAGAAAATTGTTGGAAGTAATACATTTTGATGTGTGCAGTCCAATGAGTGCTGAGGCATGTAGTGGATATCGTTATGTTCTTTCTTCACAGATGATTTGAGTAGATGTTGAGTGCATTTACTTGATGAATCACGAGTCTGAATTATTGAAAGGTTCAAGTAATTTCAGTGTGAAGTTGAAAGATCGTCGTGACAAGAGGATAAAAGATCTATGATATGATCATAGAGATGAATATCTGAATTACGAGTTTGGCACAGAATTAAGACATTGTGGAAATTGTTTCACAACTGATACAGCCTGGAACACCATAGTGTGATGGTGTGTCCGAACATCATAACTGCACCCTATTGGATATGATGCATACCATGATGTCTCTTATCGAATTACCACAATAGTTTATGGGTTAGGCATTAGAGACAACCACATTCACTTTAAATAGGGCACCACGTAATTCCGATGATATGACACCGTATGAACTATGGTTTAGAGAAACCTAAGCTGTCATTTCTTAGAAGTTTGGGGCTGCGACGCTTATGTGGAAAAGTTTCAGGCTGATAAGCTCGAACCCAAAGCGGACAAATGCATCTTCATAGGACACCCAAAACAGTTGGGTATACCTCCTGTCTCAGATTCGAAAGCAATAAAGGATTGTTTCTAGAATCGGGTCCTTTCTCGAGGAAAAGTTTCTCTCGAAAGAATTGAGTGGGAGGATGGTGGAGACTTGATGAGGTTATTGAACCGTCACTTCAACTAGTGTATAGCAGGGCACAAAGAGTTGTTCCTATGGCACCTACACCAATTGAAGTGGAAGCTTATGATATTGATCATGAGACTTCAGATCAAGTCACTACCAAACATCGTAGGATGACAAGGATGCGTACTACTTCAGAGTGCTACGTAACCCTGTCTTGGGAGTCATGTTGCTAGACAACAATGAACCTACGAGCTATGGAGAAGCGATGGTGGGCATGGATTCCGATAAATGGCTCGAGGCCATATAATCCGAGAGAAGATCCATACATGAAAACAAAGTGTAGACTTTGGAAGAACTACTTGATGGTCGTAAGGCTGTTGAGTACAGATGGATTTTAAAAGGAAGACGAACAATGATGGTAAATGTCACCGTTAAGAAAGCTCGACTTGTCGTTAAGATGTTTTCTGACAAGTTCAAGGAGTTGACTACGGTGAGACTTTCTCACTCGTAGCGATGCTAAGAGTCTGTTGGAATTATATTAGCGATTACTGCATTATTTATGAAATCTTGCAGATAGGATGTCAAAACATTGTTTCCTCGACGATTTTCTTGAGGAAAGGTTGTATGTGATACAACCGGAAGGTTTTGTCAATCCTGAAAGATGCTAATAAATATGCAAAGCTCCAGCAATCCTTCTGAGGACTGGAGTAAGCATCTCGAAGTTGGAATGTATGCTTTGATGAGATGATCAAAGATTTTGGGTTTATATAAAGTTTATGAGAAACTTGTATTTCCAAATAAGTGAGTGGGAGCACTATAGAATTTCTGATGAGTATATGTTGTTGACACATTGTTGATCAGAAATGATGTAGAATTTCTGGAAAGCATATAGGGTTATTTGGAAAGTGTTTTTTCAATGGAAAGCCTGGATTAAGCTACTTGAGCATTGAGCATCAAGATCTATAAGGATAGATCAAAATGCTTAATAGTACTTTCAAATGAGCACATGCCTTGACATGATCTTGAAGGTGTTCAAGATGGATCAGTCAAAGAAGGAGTTCTTGCCTGAGTTGTAAGGTATGAAGTTAAGACTTAAAGCTCGACCGCGGCAGAATAGAGAGAAAGGACGAAGGTCGTCCCCTATGCTTAAGACATAGGCTCTACAGTATGCTATGCTGTGTACCGCACCTGAAGTGTGCCTTGCCATGAGTCAGTCAAGGGGTAGAAGAGTGATCCAAGAATGGATCACGGGACAGCGGTCAAAGTTATCCTTAGTAACTAGTGGACTAAGGAATTTTCTCGATTATGGAGGTGGTAAAAGAGTTCGTCGTAAAGAGTTACGTCAATGCAAGCTTAACACCTATCCGGATAGCTCTGAGTAGAGATACCGGATGCATATAATGGAGCAACAATTTAGAATAGCTCCAAGTAGAACAGTTATTTGGAATAGCTCCAAATAGAGCATGGTAGCTACATCTAGGAGATGACATAGAGATTTGTAAAGCACACACGGATCTGAAAGGTTCGGACCCGTTGAATAAAACCTCTCTCACAAGCAACATGATCAAACCTAAAACTCATTGAGTGTTAATCACATAGTGATGTGAACTAGACTACTAACTCTAGTAAACTCTTGGGTGTTAGTCACATGGCGATGTGACCTGTGAGTGTTAATCACATGGCGATGTGAACTAGATTATTGACTCTAGTGCAAGTGGGAGACTGTTGGAAATATGCCCTAGAGGCAATAATAAATTAGTTATTATTATATTTCCTTGTTCATGATAATTGTCTTTATTCATGCTATAACTGTATTATCCGGAAATCGTAATACACGTGTGAATACATAGACCATAATATGTCCCTAGTAAGCCTCTAGTTGACTAGCTCATTGATCAATAGATGGTTACGGTTTCCTAACCATGGACATTGGATGTCGTTGATAACGGGATCACATCATTAGGAGAATGATGTGATGGACAAGACCCAATCCTAAGCCTAGCACAAAGATCGTACAGTTCGTATGCTAAAGCTTTTCTAATGTCAAGTATCATTTCCTTAGACCATGAGATTGTGCAACTCCCGGATACCGTAGGAGTGCTTTGGGTGTATCAAACGTCACAACGTAACTGGGTGACTATAAAGGTGCATTACAGGTATCTCCGAAAGTGTCTGTTGGGTTGGCACGAATCGAGACTGGGATTTGTCACTCCGTGTAAGCGGAGAGGTATCTCTGGGCCCACTCGGTAGGACATCATCATATGCGCAATGTGACCAAGGAGTTGATCACGGGATGATGTGTTACGGAACGAGTAAAGAGACTTGCCGGTAACGAGATTGAACTAGGTATTGGATACCGACGATCGAATCTCGGGCAAGTACAATACCGCTGGACAAAGGGAATTGTATACGGGATTGATTAAGTCCTTGACATCGTGGTTCATCCGATGAGATCATCGTGGAACATGTGGGAGCCATCATGGGTATCCAGATCCCGCTGTTGGTTATTGACCGGAGAACGTCTCGGTCATGTCTGCATGTCTCCCGAACCCGTAGGGTCTACACACTTAAGGTTCGGTGACGCTAGGGTTATGAAGATATATGTGTATGCAGTAACCCGAATATTGTTCGGAGTCCCGTATGAGATCCCGGACGTCACGAGGAGTTCCGGAATGGTCCGGAGGTAAAGGATTATATATAGGAAGTGCTGTTTCGGCCATCGGGACAAGTTTCGGGGTTATCGGTATTGTACCGGGACCACCGGAAGGGTCCCGGGGGCCCACCGGGTGGGGCCACCTGTCCCGGGGGGCCACATGGGCTGTAAGGGGTGCGCCTTGGCCTATATGGGCCAAGGGCACCAGCCCCTATAGGCCCATGCGCCTAGGGTTTCCATATGGGAGGAGTCCCACTAGTGGAAGGCACCTCTAGGTGCCTTGGGGGGGAGGGAAACCTCCCTTGGGCAGCCGCACCTAGGAGATTGGATCTCCTAGGCTGGCGCACCACCCCCCCTTGGCCCTCCTATATATAGTGAGGGAGAGGAGGAACTTGATACACCAGCCCCTGGCGCCTCCCTCTCTCCCCGTTACGTCTCTCTCTCGTAGTATAGGCGAAGCCCTGCTACTGTGACGCCCTGCATCCACCACCATGCCGTCGTGTTGCTGGATCTTCATCAACCTCTCCCTCTCCCCTTGCTGGATCAAGGCATGGGAGACGTCTCCGGGCTGTACGTGTGTTGAACGCGGAGGTGCCGTGCGTTCGGCACTTGATCATCGGTGATTTGAATCATGACGAGTACGACTTCATCAACCCCGTTCACTTGAACGCTTCCGCATAGCGATCTACAAGGGTATGTAGATGCACTCTCCTTCCCCTCGTTGCTGGTTTCTCCATAGATAGATCTTGGTGATACGTAGGAAAATTTTGAATTTCTGCTACGTTCCCCAACACCCCCCCCCCCCCCCCGCCCGCCTCGCTGGGCACATCGGTCCTGATAACGCCCCCTGCTGAGGTTGATTCCCTTCCTCCTGTTTGGTCATCATCGACGGCCCTGGCTATGCTCGCAGCGGGAGGGGCATCCTCATCCTGGACCCTCCCCCCGCGATCCCCGCTCCACGCCGGACCAGGCGGTGTCTAGGTCCGACGGGCCCCCAGCCCAGGCCGCGCAAGCGCTTCTCCGCCCGGCCCGCCTCTCCGCCCGCCTCGGCCTCGCAGGCGCTGATCTCCGCCCAGCCCGCCTCTACGCCCGCCTCGTCTCCGTGCTCCCTGGGCCTTGCCCGTGGCGAGGGGTCGGCGGTGGTGACCACTCCGGTGGCCGCCCCCCCTCTCCCGCCCCGGACCGCGGCCTACTCCCAGCGGGGCAGATCGTCCTCGTCCCCGATGACGTCCTCCCGTTGCAGTGCCCGGATTGAGGCATCCAGGCCGGTGGGTAGCCCAGCTCTTCCTATCCCCGAGCGGGCAGAGCTTCGGGCCGCTGCCCGGAACCTTGAGCCAGGTACTCCACCCATTCCTGCTACTCCTGCTACTTGTTCGTTCTCTGCTCTAGAGGCTGCCTACTGGGTCACCTTGCAAAGGTGGCTGCGGATTCGGCTATCGTGTTCCGGGGAGAAGTTGCTCCCCCGTCAGTCCAGATTGAGGCGATTCGCGCGAGGGAGATCCTCGATGGACGTCTGGCGGAAGCCCGCGCGCGTATGACGACCACCTCGGGTACGGCTTCCGGCGCCTCCACCCACATCCCGCCACCTTCTGTGGCTGATCCAGTGGAGATCCGCGGACGTACCCGGTCCTGCACTGCAGCCCTCCGCGCTCAGAGCGCATCACGTGTCTTGGGGTCAAGCAGCCCCCCGATGGATTTGTGATGCGGACCCTCTTCTGGAACATCCGCGGTTTCAGCCAAGACGACCGCCGCCGCCAACTGATCGAGTACATGCAAACCAAGCGTATTGACATCGTAGCCACCCAAGAAACTATGCTTACGGAATTCTCCTTGTCGGAGCTCGAGCATTTGAGCTCCGACCTATTTGCTTGGCACTAGCTCCCTTCTAGTGGGAGTGCGGGATACTCGGGGGGCATCCTCCTAGGGGTGAAGGATGCCACCTTTGAGATTGGTAGCATGGATAGGGGAGAGTTCTTTGTCAGTATGGAAGTATTTGAGCATGCCCTAAACTTCAAATGGGAAATTATAGCGGTATACGGCCCGGCTGACCATCGCCGGTCTGAGACCTTCCTTGCGGAGCTCCAAAGGAAGGTGGCGGCCGCCCAGCTACCGGTGGTGGTGGGTGGAGACTTCAACCTCATCCGGCCGGAGGAGGACAAGAGCAATAATTTGGTCAACTTCCTCCGGATGCAGATGTTTAATGACAGCATCGCGGACATGGGCCTTTGGGAGCTCGAGAGGGTCGGTGCCAGGTTCACCTGGACCAACCGACAGGTGGAGCCGACCCGGTCGGTCCTCGACGGGGTCTTTGCCTCCCCTGAGTGGGACATTAGATGCCCCCTAGCTTCGCTCCGGGCGATCGCGCGGATTGGATCCGACCACGTGCCCCTTCTCCTATCTTCGGAGAACGAACGACCACCTCTCCCATCCTGCTTTAGATTCGAGACCTTCTGGCTGTGCCAACCCGGGTTTGCCGCGGCGGTGGCCGCCCGTGGCGCGAAGCGCGGGAGGCTCCCCACCGCTCGCTATCGGCCGTTGACTCCTGGCACTTCTGTGCTAAACGGTCACGGCAATTCATGAAAGGTTGGGGAGCTAATGTGGGCCGAGACATCTGTGAGCATAAGAAAGCCCTCCTAGAGGCCATCCAGGGCCTCGATATGCAGGCCGACTCCGCTGGTCTCACCTCGGAGGAGTGGATGCTTAGGTATGATTTGGAGGATCAGCTCACGGTCATCTACACGGATGAGGAGGCCTACTGGCGCTTGCGAGGTACGCAGAATTGGATCCTCAAGGGGGGTGCCAATACCGCTTACTTCCAAGCCATTGCCAACGCACGCCGTCGCTGGAACTCCATTCCGCTTCTCTGGGACGGCGAGAACCTCCTGCAAAGGACGGAAGACATCCGGTCTCACGTTGACAGCCTTTACAGAGACCTATTCTCTGCCTCTCCGCAGGGAGGTCTTGCCCTAGTGCAAGACATCTGGCTGGCCCACTGTTGCGTCTCCCCTGCGGACAATGCGTCCCTTACGGCCCCGTTCTCCGATGCGGAAGTGTGGGCGGCAATTAAGGGTATGAACTCTTCTTCGGCCCCCGGGCCGGATGGCCTCCCAGTGAAGTTCTTCCAGACTTTCTGGGACATGGTCAAACCAGAGGTCATGGCCCTGTTTGAGGAGTTCTTCGTGGGTTCCATTGACCTCACCAGACTGAACTTCAGAATCATTACCCTCATCCCCAAAGTTACCGGGGCCTCAGATATCCGCCAGTTCCGGCCAATTATGGTGATTAACGTCATCTTTCGCATCCTTGCGAAGGGGTTTGCCATTAGTGTGGCCCCTATTGCCGACAGGATCACCCACCCCGACCAGTCGGCATTCATTCAGGGCCAATTCATCCTTGACGGAGTCCTGGTTTTCCATGAAGCTCTCCATGAGGTGCGCTCCAAACACCTCAAGGCAGTCTTCCTAAAACTGGATTTCCACAAGGCGTATGATACGGTCAGTTGACCCTTCCTTCGGGAATGCTTGCTAAGGAAAGGCTTCGATGACCGGTGGATCTCCCGAGTGATGCATTTAGTATCCTCGGGCCGGACTGCGGTGAACATCAACGGCGAGATAGGCCCCTTCTTCCCCATATTCTGTGGGGTCCGCCAGGGCAACCCCTTCTCTTCGTTCCTCTTCAACATGGTCGTCGATGCGCTGGCAGCTATCTTGGACAAAGCCAAGGCGCCTGGCCACATTAAGGGCATTGTCCCACATCTAGTTGGAGGGAATGGGATCTCCCTCCTGCAATATGTGGACGACACCATTATCATGGTGGAAGGCTCGGAGACCGACATCATGAACTTGAAGTTCCTCCTGCTGTGCTTCCAACAGATGTCTGGCCTTAGGATCAACTTCGATAAGAATGCGGTTATGATCTTGGGATATTCCCAAGACGAGCGCCAGAGCATAGCGGACCGGCTCAACTATCAGCTTGGGTGCTTCCCCACGACGTATTTGGGGGTCCCCATTAGCGACTCGAGGCTCACGGTGGCCGAGCTTCGCCCCATGGTGGGGAAGCTCCAAAACCGCATTGAGCCTTGGCAGGGTCGGTGGCTCTCGAAGGCAGCCCGGACAGTGCTTATTAACTCGTCCCTCTCCGGCCTACTCTTGTTCATCATGAGCTTCTACAGCCTCCCGGAGACTTTGCACCACAAGATTGCCACTGTGCAGGGTCGCTTCTTCTGGGCAGGCGAGGGAGACAAGCAGAAATACCACATGGTGCGTTGGTCGGAGATATGTAAACCACGGGACCAAGGGGGCCTCGGGATCATGTCATCCAAACGCATGAACATAGCCCTTCTAACGCGATGGTTGTGGCGGATTGCCAACGGAGAAGGGGGCCTGTGGCTGCGCCTCATTCAGCAGAAATACCTCCTTGGCCAGCCACTTGCCTTCTGCCAGCGATCCGGAGGATCACAATCCTGGCAGTCCATCATCCAGCTCCTACCGATACTACGCATCGGAACATCGATCACGGTTGGATCGGGTACCTCCACAATGTTTTGGTTCGACAAATGGGCTGGGGACTCCCCCCTTGCTGCCTGGTTTCCCGACTTATTCTCCATCACAGTTGATCCTCGGATCTCTGTCGCGACGGCCCTTATTGACTTAGGGCACCTCGTGTTTCGGCGTGCGTTTGGCCCGGCTGAGAATGCGGACTGGCTTGAGCTGCTGGAATGCATAGCGTTGCACGAGCCTGCTCTCGAGATGGGTGAAGACCGCACCAGATGGCGGCTAGAGCCATCAGGGCAATTTTCCACAAAATCTCTATACCAGGCCATTGCACCTTCGATGGGGCATGAGGCTCTCACTTCCATTTGGGAAATTCAGCTCCCTCTGAAGATTAGGATTTTCTTGTGGCAATGGATTCGCGGGCGTCTCCCCTCTGGCGTAGAGGTATTGAAGCGCAACGGTCCAGGGGATGGGCGATGCCCGCTCTGCGGGCCTGAAGAGGACTCTAACCATATCTTCTTCTCCTGCTTGTCCGCGCAGTTCCTTTGGAGCTATTTCCGTGAATTAGTGGGTGGAATCTAGGACCACAACAACTTCCCCGCACTTTTTGCGAAACTCCAGGCGTTGGCACCCCCAATGCGCCACATTGGGTGGCTGACCATTGGCGTACTAGCCTGGACGTTGTGGACTGTTAGGAATAAGCTTGTGATTCAACGCATTCCTCTTCGTCATGCTACTGATACTTTGTTCAAATGGTCTGGTTACTTGCAGCTTTGGCGGCCGCTTAGCCGTCCCCGGGAGAGAGACGCCATCACCGCCTTCATCACCCAGCTTCGCTCGATGGCGCTCAGGATGGCTCCTCTGCTTTCCCCACCACCGCCGGAGCCGGATTAGATCTTCTTCACCTCGTCGCCGCCGCCTTGTTGTGTTGGATGTGTGTGTGGCCTCGATGTTGGGCTTGTTATGCTGTGCCCTCAGCTGAACCTGGGTTTCGTGTGTGACTGTGTGTCGGATTGAGTGCGGTGGCCTTGCGTGAGTGCGTGTTTGTATGGTTGGAACCTTGGTTCTGTATGCTTGACGTTGCTTTATTTATAAAGCGGGACGGAAGCCTTTTTCGATATCTCGGAACATGGCTCAGAGGTTGTATTACCTCAGCTAAGCTCAATAGAACCACAAATGTAAAGTGACGAAAATGATTGCAAGCAACCAAACATGTCCTAACAGTCTAGGGACTAATGGGTTTGCCCCCGGGCCCTCCGGTCACACACACACGCACACGCGCTTGTGTGTGTCTCGAACTCTCGATGCAACAATTTGACAGCGGCAGTACCACAGTTACGTCTTGGGTTGCAGAAGAAACAGACCAGAGGCAAACTCAAACCATGATGACATGCATAATTTTAGATCGTATAAATAAATACACAACTAATTCAAGTGGGTGATCAAGTTGTGTCTAGGGACCAACCATGCAGTACGAAACGCCGGTTTATATCTTGATTTGAAACTAGAGAGTAACATACACCAGCCCCCACGCTCATGACTCTCCCCGCCCCCCGCTCCTGTTCCGCCGTGCGCCGCTCCGGCACCGGTGTCCACCGCGCTCTTGCACCCCGGCTCGTGCCACTCCGGCCGTTCCGGCCACCTCTTCCCTCTCCCAGTCTTCATCCTCCTCCTCCGTGGCCCGTCGCGTGCCGCGGCCATGACCACCAGCCCCAGATCTGTTTCGGCCTTGGCCCGGCCGGAGGGTGAGAGACCGATCGTCTCTGGGCTGGGGCTCTCGGGGGGCTCGGCGGAGTCTGACCCTCAGCTAGCGGTGGAGTCGGCGCCGCGCCTGGAGGCCCCGGTCGAGGCTTGGGAGCGGCCGCCTCCGTCCAAGAAGGAGCTCTGGAGGCTTCGGCATGGCCAGGGAGCGCAGGCGGGCTCGTCAAGGGCCAGGCAGGGTGCTCCGCCGCTGCTGCGCGTGGAGGTGATCCCGGAGCTGAGGGACAAGTGCTTCCGGTGCCTGGAGAAGGGCCACTTCCGGCAGGACTGCACCAATCAGGAGGTGTGTTTCCGGTGCGGTTTGCCCGGTCATGGATCCCGCGACTGCAAGAGGCCGAGGAGTCCGTCCTCTGCTGATGAGCTGATGCATGAGGCTATCGCCAAGGTGGCTCGCCGCACCTCTCCGCGGGTGAGCCCGGATCACCCGGTGGCCCGCGGGGCCGCCCCGCCGCCGCTCTCCTACTCGCTGCCGCGTGCGGCCGAGGTGGCTTGGCCTCGGCTGGCACCCCCTAGGCTCCAGGTGGCCATGGATGCGGATGATGGCGTGTCTGAGGTCTGCGTGGTCCGCCGCTCGCAGTCCACGGAGGAGCTGGAGCGTCGGCTGCGCTTCGCCATGGTCGCCAACGTGGGCAGAGCTCGGAGGAGGCTGGCGCCGCAGCGCGTGCTCGAGATTCTGGCGGGCAGGCTCGACATCTCAGAGGATCAGGTTTCGGTACACCCATACAGGCCAGAAGATTTCCTGGTTGTCTTCACCTCTGCGGCGATCAGGAACAGAGTAGCGGCGTGCCCGGAGGTGGAGTTCCAGGGAGACAGGCTGCACTTCAGGCCTTGGAACAGGCAATCGCAGGCCGTGCATTCGATCTTCGGATTCAAGGTTTGGATCGTCATGGAGGGGATCCCGCCCCACGCCTGGGAGAGGGATACGGCGGAGGACCTTCTCGGCACGGCGTGCAAGGTGGACACGGTGGCACCGGAAACTAGCTCAAGGTCGGATCTTTCGGCATTCAGGCTTACTGCATGGACAGCTAATCCTGAGGCCATCCCTTCCCTCCGCTGGCTCGCCATCCCGGAGCCTGGCTTGGAGGTTCCCCCGCCGCTGCTTCAGTACAAGGTCCTCATCCATGTCGACGCAGTTGCAGACTTCAGAGAGGCTGGGGAGCCGTGGTTCTTGGGTCGCTCCTCCGATAGTGGCCAGAGCGGTCTGCCAGATTCGCCAGATAGTTTCGGTGATAATGGAGGTGGCGCTAGGCCGCAGCAGCGAGTTTGGCAATTTGGTGTGAGAGATGTGCGCGGCGGCGAGCTTGGGCGCGAGGGAAGCGGCGGCGGACATGGTGGCTCGACGATGAGCACGGAGAGGCCAGACTGGCGCCTACCCCCGATGGCCCCCACCCCGGTTGTGCCACATGGTGGGCCCACGGTGCGGGTGCAGGATAGGGTGACTGTCAGGAAATCACCTTTTGACCGTCTTTCGGGTCAGCAGGCGGGTGGGGGCGCCGGAGAGAAGGTTCCCGAGGCTAGTTTGAACAGTCGTGGCACGGTTTCGACTGGGCAGGAGGAGGATGCGCAGGAGTTGCCGTTAGGTGATCGTGGGGTGGCCTTGGCTGTTGTGGGTGTGGATCCCCAGGCCGACAGGATCGCCAGGACTGAGCAGCCACCTCGCCTGGCCCTGTCCCCGAACCGCATGACGACGGATATGTCGATGGAAGTGCTAAGGAGCTGCGAGCCAATGGGGACTCAGCTGCTACGAGCTAGAGAGGACGAGACTGACCATGCGGGGACGGTGAGTCGGGACCCACTGCTGCAGATTCTCTCGGACCGCTCTATCCAAGAGGGCAGTCGGTGACCGGTGGGACCTGTGGGGCCGCCCACGGGAGAAGCGGATGGCGGGAGTGGTGTGCAGCAGGAGGTGGCCCCGGCCTTGGGGCGTGAGCCAATACTGGAGGAACGTGGAGTATGCACGAAAGGTGGGGCCAATGATGGGAACCATGCACATGCAGCATGCATGGCGGCATGCACGTATGGCGCCAACAAGGTTACCAGTGTGGTTTTGGATGATGCTCGGGGGGCTGATTATGGGTACGCCGCAGTGCGGCCAGCAGGAGGAAACGCGGCAGTGCGACCAAATGGTCATGTCTCACATTGAGGCAGAGGCACGCGAAGAGACAGAAGGAATGACCATGCAAGAGGCCCAGGCGTATGGCAAGCTCAAGAGTTTCTGCTCCAACATCATCAAAAAACTTGCTCCCCCCTGCTGAAAGAGGTACAGGCGGCACAGCTGCATCCAGAAGCAGAACCTTTCACACCCAAGAGAGCCACTCGATCGTCAAAGAAGGCTGTAGGAACTAGAAGATCAAAGGAGAGCCAGGCGGAGAATGTGTTGCTTCATGCGCTTGGCATGGTACCAGAGGACCTGGAGGTTGAAGATGGGGTGGTGCACGAGCTCAAGGCTCTGTTCGACTCCCCTTTGAGGGAGCAGCATGTGAGGATCATTGCTGCTCTCTTCGGCAAGACAATCCCATCGGCAGAAGAATTGGAGGCGAGCAACTCGGTGATAATCTCGGTCAACTAGGAGATGGTGGGTGGGGCTAGTGGCCGATCCTCGTTTATGGATCTACACCCCCAAGTGTTGTGCTGGAATGTTCGCGGCCTGAACAATCCGGCAAAGCGCAAGGCTGTTAGAGAGTTTGTGAGCTCGGTGAAGTGTAACCTGGTCTGTTTCCAGGAGACCAAGTTGGATGTAATAGATCATTTCATAGTAATGCAATGCCTAGGGCCGTCTTATGACGGCTTCGCTTACTTGCCGTCCCAGGAAACTAGGGGTGGCATCCTCGTGGCGTGGAATAGCTCCGTGCTGATGGTTGACAACTTCCAGTACAACGCTAACTTCCTTACCGGCTTGGTGCACACTAAGGTTGGGGATCCTTGGTGGATCTCAGTCGTCTATGGGCCACAAAGTGACGAAGAGAAGTGCCAATTCCTGTCGGACCTAGATGCGAGGCGTGCTGGTTGCCCGGGGCCGTGGATGCTGTTAGGACACTTTAACATGATACTAAGGGCCGCGGAGAAGAGTAATAGCAACCTTAACAGATCTATGATGAATAGATTTAGGCAGTTTGTGGATGACCAAGAGCTCAAGGAGATGTACATGCACGGCCGTAAATTTACGTGGTCGAATGAGCGGGCGGTGCCGACCCTCACCAAGATTGATCGGGTGCTCATTTCTGTTGATTGGGAGTTGGAAAACCCCTCTTACCTGCTCCAGGCGCTCTCCACAGGAGTTTCTGATCACGCGCCATTACACTTGTCTACGAGCGCAAATTTCTGCCCTAAAAAGAGGTTCCACTTTGAGCTTTTCTGGACTAGAATGGATGGTTTTGAGGATGCTGTGATAGAGGCCTGGGTGTGTGACGCGTCCATCATCGACCCCTACAAGAGGCTGGATGCTCTGATGCGCAATACGGCTAACCACCTGCAGGCGTGGGGCCAGAGGAAACTAGGGAATGTGAAGACACTCATGAGGGTGGCCACCTAGGTCATACACAAGCTGGACGTAGCCCAGGAAAGCAGAATTTTGCAACGGGAAGAGGTGTGGTTGCGAAGAACTCTGAAACACTCGCTCCTAGGGTTGGCTGCGCTCGAGAGGACAATTGACCGGCAAAGGTCGAGGCTCAAGTGGATCAAAGAGGGCGACGCCAACACCAAGCTGTTCCAAGTTGTGGCAAATGGAAGAAGGACCAAGAACTATATTCCATATATCAAACATGGTAGCGAGATCATTACCGACCAGGAGAGAATGGTGGACACGTTCGCTCAACAGTACAAGCAGTTAATGGGCACGGCTCATGCCAGGGAGCATACTTTAGACTTGCAATTCCTTCAGATGGAACCAAAGGAGATGGGGTCACTTGAGGAGATCATTACGGAAGATGAGGTTTGGCAGATCATCAAAGAAATGGCACCGGATCGCGCACCAGGACTAGACGGCTTCATCGGTGCTTTCTACCAAAGAGCCTGGCAGATTATAAAACATGACATTATGGCTGTGATGCTAAAGTTGTACGTGGGGGATACTAGAGGTTTTGCGAAGCTAAACAAAGCCCACATTATCCTCATTCCTAAAAAGCCGGATGCAGAGGAGATCGGTGATTACCGGCCGATCAGTCTTATTCATAGTATCCCCAAGCTATTCGCTAAGGTTCTTGCGAACCGGCTGCGTAACCGAATGCCGGAGATTGTGGCCACGAATCAGTCCGCGTTTATCAAAGGAAGGCACCTGCATGACAACTTTCTGCTGGTTCGGCAAGTTGCGCGGAAGATTCATGCAAGAAGAGTCCCGGGAGTGTTCATCAAGTTAGACATCTCTAGAGCGTTTGACTCCCTTTCTTGGTCGTTTCTACTGGAAGTCTTGAGGGCTAAGGGTTTTGGACAGAGGTGGAGGACGTGGATCATGGCGATCTTACAATCTGCTAGCACCAAGGTACTGGTGAATGGTATCCCCGGTGGAAGTTTCTTGCACGCTTGTGGTCTGCGCCAAGGCGACCCTATATCACCATTGCTCTTTGTGATCGCCATGGAGGCCCTTACGACGCTTTTCAACAAAGCTACTAATGAAGGCGTGCTCAGCTCTTATAATGGAATATCGGCGCTGCAAAGACTATCGATTTATGCGGACGATGTAGCGCTGTTCGTCAAGCCTTCGAGGCAGGATTTGTCGGCGGTTCGCGAGATGCTGGATTTGTTTGGTGAGGCATCGGGGCTCAAAGTTAACTACCGCAAATCTTCGGCTATCTTGATCCGTGGGGATCAAGAAGATAAGGAAAGGGTGGCCGGATTGTTGCACTGTGGACTTGCCGAATTTCCTTGCAAATACCTCGGTCTACAGCTTGCAATCCGGAATTTAACGCGCGCTGAATGGATGCCTATGCTTGACCAAGTCCGGAAAGTGATCCCTGCCTGGCAACGAGGACTTATTCAGCGACCAGGTCGTCTAGTTTTGGTTCAGTCCGTTGTTGCAGCTAGGCCTGTGCACCACTTGATGATCACTGATGCGCCTGATTGGGTGTTCGAGGAAATGGATAAATGGATGAGGTCGTTCTTCTGGGCAGGGAAGGACAAAAGTAACGGAGGGCAATGTCTCGTGGCTTGGAACCAAGTGTGCCGACCAAAGAAGTTCGGAGGTTTAGGGATAAAGAACATGAAAGCCCAGGCTCTGGCGCTGAGAGTGAGGTGGGAGTGGCTAAGAAGGACTGATCCTAGCAGACCATGGCAAGGTTTAGCTATGGCGGCTGACTGTGATGCAAGAGCTGTTTTTGAAAGCATGGTTAGGATTGAGGTTGGAAGGGGTGACAGCGTCCTGTTCTGGAGAGATAAGTGGATACGAGGAGCTGGAGTGGCAGATATCGCGCCGCGCTTGATGGAGACGGTGCCAAGGAGAATCATTAACAGCCGGACGGTCCTTCAGACTCTTACGGAGAACAGGTGGTACGAGGACTGCGATGCCATGGCTACCTTCACTGCCCAGTTGCAGTGTATGCACCTCTGCCATGCAATCGCCTCGGTGCATAGAGATGCGAATGAACCGGACCGGTTCACTTGGCCGGCGACGAATACGGCGAGCTACTCGGCAAAATCGGTCTATGACCATCTTTTCTCGGGCCTGCAGAAATCACCAACGGCGGCTTGCACTTGGAGAAGCTGGGCGACCTTAAAGTGCAAGTTGTTCATTTGGTTGGCGTTACAATATCGATTGTGGACATCGGATAGACGGGCACGTCATGGCCTGCAAGACCAGTCGTCGCCATGTTTCACGTGTTTGCAAGCGGAGGATAACGTGGACCATATACTGGCCAAGTGCACTTTTGCACAGGAGGTGTGGCAGCGTGTGTTTGACCTGCTCGGACTTAATGTGGTAGGCACTACTACGAATGACACCTTCCCTGCTTGGTGGATGAGAGAAAGGAAGAAGTTTAGTGGAGCGGACAGAAGAGGCTTTGACACTCTCGTGACGGCAGTGGCTTGGACTCTTTGGAAGCAAAGAAATGTCAGGGTTTTCAACAGACAGGAGCAGAAGAAACCTGCACCCCTCATCCCCAATCTTGTGTTTGAGGAAATCACGGCATGGCATACGGCAGGGCTTGGAGCGGGACGTCTACAACGTTTTGTGAGAAGTTAGATTAGGTGTGCTTCGGAGTCGAGTAGGTGTGTGTCACTCACCCTTGATGTTCGCATCAGGGATGGGCTTCTTATACATTAACTCTCTTTTGTCTATAAAAATATGGTACGTTATTGGCGTACTCTCGAAAAAAAAAACTAGAGAGAGTACACCCAAGTGATCCGGCCCTAAACGTGGTCCTGCTCTTGCGCTCCATTCTTCCATTTGTGTAAAGGCGCCAAAAGCCACGACGTCGACGCTGCAACGGTCCACTTTACTAACATAGTTTTATCATCCATCTTCAGTGACATCCGAGCGATCAAACAAACAAAAGCCCAAGAATCAGACCCTCCTTGTTTTCAGTGTGTGTATATATACTCATCAATCAATCAGAGAACAATCTCTCAACTTTACAATATCCGGGACGGCTCCACCACCCTGCGAATTGTTAACGTCAATCGTGGAGCAAACCTTCGTCCCGCGGTTTCCCCTGTCAAAGCTACACCTATCTTTTCTTTTCCCACACACGCACACACAAGCTCAATGGCGACTACTCAATCAATCAAACGCATTGCTCAAACCAACCCTCAAATCAAACAACCATATACACAAGCCGCAGCCACGATCTCCGGCTGCCGCTGCTACGTACGGCCTACGAGATGCTGATCATGGCGGCGGCCATGGAACTCTCCAGGCTGACGCACTCGATCATCATCCCGCACATCTTGCTCATCTCCTGCTCCTTCACCAAGGTGCTCCCATGGTCGCCGTCCGTGGCGGCGCACTCGTCGAGGCGATAGCAGGTGACGAGGTGGTCGTTGGCCATGCCGACGGCCTGCATGAAGGCGTAGACCACCGTCGGGCCGACGCCGCGGAGGCCCCTCCGCATCAGGTCCTGGCTGAGCGCCTCGGCCTTGGGCGTCCGCAGCGGCACCTCCCGGGGCGACCGGTACCTGCCGACCATGGGCTTGTAGTTGAGGAAGCCCCAGCAGTACTCGTCCAGCGACCCGAACTCCTCTATGATCTATCAGCAGCGAGGTTCAGACTTGATGTCAGAAAGAAACAGTGGCGGCATTAAGTCTAAGATTAAGAAGAGAAAACAAAGTGGTTGTTGGGTAGATTGAATTGGCTGTCAATGCTGTTCAGGACATCAAGATCAAGATCTGGACAGATATGGCTGACATGGTGGGTGGATGGATGAACTTACTTTCAGTAACTCGTGCGCGTTTTCGACGATGGTTCGGAGCCGGTGCTCCGACAGCAGGGACCTGGCCGGGCTACATGGCCCAAGGAATTTCTTCTCGTTTAGCTTCGACACCAGCAGAGGATCGAAATCCATGAACACTTCCCTGTGAAATGCATGCATGGTGTTTGATGAGATTTGAGCGTTTGGTGAGCTGTTATTAGAGGTAAAAAGGAGTGCTTACCTGAAGGCGTCCCTCTTGCTGAGGATTACAGGCCATGCCATCTCAGCCAGTGCACCAGACAGAACAAGCATCTCAAATAGTTTCCTGTGAATATAAGACTGAAAGTTGTAACTATATAATTAATTTGTTTTTTGAGATTTTAACCTCGTATGATTTTATTAGGCTTAGGGCATACTTGTCGTCGTGTACTGGAACTCCCCACTCTTGGTCATGAAAGGCAGTGTAGCATGGGTCTGTTGCAAATGTGAAATCAAATATTTCATTACTGTCAGGTGAAAGCAAGGTGTCACTCTTAGAAAGTTTGCGAAGATCAGAGCAAGGATGATTTAGACAGAGAGTATTTTAGTTAGACACCAACATTAAGGATCTCTACTCCGAGTACTGTAGAGTGTAGAGTTCATAGTACAGTCAGAATGTTTTTGTGCAAAAAGCCAGAGGCCCCAGCTTAACAGTTAATTAGGTGTATGATCACCAGACATCATCAGGTACTACTGTTGAGTATGAAAAGGCAGCCCAGCTTTTCTAATGCTACAAACAAGTACGTAGTAGTTTGTACGGCTCTCTTGTTGTCCTATACTCTTACAGTCTTACTAAAGAGTACTTGAAAGTAAAGAATGGCACAAACCCACAAATAGGAAGATTAAAGCTGCAAGCAAATTAACAACATCAAGGAACTGCAAATGGAGCACAACCAGAGCAATTAAATACGTTTCCGCTGCCTAATGCGCTGCAGAAAAGATGCAAAGCTCAACTGGCATAAATTTAAAGGGGAGAGCAATGATAAGCACATCAGTATCACCACCACCAAGAGAAAAGGAACAAAGAAGAAGAAAAGATATGTATCCCGGGGCCTGGGACGCCATTCTTTTCTCGGAACATCAGAGAGATTGAAAGCCCCGCGCCACCATCATCGACCTCCTCCGCATCGCAAGTTTGCGACGTAACGCGAAAAATTTCAGGTCAAGCTAAGCCCTGCTCACCACACAGAATTTGTGTTTGCACCTAAAAATTTCTCACTGGCCAATTGCACTGAAGAGAAAAGTTGAGCTCATGCCACTTGGTTTTGTTAAGTCGAGGGTTTAACAACCTGATTAGATTTCAGGAAATATTGTTGCCGACAAGCTAGTGGGTAATGGAAGGAATCCTTTGGGCCGGGGAGATAAAATTGACAAGTACTCGCCGGATAGCGGACGCGCCACCGAACATCTGAGTGCATCTTTTATATTGATTGCGCATTTTGTCAATTGTGCAGCGCCACCAAACGTTTATGATGCCACATGATCTAATTAATCGCAATCATCGATCGCCTCCTAGATTAATGCTAATTATGGTACTAGTACAAGATACCGGAGGTGTTCTCTCTTTCTCCTGGGAGAGGTGAAACGTTCACGTCGGCGCAATAATACGCAAGCACAGGCCGCTGCTGCTTGGCAGCTTATGTCGATGCAGCAGCAGTATCATTACTAATTTGAGATTATTTGGGACAGCTATGTTACAAGGCGGTCTCCGTTTGGACGTGGGTTCACAGGCCGATATAGACGGAGGCAAAGGGTCTCTCTCTCATGAGTATGTACGTACGTACAGTGCGATAGACGTGATCTAGCATGGAGAATACGATGTACAATTCTGTAGCAGACGCGGTGCTGTATTCTGAAAACGTGATGAAATCGGATATATACTTGGGAAACATCACAAGTCACAACGACTCGTAATCCAGCTGGTCCAAAAAGCTATAGCTAGGGCAGGGTAGCTTTGATAAAGAAAGGCCCCGTGTAGAGTTGTGTAAATTTTAAGCTAGCTAGATAGCACGTACGGCTGAATATACCGGCTGACAGTTACTAATTAATGATGCATGATCAGGCCTTGATGACTGAGTCATCAAGGGGTCATCAAGGTCTCGTGCATCATTAGTAACTGTCTGCCATGTATTGACGGCACTTACTATACATTACTTCCCCTAGTTCTCAAAAGCCATCATTTAGACATTGTCCCAAAAAGTGTTTTCCCTTTTTACAAATTTTCGTTTTCTTGACTACTGGTATTTTTTAAAAAAAAATATTCAAGCTCGATATGTGAAGATCATATGCGCAAGTTACATTTTTAACTATGTTGGAAGAGAGACTGAATTTCTGGTTAAAGTTATGCTTTGAGTCATTGAAGACTACTTCCATGTTGGTTTAGTGCATAAAATAAAAAGAATTTGCATTTTTCAAGGAAACAGAAAATACTACGTACTCCTAGTGGCACGGATTTGCGCAGGTTCATTGATTAGTAGTATTAGGGTATTTAGGGTATAGAGGGTATGCCAAAGAGTATATATCATACTAGCAAATTATGTAAGCACTTGCTATTTCTAGTATTAGGGTATAGAGAGTACTAATTGTGTGAGTACTTGCTATTCGTAGTTAGAAAATGAGCTGCTGATGATATATAAAAGCAAATTAATAGCATGCATGATAGCTAAAGGAGAAAGCATGATTATCCACTTGTATACTACTGACTGCATTTAGCATCCCCTTTAATTTGTCCTTGCCTTAATGAAAAGAAGCCATTATCACACATGATTAGTGTCGGGATTAATTTGGAGCACCTACCAGTGTTACGGGTCACCCAGGGGCACCTCGGCGGCCCCGGCGCCGCCGCAGGCTCTCCGATCATCGAACCCAGCGCCACCGCAGCAGCTGCTCCTGCACCGTCCGGCAAAGCGGTGGCCACTTTCCTAGCGGAAGGGGGCCCCGCCGACGACCCGGCGGCCGCCCTCCGCCGGGCAGCCGCCCCCGCCGGCCGGCCGATCCTGCCGGTGGACGCCCGGCTGCAGAAGGAGTCGTCGGAGGCCTCCGAGGCGCACGACACGTTGAGCGACTGCATGTTCCCGTTCTTCCCGCCGCGGCGCAGCAGCTCGGACCGGCGCAGCAGCATGGACGGGAGCGCGCCCCTCGCGGCCGCCGCGGCGGTCGGCAGCCGCTTCTTGGAGTTGGAGGCCTTGCCGTCGGCCGCCGCACGCGGGTCCTCGTCGCCGCGCCGCGTCGTCGGCTGCGGCCTCTCCCTGCCCCCGGCGCCGGCCGACGGAGGCCTCTCCCTCCCACCAGCGCCCGCGGACGGAGGCCTCGGGGACGACGGCCTGCGGGCTGCACCGGCGACCCTGGGCCCCGCGGCGGACATGCCTGCCTGCCTGCCTGGCTGGCTGGCTCCCGTTCAGCTCGCGGTGCTCCGTCGGCCTCGCGTGGACGCGTACGTAGGACGATCAACGAGGAGGCGGACGCGGCCGAGGACGGACGGATATATGGAATGGAGCGATCGATGATGGAGACGGTGGCGATCGAGCTCCGGCGTTGCCGTCTGAGAGGTACAGTGTGCGAACGAACTGCGAGCTGCGGAGTGTGCGGGCTGTTATAAGGTGGCTCTCGATCGCCTTCCCAACGTACGTGGGGCTGGTGGGTGGCGGGCGGGTGCTGGCTACGTACGTACGTTCTGCGCGCGCGCGATCGGTCGAGCGCCGGGCGGGCGGTTGGTGGCGCGTCGAGAGCGCTGTTGCCATGGGAGGTTTTTGCGGGGGAGGACGTGTCAGCTCTCAGCTGAGCTGATCGAAGTACGTCCACGTCGCGGTCACGCCGGTGCGCGGAGGCAGCTAGCTAGGTCTAGCCCAGCCCAGCCCAGCGAAATCTCGTTCTCCTGTCCCGGCCCCCCTGCTGCAATCGATCGGCGGAGAAGGGAGGAGGGACAGAGCACGGCGGTGTGATCCTGCCGTGTCCGGTGGGTGCGAGGTGAGGTTGGCCGATCGATCCGATCCATGGTCCTCACGCACGGCGAGAAGAACGCAACGCGAAAGAGCCAAAGGCAGGCACTGTGGTGGTGTGAGGCAGAGGCCAACCGCCTCTTTGTCGTGCCACGCTTCGGTTCTTGCTGTACAGGTAGGTTGTAAACGAGTAGAGCTCGAGCGAATTGGGCTAGAGTGGACTTAACTTATGCTAAAATTCGAGCGAGCTCAAATTAAGCGAAGCTCACAATCAACCCGTAGAAAGTGGCTCGTACTCAGTTTATATCTCAAGTGGATCTGGAGCTAGTTTTCAAGTGAAATAACTAATAGGTTTTTAAAAATAATTCAGGGCAATTTCTCAAACAAAACAGGGCACAACACAAGATAAGAAACCATTATAAAATATCACTACAATCGAAACGATGACATAATTTTCAAGGTAGTTTGGCTTATTCTCTCCGTACCTAATAGCAAGAGATCGTGCATGAATTAGCAAAAGAAGAGAACAAAAGATGCGCCTCCTCTCAAATTTTGGTCAAAAAAATAAACAACAAGATATTTTACACATGTCTGACCATGTACTATATTGAGGTCTAATTTTTTTTTTCTCCGTGAATAACTAGGTTTCCATGTTTGCTACTCCCTTCAGTCATTTTTAGTTTGCATATAAGTTTTGTCTGAAGTCAAAGTACCTCTAATTTGACAAAACTTATAGAAAAAAAGTATTGACATTCACAATATCAAATCAATGTCATTAGATTCATTATAGAATGTAGTTTCATATTATATATATTTGGTATTGTAGATGATACTTCCTCCGTCTCATAATGTCAGATGTTTTTTGACACTACGCTAGTGTAAAAAATTGTCTTCCATTATGGGACGGAGGGAGTAGTTTTTAAGATAAGTTTGGTCAAAATTTGCAAAGTTTGACTCGACACAAATCTTATATGTTGAGTAAAAAGAACCGGGGTACTAGATAAATGGAGAAAAATCATATACTACAACATATATGAATAAATTATCATATTTCCTTCTAATATAAGGATTGTTTTATATAATTATATTATATCAATCGAGCTACATAAGGTGACCATACTCAACTCATTTATTTATTTTTTTGAGTCGGTCTCGGATCGAGCCAAAAGACGATTCTGATCTCAAGCGTCCCACGAGCCACTATCTTTTCTTGTAGCCTTATACAGTATATAGGTAATCTGTTTAACGGGCGTTATAAATAGAACTCCAATAGCTAGCTGACGTTCCTCCATGGGAGTAACCCGAGCGGACGATTGTCCCACACGACGTAGGAACAATCAAACGATCTCGTTTGCTCAGAAATACGTCGCAATCTCTCACTAAAACTAGCTCGCAGCTATTATCGTGTCCAATCTGGACCATGAAGCCAAGTTTTCCCTGTAACGCACCACCGAGCCTTAGACACTAGGATTTTGACTTGAACTAAAATAGCTAAACAACATAAAACATATAGCCATGATATATATAGTAAAACTTCCATCATGTTCAAATGGATCATGTATTCTCCATCCCAAAAAAACATATTATAATTATCAAAAAAACGTCAAGATAACTAGTTTTATACCTGCCAAGGTTGGATGAGATCAGGGGCGGATCCAGCCCAGCCCAGCGCCCCGGGCCCCCTTTGTATGCTGTAGCAGTTGCTACAGTATTTTCCCTACAGCCCACAAAGAAAATGGGCCTCACGCCCCGGGCCTGCCCCCCCCCCCCCCCCCCAGGCCTGGGGCCTAGATCCGCCACTGGATGCGACCCTTACATTGGGAATGGCTGACCGGAGCTGCAAAACTTCAACCCGCTGTCTGAACAATTGCAGAACCACAAACCGGTACTAACCCACACAAAACAACCAGACCTGTAGAGCACGAATTAGGGGGGATCAGAGGCTCCTTCTCGTGAATCCGGATGAACTTAGAGAGCAAAGGTAGTAAGTAACTCTTGGATCTCTAACAATCGTGTTGCATAAGCTTGTACCTGAATGCTTTGACAAAAGATTTTTCTAAAGGATGGGGGAGATGAAGTTTTACAACTAGAGACAACCCCTATGGATAGCCGTGAAAAGAAGCTAACTTTGGGAACCGATGTAGGTGTGAACCTAACCAGCTTCGAGAATTAATGGGCTAGCTTCTGGAAATTTATTAAAGGGGGCATAGCCCACGGTTATCCCAACCTCTCCTAGCCAAGGAGTGAGCAGTTCAAATTCTATTCTCAGTGGCTAACCATGCAAAAAAAAAACTTGACCGTGAGAGGAGCCCAAGTCCTCCACACGATCCTGTTCATAGAAGTAAGTGTGGGACCAAGAAATTGGGCTTTGTCGGCCGATTTTGTCGAGTAGGTACCACTGGCCGCCAGCCTCCAGAAGATTACCTCCTCCACATCGTTGTTGAGCTGGACATGCGAGATCATTTTCGAAAGCTCAAGATACTCAAATAAATGCTCCATGGTAAAATCGTCGGTTAACTTGATCTGTGGGATCCATGCATTGACTGCAAGAGCCTTCCCAATTGTCCATTTCTTCCTCTTGGAGACTTCATGGACAAGTGGGGCAATGTCTTTCGGCCTCTTACCATTCAGCCATGGCGAATCCCAGAAAGGAGCCTTGGCCCCATTGCCAATGGTGATACTAGTGCATGCGTAGAAGAGCTCCATATCGACAACATCGCAAAGATAGCCCATGCCCACCCAAAGCTTGCTCGGAGTCCACTCGATCCAAGGCCAACGTAACCGCATTGCCCTTGCGATTTTTTCTAAGTTGAGCACACCAAGGCCCCCAAGGTGAGTGGGATGGCCGGCCGTTTCCTAGTTGACCTTGCATCTCGCACCAGTGGTCTTATCGGACACTGCCCAAAGGAAGGCCCTTTCCACCTTTTTTGACACTACTGAGAACTTTCGGTGGGACGACAAGAGGGGTGGTGTGGTAAGTTTCCCAGAGCGGTTCAGCCAATCGTGGTGACGTTTCTCCCCTGACAAGATGGGAGCTTGGTCGCGATCTTTTCTTTGAGCGGTTGGAAATCCAGACTCTTTAGCTGCCACACAAAGAGAGGTAGGCCAAGGTATTTGATTGGAAAAGATGTTCTCGTGGCCGGCAAATTTTGAAGGATGTCGTCGACGTTGAGGTGTCCACATCGAATAGCAACAACATAGCTCTTCTGGAAGTTGGTCGAAAGCCCAATGACCTCGCCAAAGGAACTCAGGATGATCATAAAATTTTAGATGTCTTATTTGGTAGGAGCAACAAAGATCGTGGCGACGTCTACGTGCAGCGAGGTGCAGAAAGTGGTCCCTCGCCCACCGTTTACCCACGTCGAGGCAAACAGCAACGGTGACTGAGGGCCGCCTTGCCGCAATCCCCTACCATGTAAGATCGTCGCTGCGGGGGGGGGGGGGGGGGGGGGGACACACGATAAGGATGTGGATAGTAATGTTGCAATATAGTCCTGAAAATGGCACGGAAACCCCTTCTTGACATTATGACGACTTTGTGTTTGTACAACATCCGCGTTCTTTAAAATACTACTCCCTCCGTTCATAAATATAAGTCTTTCTGGAGATTCTACTACAGACTACATACGAAGCAAAATGAGTGAATCTACACACTAAAAAGATTTATATTTTGAAAAACGGATGGAGTATAAAGCATGTATATTTATGGAGGCTGCCCCGCTAGAGTTGCTCTAGCGTATGAGAAACGGTTGGACACACTGAACTTTAGCTTTAAACACAGCGCACATGAACTTTAGCTTCAAACTGCACAACCTGGCTCACTGTTGACTTGTGATGGGACAGATGAAGCGACGAACTGTGCGCCCATGAGCCGTTTCACCTCATAGAGTCCCAGGGAATTTAATTTGGTTAGGTACCTCGTAGCCATCAAACATTTTACATGGCAGGGGCCCCGCATCATGGAGTCGCATTTTATACGAACAGTGTTCCCTTTATGCTGCCGCCCAACATTTTTGTATCACAACAATATCTTTGCCGGGTCATACCTCCAGGGCTCTAATCATGAGCACAAGGTTGTTCCATACCTCTTTGCAGTGGGGGCCTTGGTCTCTATGGCCTCCCAAAAATCTGCAAAGGGAACACGCTTACGACGAGACGACCATTACCCACTGACAAGAGCGGCCAAATCGGAACACTTTTATAGCATAATATCCGATAATTAAAGAAACGTCCATGACACATGTTGTCCTACGTTAACCTGCAGCACTCCTGGTTTTGGACATCATCATGTGGCTAAGTACACAAGTTTAAGTGGAACCAATCAGTGGTGCATATGTTAGGGTGGGTGTTTAGGTGAGGTTATTAATCAGTGCAGGCATAGATTGGCCTCATTGGAGGGTATATAAATAAATAAATAAAATATTGTGGACTTTGTCCACTATATGTTTTTGTTTAATAACATTGTCTACTAGGAGTAGATGTTTGGTTGTGAGCATAACGAACTCTCCATGTTTAGTACTCCCTCCATTTTTATATACAAGGCCACAAACTCAGATTACAGGTACCAACGTAAAATTTAATGCCTGCTTTACAAGTCAACTTTTTTTCTTGTTTACTGGAATCATTAATACTCTGCATGCATACAAAGAAACTGAGTGGAGGAAGTAGCTGACTGTCATTATGACTGCATGCATACAAGTATTAAACATGTTGTTAGTACGAGAAAATATCATTAACTGTGCCTCGATTACTGTCCGTGGCCTTGTATAGATGCAAAATGTATATTCCATAATGGCCTTGTATATAAAAATGGAGGGAGTACTATCAGAGAATCAAGTAGGCTAGCTCTTGCCATCGGTCGGTTCGCCAGTCCTATGGTGGGCGTCTTAATTAATCCTCGCATTTTGTTTATATAAATAGCAGGTCTGCGCATCATCATGTCTCTAAATAGCATGCTCTCTTTAGATAAATTATACAGCATGCTCATATAAGAACCAAAGGTATTTTCCTACGCAGTTTCTGGCAACCGGCTGCCGATTTAGGGCTAATTAACAACAGCCGATAGTCTAAAGTTGGGCTAAAGCTTATTAGGTGGATGCTTAATGCTCCCATGCGAGGCCGAACAATTCCTGAAGCGATGCATTCTCACTAAGTCGCCACGCGTATACAAGTGACCGACGTGCTGTTGTTCTTGTTGAGCAGTCTGCGTTGTGTATGTAAGACCAAGTCGCCAAAGACCAGATGGGACCTTTCCACAATTGCACCGAGAATTGACACTATTTTTCTCTGCGTCCACACGATCGACCCAACTCCATTTTGACTCCAGGTTTTCTGCATCGTCATTACCAAATGTGATGGGCATAGTTCTTTAAGCGCAGCTATAGGAATTGTACCAAATAAAGCTTGTAACCAAGGCAACTACAGGTTCCACAAGTGGCATTGTACTTTAAGCGCAGCTACAGGTAAAGTAAGTACAGGCATTCAGGTTATCAGTTTACTTCGACTCGATTGAAACGTTGAGCGGCAAGAGCTGTCAGCACAAGTGCAGACGTGAAAGCACGCCATTCTTCAGTTGAATATATAGACCGACCCTTCATAAGATTCGGAAATGGCACCTGTGAGAACAAGAAACCAAGTTACAGTTAAGACATAAATCAACAAACCGTTAACACGTATGATAAGCTTGTCAGCTAGAGATGGCATGGTTTACATGTGATCTGCTGTTAGCATTCAACGACAGAAGAAAAAAAAATACTGCAGAAGGATCAACAGAACTAACAAAGAACATACATCTTCAGTCTATCCAACATGTCGTGTGATTATGTCCGGGTAAGATCCTCACAAGCACTTCACATGCTGCTTCTGGTTATTTCCTATTACCAGGTAGGGTTGCCGAAGAGGTGGTAAGTGGTGCCTAATCGGCAAATTGCTGACTAGGAGGGACATTACTACAAAATAGGGGTTGTGTTTGTTGCACAATTCTCCAGAACCTGAGGTTTCATGTATAAGGTAGGAGGACATGCAGTTCTCTGCAATTTACTGTAAAAGCTGTTTTCAACATAATAGTAGACTAGAACAAATTGCCATCATGTATTTGTTCAATATAAGTCTCCATGACCCTCTACAAAAAAATATGTGCATGTCACAACTGAGGTAGCGTTGTGTCGCATCTAATTCATGTCAACCCGGTCACATTTAACAGTCAAGGTATACACTTTTGTTAGTAATATTTGTAACAAGGGGAGTAAGTACAGGGATCTGCTGTGACAACAAAAGGCATCCTAAATATTTACATTAACAAAATATTGAAAAAGAAAGGTCTGATACTTTTTGATAGGCTAAAAACGCAACAGAACAATTGATACAGAAGTTTAGTAAAGCATACCCCATAAGTCCTCTTCCATGCCACTTTCTTGGTGTGATTGTCAAGTTCATTGGTGATCCCTGACGAATGATGAGTAGAGATACTTGATTATCCTCATTGGAAACGGCTTCAGAAACAAGCCTTTCTTGCAGTCTGCCACCAGCCTCTACACTCCCAAACTTCACTATCTCATCCCCAAGCAGCAAGCCATCCAAAGCAGCAGGAGAACCATCTGCAATGTCATCAATTATGGCAAAAGGAAGTCTGGTTACCACATCCTCTTCCATAGGATCATTTTGAGACAATCCACCATGCAGTGGAGCTGATATACCTGCATGCGATCAAATATGATGGAGATCAGCAACTTTAATTTCCTTACCATTATAATTATTATAATTTAATTCATGCTTAAGAATGGGCCTTGTTCCATGCAGTGATGATTCTACATGTAAGCTATGGGGTCAGCTGACTCGACAGTCTTTTTTCATTCACCGTTAGGTTTAGAGAGTTTAGTGCACTTGAACACACAGCATTTTGGTGCTGCTGTCGCCACTAGTTTCAAGGTAACTGGATGTTTAACACGGCAATGTGCAAATAATGCGATGGCATCCATTGGTCATCAGTTTGTGTTCACACAGTAAAAATAATAATTCTTAAAATGCTAAACCATTTTGTAACTGAGGGTATTTCAAGTGTCAGTGTTAGTGAGCATGAGTAAATTACAAAGTGTTGGTGAGGTTATAAAGATCATTTGAAGATATGTCATAAAAGAAAGCCAAGACACACCACAGTAAAGAGTAAACCAAGAACTTGAGAGACCAATACGAACTTTGAATATGTCCAATCTCACAGATTTAATTTAATCTATCCATCTCCAAACATAGGTCAACTTCAGATGCATGTAGTCAACCTTTTTGAAACTTTGACCAGTATAAGAAGGATATAGAATCACCAAAACTAGTTTCATTCGATTTGTTTTGTAGAGTGCTTCCATAATACATGAGTTCTATGTATTATTTAGCTACTAGTATATTATGATAGAAATTAGTTACAGTCGTGCATTGGAGTTCCAAAAGTAAAGAAATGTCTAATTTGTGGACAGGAGTACAGTACTTACGGAAAATAAGATATATTTATTTTCATGTGTTCCTTATAGACATCTGAGAAGATACAAATGGCAGATCTATAAGCTTGGAAGCACATTTCCCATCATGACAAGTTAATGTGACCACAGAGCCACAGAGTGTCCAGTACTTACCAGAACTTCTTGGGATTGATTGCTCATTTCTTGTTAATTTTGTAGAGTGTAAAACTTCCAGATTCTTCTCAATTTTGCTTGTAACATCCTTGTGGTCATTCCTCAGCTCTGCAATGTACATTATACAGTGTAAGTACCAAATATACTTTACAGCACGCTGAGAAGATTTAGAATATACACACTATGATGATGTGCAATGATTAGTTCTTGCCAGTCGGCCTAAGCCCATAAGCCAAATCTGTAAATGTACTCAGCAATGAAGAAAAACGATGATCCTGAACTTACAAAAAAAGGACAACTCTTTTTTTTTTCTCAACACTTAACGCCCATCAGTTCAGCATAAGAGATAACACTATGCTTCACCCCTAATCTCCTATGAATGTTCTATATTTACTATCAGTTCACTACTGATGCCAAAAGGGCATGCCCTGATATCCAACTTGCTGAACACTCGCCAGGCATAGCTCATATCAGGGCCACCTCCCAACACCCAGAACTCACCACCCTCGCAGGAGAAGCAATTCAACTACAACTCTTGCATCCCCATTACTGGCCACAAATGTCACCGTATTTGCAAAAATCAATTCATAATCCCGGACCATGAATGGAGCACCATAAGGTGCACGGCATACGCCAAAACAAACGCAACGCGTCAGCAGTACATGTAGCCATACGGTAGAAACAAGCGCATCGATATGATAAGTAGTAGGACGAGAATCCGAGTGAGAGCATACCACCGAGCTTGCGGCGCTGGGCGAGGACGGCGGGGATGTCGATGTCCGCCCTGGGGAAACCCTAAGCCGAACCAAAACAGCCGCGATTAGCAAACTATAACCCGTCGAGGAAGGAGCGGAGGACAACGCAGAGGGTTCATGCTGCTAGGGTTTAGGGCGCGGGGGGAAGCGAGGGCGCGACGGTACCTCGGCGTCGACGAGGGAGCCCGTGATGCCCGCCCCGCCCGGCGCGGAGAGGGCGGCGATGATGGCGTCCATCTCCGCCTCCAGCGCCGACCGCCGGTCCATCAGCCTCATCGTCTCCGCCTTCACGTTCGGCGCCACCATGATCCCTCTGTCTCTCTCTCCCCTCTCCGCTGCGGTGCTGTTCTCTCTCTGCGGCGGCCGAGGGAAGAGGGGGACTGGTTTGCGTGCGGCGCGGGTCGGAAGTCTCTACTCGCGTCCAGTCGAAGCGTTGCGGACCGTTCGATCTAAAACCAACGGTCGCGATCGGACGGGGCCAAGTAAATCTGGTTCGGTTCACACGGAGCAAAGTGGTCTTGTTCCTCCAGAACCCTCTGCCGTGCGGCGCGGTTCCTCTTTCGTTCAGAAGGCAAGAGCGATTTTGGATCCGGGGCCTCCAGCTCCCGCCGCCCTCTCCCGCCGAATCCCGGAGCTCCGTTCGTCGGTAAGCCCCGCCGGCCCTTTCCCGTGCCCATTCCGTGACATGCTAGTCTGTACCTCGACCGATGCTGAGGCGTGGTGCTCTTTGTTAAAAGAATTCAAGATGTGATCCTAGCCTTGCTCACCTTCGATACTGATGGGCGATTTGGGTAGCCGGGACTAGGATGATGCTATCGGCTCGGTATCCGCGATTCTTCTATGTATTTTACTGCTCCCTGCTGTTTAGGTGGTAGTGTTACTTTAGCCTGAATTGCCGTTGATTTCTTGGGGGGGGTGAATAGGATGATTGTTGTGCGACGTGGGGTAGGAAATGGAATTTTCGGCGCAGTCCCCTTGCCGGATTTCTACATAACCGAGCGTGTGTATCTGGATTTACCATGCGCAAATCGCATGAGGCCGTATACGGGAGTTTGTGACGGTAGAGTACTGAGGCTTCTTGACATTGTCAAGTAGTCAAATTCAGAGGCATATATTATCTACAAATGCTTGAAGCGCATGCTTAATCCGTAACCCTGTCGGAAGATGCTCATTGCCAGCTTTCGCTTCTCCAACTCGAGGGTGATGCACAATACCGCAAGCAAAGCTGTGCAATAACTTACTGCCTGAGCTAGGCTGCCTAGACATTTGCTGTAGATCCTTCAAATTTGAGGATGGTTAAAGTTATACGGTCTTAATATAGCAGGCCGCCCTCTTTTACAAAAAGGTTGTCTATGCAAAATTGCCAATCATGGAACACAAGGATCTGTTGTTTCCCTTGATTTTGATTGCAAATCATGGAATTACAAAAGGCTCCATTTGGATTGGTTTGTTACCTCAACATCCCGAATGGTGTTGACAACACTGTTAGGGTACATAGCCAATTTTGATTGGATAGGATATCTATTTCGCCATTGGCCCTTTTCTCTCCTGCAACTATTGTAGCTGTGTTCTTCTTCTGAGACTCCTGTTATTGCCACAAGGAGCTAGTATGTTGCTATTATGTTCCATTGTCTGGATACTGTATACGCTGCAAGTGATCATACAAAATTGTGCTGGCATACACTACTTGGCTTTCGAATTGGCTGAATTCTGAACTTGTTGAAATTGGTGGTCCCACTATGCACCACATAATCTGATACTGGTACTTTGTTGCCTTCTAAGAGCCGGGTAATGAAAATTGTGTTGTCTTCTAAAAATTACACTACTAGGTTCAGGGTTCAAAAACATCCATGGTTCAGATTCCGTGATGCTGTTGATTTCCATTATCTGAATACTGTTTACACTGAACATGATCATACAAAAGTTCACTAGCAGGTGGTACTACTTAGCTTTCAAATTGGGTATGTTCTGAACATGTTGAAACAAGTAATCCGAGCACATAAATGAATTATGTGTAGGCTTTTCAAAATCCAGGTAACGAAAACTGTGTATCTTCTAAAAATACTAGCAGGTGCAGTGTTCTAAAGCCTCTGTGATTCATCCCTGAACAATCAAGCTGTTGGTCTTGCTGCCCCGTTTTGTTTTGACATTTGACACTGATGTGGTACCATTACGATTAATTTCAGAGGAGATGGGGAACAGTGCATCTGCGACAACCGTCGCCCCAACTGCAGAAGAAAAAACCGGGCAAGCTCCAGCGCCTGACACGAAGCCGAAGAAGAAGATATGCTGCGCCTGCCCCGACACAAAGAGGCTGAGGGACGAGTGCATCGTGGAGCATGGCGAGGATGCGTGCGGGAAGTGGATCGAAGCCCATCGCCTATGCTTGAGAGCCGAAGGGTTCAACGTCTGATACGTTTAAGAGCGTCGCACTTCTGAACGACGAACAATGTCGGTTAACAGTTTGATCGCTGGGCATTCCAGTTTGCGGGGAGGGGTGTTCTCCCCCCTAATAGGCATTCAGCGCCACAGATGATATATGGAATTTTGTTATAAATGGTACCGTGTTGGGCTTTCTCCAAACGGTGTCATTGTTTGGAGACATTCTTGTTTCTTCTTGTCTGCTGGTTGGGCTGGATTTTTCACTGAACTAGATGATACCCCGCACGTTGTTGCGGAAATATTTGCAATACATTTCGATGATATGTGATTTCTATGGAACGTGAATAGTGATACTATGAAAACTAAAATTGCAAATCCATATGCTTTATTGTGTTTGATTAATGTATTGTAAAATATCTAATATATGTTTGCATGTTGAGGTGGATATTTCCATGTGCATGAATGCATGTTGTGGTAGGCCTTTTGCCATGCATGTTGCTTGATGACGTGACATGCTTGCATGTTGAGAGAAATATGTTAGTGGGAGCTAGCTATTTAGATATAGAAGATTATCGTGCTAGCATAGTAATGCTGCTTACGGTCCCCCGTTTGTAATTCTATTGCCGGCGCCTGTTGCCTGTTGCCTCCTTTGGCTGAACGGAGCAGCACCACACGGTGTTGTGGAATATGTGCTCGTAACGTGTGGATGGGTTGTGCACGCCGTCAGCTTTTTATTTCTGGCGGCGGGGGCTGCGTGGGATGTAAGCAGATGCTGAACTTTGAGTAGACGAGTTTACCTGCGACGCTGCCGACGCAGCCCGTTGGTTCGCGAACGCTACCACGCGAACTGATTCGTTTGTGCGTGCGCCCCTGGGTTTTGTGTGCACGGGTATGCCAGTAACTTCTTTCCCGGAAGAGTTGGCAGGAAAGAAAAAAATGCGAACCAACTTGGGCCTCTTTGATTCACATTTTTTTTTCGGTGAAATTCTTGATCTGTTCATAATCAAATCACGACATTTTAGATATCACAAGAGATATAACAAAAAAAATACAACCAAATATGTGGACCATCTAATGAGGAATACAAGCACTGAAGTGAGTCGAAGGTGCGCCACCATCGTCGTCCTCCCTCACTATAGTTGGGCAAACTTTATGGTACTAAACGGTTGGGAAGTCGTCGTGCGAAAATCTCACAGGACCAGTGCCCCAGAGCAGCAATCATTGTCGATGAAGACCAGCACCGACCCAATCTCGTGAAACCACATAGACACTCCTCCACACGCCCTCCGACAAGGCTAGACGTATCATTGAGACGAGGATCAAACTTGAAAGACATTATTTCTACTAAGGGGCATCGCCGCAACCACACGACCTTAACCAAGACGCTAAACCTAATAAAAGCGAGAGTGGGGTCCCTCCGCCAGTGAGAGCCCGAGGTCCTCCACACCTCCACTGCCCAAAGGCATCGAAGGTGGAGAGGCCCGACGGAGACACTAGTGGGAGGAGGAGGAAACCTAATTGTCTAGGAGTCTTTTTGTGGTGAGCAAAATTAGGGTGACATGCCAACTTGAATCCTATAAGATTAGCAAACTATAAAAATTTAGACTGGAGAGTGTTTAATACCACACGAAAAACAAATGATGGCGAAAAAATGATCTACGCGGGATGTAAATTTTCCTCTAAGATAGCGTGCAAATTAGTCCTTCGAATGTTTTTCTAAGGATTCTAATCCTACAAATCAAATACTATATATAGAGAAAATTATAAGGATACACGTCCTATCCTATAAAAATTCTGCTCCCTCCATTACGTAACGTATGGCATATTTTGTTTTCTGAAAGTCAAACATGTCTTTTTCTTGCAGATAGTTTACATTTGACAAAGTTTATACTCCCTCTATTGCTAAATATAAATCTTTTCAAAGATTTCAATATAGACTACATACGAAGCAAAACGAGCGAATCTACACTCTAAAATATTTCTTGCAGATAGTCTACATTTGACAAAGTTTATACTCCCTCCATTGCTAAATATAAGTCTTTTTAAATATTCCAATATGTACTACATACGAAGCAAAATGAGTGAACCTACACTCTAAAATATGTCTATATACATCCGTATGTAGTTTATATTGAAATCTCTAAAAGACTTGTATTTAGAAACGCAGTGAGTACTTCATGGGATATAAAGTATAGACATCTAAAATACAAAAAAAAAAGAGTACACTTCATGATAAATCTAATAACAGTGGTTTTTGTACTGTGAGTATTGATTTTTTTAATTCATCAAACAAACTTTCAAAGAACAAAATATAAATTCTTTTAGGGTGTAAATATAAATTATATTGTGGAACGGAGCGAGTATAAAAAATGTATTTTTTTAATCAAAAGGAGGCGTCGGGTCGGGCCCGACTGGAACAGGAACACCCACCGGCCCGCGGGTTCCCGACGCCAACGCCGCCACCCCTCCCCCAATAAATCCAGCCGGACCCGAGCCGCAGAGACACCCACCCCACCCGAGGAGAAAAGAAAGGATTTTCGTTTCGTTTTCGTCCGCTTCCGCCCCCGCTCCGTCGTCCTCACGCGACCAGCAGCTTGACTCCCTCCCGCACCGCACGCACGAGCAGCAGGAAGATGCAGATCTTCGTCAAGACCCTCACGGGGAAGACCATCACCCTCGAGGTCGAGAGCAGCGACACCGTCGACAACGTCAAGGCCAAAATCCAGGTGCGCCGCCGCCGCCGCCCCCTTCCTAATCCTTTCTAGGTCTACCCGCTGATTGGTCCGGTTTGATTTTGCTGAGGCGATGCGTCCGGTAAATCGTTGGTGTGCCGCTCCTATCCCGCCCGGGGGCCATCTGGTTCTGCCCTAGTTCTTTAGACGGCGTGCTGTTTCTGCGCATGTTTGTTAGGATTTCAGCTTGCGCTGCGTTTATTCGGGCAGGCACTCGGAGTTGTGTTCAGGTTTCCTGGCAGGGATATTATCGGGCGAAGTTCGGATTGCCCGAATCAGGGCAAGCATGCCGGGACGTTTTTAGCAAACTCTGTAGGGTTTCTTTTGCGGGGCTGCGCCTAAAGTTGTATGCAAGGGTTCACCCCTTTCTTCTGTCAAATTAGATTAAACAAATCCCTTTTGGTATGCAAAATTAGAACAATTAAGGTAGTTCCTCTTTGTGAAGCTGAGACTGTAGTTGTATACAAAGTCTATCATTGTGTTGTATAGTGGGTATCTGATTCAGTAACAAATTACAAAAAGGAATACCATTCTTTGTTGTGACACATGGATATCTCACTTGATATCTTGTGCTGGTGCTGCTCCTTGTGATAGGGTAGAATATATCCAAGAATGCCTTTATTTTGTTCCCCAAAAAAATGATGAGATCACTGCCTTTATGCGTTTCATTCTTGTAGTTCCTATTAATCTGTTACAAATCACACATCCATCCTTTATGCTTTTCACTGTTGTATAATTGTTGTAGTGAAGGTACCTATGCTCCTTTTCAAATCACGCATCCATTCTTCGTCATGTCTGTCACAGCTGTGACCAGAATCCAGAAAATAATTCTGCACTGCGAACTTTGCTTTCTTCACTTGGCATTGTATCAAGATAGCTACTGCATTGGTCAAGTGGCAGGCTATATCCTACCTCAAGCACTTGTGGAAACTCACGCTATTTTGTGCACTGTCACAGGACAAGGAAGGGATTCCTCCGGACCAGCAGCGTTTGATATTTGCTGGCAAGCAGTTGGAGGATGGACGCACGCTTGCTGACTACAACATTCAGAAGGAGTCGACTCTTCACTTGGTCCTCAGGCTCAGGGGCGGCACGATGATCAAGGTCAAGACTCTCACTGGGAAGGAGATCGAAATCGACATTGAGCCCACCGACACGATTGACAGGATCAAGGAGCGCGTTGAGGAGAAAGAAGGCATTCCTCCTGTGCAGCAAAGGTAATAACAAAGCCTGATATTACTCTTCTTTCGATCTTTCTACATGCATTATATTCTGCTCAAATGAACTCTCTCTGTTCCTCATATCTGTAACAACGGCGGGGGACACTTTGTAGTATCTAGTATTTGGATGGCCCAGACTAACGGTGTAATTATTTTCTGCTTGCAGGCTGATATACGCTGGTAAGCAGCTTGCAGATGACAAGACTGCCAAGGACTACAACATCGAAGGTGGCTCGGTCCTCCATCTTGTCCTTGCTCTGAGGGGTGGTTACTAGTTAAGCTGTAATGGAAACACTTGCCTCCTGAGAGAAGTGACCATTGGTGGCATGGAACCTGTGTTGGTGTTGCAAAGAGATAATAACAAACTAGCTTTGCTTAGTGGGAGGGGCTGTCTTCCATGTTATCTGCCTATATGATTTGACAAAACTACTCGCAACTTTATCCGCCTCTGTTATTAGCTCTGCTGCGTAGTAAGATCCATATATCACCTGAATTTTGATTGTGTTTCGCCACTCTTTCCTGAATTCAAGTTTCATGTAGGGCTAAATGCAGAAAGATTGATCGGAAAATATAACAATATTCATGTGAGGCTGGTTCGCCGAATCCTGAAAACATTCTGCTCTGGACACAAGAACGAGTGTTCGCACATACCCTTTTAACTTTTTCTTCATAAACATTTCAGAGAAGAACCAACCATACTAGATCTTTCCTCTAGTTAAGATACACTGGTAAGCTACGGGTCTCTGACTTAGATAACCATACAGAGAGCAGCATATTGAGCTGCTTACAGTCCTCCCAAACATATTTTCTCTTCATTGACCAGAGCAGGGAGCAAACAAAAATGATGAGCATCAGCTGATAACTTCTCTTTCCTGTACAAACCTAACCCAAAGCTAAACTAAAACAAGAGGGGGGACAAGGAGTAAGAAGAGCCCCTATGAAACAGAATACCTTCTGTTCCTAAGAGGGGGAAGAGGAGAGGGCTTCACTTCCGTTGGCTTCGCCGTCGATGGTGGGCTCTGTGAGCTGCCAGACGTCTCTGAACCCTTGCCGCTCTCTCCATGCCCCTTGCTGCTCCACAGCTTGTCGAATATCCTCCTCGACCGCGACTGCAGCAGGAGGCCTCCGAGTTGGTCCTTGAAGCTGTTCCTGCCAACAACTTGATCTTTGAAGCTGTTTCTGCCAACAACTTGATCCTTGAAGCTGCTTCTGCCTCCCCTGAGCTCGACGTGCCGGTCCTCGCCCTCTCCTCTTGCGCTTAGGCTTGTCACTTGCTTATCCAGCTTGTTTGGGTGCCTCGGTATCCGCCTTTCGCAGTGCTCGCTTTGTTCCTGCACAGGCTTTGCACAAGCATGCTCTCCGCCGTCAGTTGGGGCTGGTACACTGCTTGAACCCGCCCTCAGCTGCTGGAAGAAGAGGACCTGCACCACCACCCGGAGAGGCAGGCGGTCGTTTTGTGTGGCATGCACGCATGCATCTGTCGAAAGCTTCTTGACATCTATCAGGCTGCAGATCTTCTTTTTGTCTGCTTTGTTTATGTCTGGATGTTCCTGGTTAGAAGAAGCAAATGATCAGGTGTGGTTATGGTCTTATAAAAGGTGAGATAGCAAACAGGCGATTTATCAAGTCTGCTTCCATGCTTAACCAAAGACTAGTATAACTATGGTTAAGATTTGTATAAGATTATTAGGATCAAGTTTCCATTCAGTATAGCAGAAAGTACTGACAGCAACCATTGAGCAAATTTAGGTTCATCAAGTGCATTGAACATACCTTGATATACGCATCAACCGCGTAGTACAAGCCGTCATGAACAGGTCTAGCTGCTTCTGGCACCGCCGTAGCTAGTTCTACAAAGGTGGAGAATTCAAGGTCTGGATCTGCAGCTACTTCAGATAGGTACCCATCAACCAACTCCCCTAGAGCCAAAGTGGATTCTTGCTCAAAGTTGAGCTCAATCATTTTCTCATCAGATTTCTCGACGAAATCGCCATTGTGAGACAATGCTGTTCTTGCAACAAATCTCTGAACAAGATTATGGACCAACCGAACATCATGCATGCCCTCACTGGGCGAAGCAGCAGGCAACAAGAGATCCTTCACCGAAGCTTTGTGCAGCTGGAAACTGATCCTTCTCATGAGCTCCTCCTTCACATGATCCCCAGACCCAACTAATATAGCAACTTTCAAGAGCTTCAGGAGAAACCTGCAAGAGCAACCCGAGCTCTTATCTGACGGCAGCAACCATATTATGGTCTCCACCAAGCATTGGTTCCTTCTCATGTAATCATCAGCGACCAGAGCGTCGTAAGAGTCTGGCAGCCACCTAACTGCATAGGCTTTGAGGGCTTCTCCTATCAAGTCAGGTGACATCCTCCCCTTGGATTTGATAGCAACCATAACTCTCTTGTAGAGATCAACATCCAATTCACACAAGTCCTCAACCCACCAGTCCTTGGGAGCTACCGAAGTTTTTCCTGCCGGCTCAATTATTTCAGTGCAGGCTACTCCTTTCTTATTATAACTGTATGACCAGGATACATTTGCAGGATCTACAGAGGTCTTCGAAGCAATGGCGTCGATACATCTACCGACAACCTTCAGCTCCTCAGACCAAGGTAACAGTGCCTTCGTGCTCTGGAGAACAATGATCGAGTCTTTCCAGCTCCGGAGGATGCTGGAGTTTATAAAGACCTCGATTTTGAATATCAAGTTCCCTTTGTCCATATCTTCGGTCATTCCAAGGAACTCTGCTGCACATCTTGCTGCAACAACATTGTGGGGACTGAGGGTGACAACCATCCCATAGCAGAATTTTGCACATATTTCAAACCCTTTTGCTCCCCCGGGTAAATCATCTATGTGGATGTCATCTGTCCCTTTCTCAGTAGCCTTAAGGACTAGCTTCTGAAGTTTGCTGCTCTTGGACAGAAGGGGAAACTGCATACAACAATCAACACAGACATAAATTTTCAGTCATGATTGGTAATCAGATATTGCTCTGCATATGAGTTATCACCAGCTAGAAAATAAATCATTTACATAATGCAGCACTGGTGATTATAACACTCAAGTGACAAAATGCCAAGCACTTGATGAAAATGATTAAGCTTGTATCTATGCAAATGCTATCAGGGTATTCTTTCCTTCAGCAGTGTTTTGAGTTGAATTATTGTCATGGGAGTCTGAAGCAACCCTAAAATTTAGGCAAGTTTTAAATAGCTAACTGATACCCTGGTAAAACTAAAGTTTACCAGCACCAATATTAAGTACTGAAGTGTTCCATGCAGGTAGGTTTTACTTGATTCAACACAATTTGACAACACAAATCACTTTCTTTACTTTAAGCTACAAGCAGACCTTGTTAAGAAAAAAAAACGGCATAGGGTTGCTACAAGGTGTTGTTAGGCTGAAGAATGGTAACATAAATGCAATGGATGATTCTTCGATTTGTTTGGTTAGATTGCCGAAGGCAGTCTATTAAGCATCAAAAATATTTTAAGGTGGTGTTGATAATCAGCTTGGCAGTGAAAATAAGTTGTGTGTGAAACAGGACCCAGTAGATTGGAAAGGGACAGCCCAACAGCAATCAGACGTGAAGCATAAATGTTGATGATGTTACTACTCTTGATGGCATGACAAAGAGACCCCGACAGTTGAACATTCTATGTCTGAAGAACTACGTACTCCAGGATGTAACACATATCTACTTCCACCACCCTTGCCGTTATTTGTAGAAGCAAATATAAATGCTTAGTGTTGACTTCAGCAAAAATTGCTGAAAATACTGGCACACTGACCTTGTGCAAGTAGAATCTGACTTCACCGATATGCACAATAACATCTGTTGCAAGGTCGGACACCACCAATCTGCGCGTATCAACAAACTTGTGAGCATATCGTATTGCGAAACAGAACACAGAAACACTCTTTGGTAGCCATGGTAACGTTAAAAAAACATTACAGAGATTTAGTTTTATACAGGTAGTTCTTGTACCCGCCTAACGCTCCTACAAAGCTTTCACCCCCAAAATCACGCATACCAATTGTGGAGAAGCTCAGGAAAATGTCAAAACTATCAGAATGAAACAAACATCTGAGATTATGTTAACAGTCTCCCGCTAAAAAACAACATATCGACCGTCACCCGCAGACCATTGACTAGTCGCTCTCTCGGAACACATGACAACAGCGTAGACATGAAGCTTATCCTAAGCTGTAAAGACCTCCACTACATCTACAACACACCAATAATGGAGGAAAAACATGCAGTGGCAGTTAAACTAGACTGTGTATGCGGCTCGCTTTCCAGTTATTCCAGTTCAGCAAAGGGAAGAAGCAGGGCACTAGGGGTCTGGAGTTGGTGAACAGGACACGTATGCATGCCATCGGCTGGCCACTAATCATTAGTTCATTACTAATTAACAAGGTCCAGAAATCCCACAGGCTCAACTTGAGCTTGACACCATCCCTTTCCAATGTTTCTTCATCTAGTTAACTGGCTACAAAAGCACCTTGCCAAGAAGATACATATGTCAGGCTCAAGCTCTGCTTTGTGCTTTAAACCCATTTCTTTTTTACCACCAGCACTTGGCATTCAGAGAAAAGAATGCTGGATTGCTTGGAGAGACCATCAACTTGCAGTGGATTCTTTAGATTAACCGGAGGCAAAGTGAGGCCTGATCAATGATTAGTGAGATGGGGAGATGACAATTGTTTTCTTCCTTCCTTGACAATAACTTAACCCTGGCCAACTTTAACCAAGTTGCCATGCCAAGACGAACAGCTAGTGGCATCTGCATTAGATTAATACTGGCGCTCAGCGCATTGCCCCTAGCACTCAGATCTATTCCGCACTAGCAAAGAGGGGAGAAAACAAGTGCTACAACATGTTTGGATTTAAAAGACAAAAGGAAGTCAATCATACTTTTGGGCGAGCAAATGATGCAGAGCAATCTACATGAGGGTGAAAGGCACTGACGGACGCCGGGAAAAAGATGCAAGAACATTTCAAGTAAGTAAATGAGACCCAACCAAAGGATGAATGAACTACAGTATACATTACAAGAAGAGTGTTTTTCGTTGTTGTTTTTTAATCAGAGGAATGCTCATCGCTGTGAACTGAACCGTATAAGAGGCTAGGGGGGAGGATGGCGACAATGGGACGGACACGAACAACTAATCCCGAGAGAAACAAGGAATGCCAGCTCGAGGGATCAGTTGGAGAAACTCCGTTCTGCTACTGGTATCATAGTGCTAGATCCAGTTGGGAGAAGCGTAGAGAGCCACACATGGAGGAAGCATAAACAAAAGAAGGCGGGCAGAGGGGACAGGACAAGGCAGAAACTGGTAGAGATAGATAGATAGAAACGGCGCACACAGCCTAGCACTCCGCACTTCCCAAGAACCAATAGTCAACTCACGCCGTGGCTCGAGATGAAACAGCCGTATTTTGGAGCAAAACTGTTTTTTATGGCGCATTAGCAATCGGACAGGGGGTGAGTAACCAAGATCCAAGCGCAATGCCAGGCCCAAAACTCCACATAAACTGGTACAGGAGGAAGAGGCGCAAGCACGACAGTCGGAGTAAGAAGGTGGTGATGCGATAAGAGCGGTTCCCGAACGGCCGCCATTCTATAAGCTCTGCTGTTCCAAAGGGACGCACGGCATGAATACGCTTGCAAGAATCTCACCGGGAGCACTAACAGAAGGAAGGGAGAAGACGAAGGTGTCTGTGGCAAGAATCTTGCGGCGAAACGCGCCTAGCTACGTGTAGAACAAGCGGCGAAGGAGATGTACACGAAGAGATTCTGTTCTGCTCCGCCGCCATGAACCGGAGAAGCGGCGGCGGCGCGAGCAAGAAACGTAAGACAGCAGACAGCGCAGGGGAAGGGAAAACCCGCCCACGGTTTGAGCGGGAAGGAAGCAACGGTAGAGATGGACAGGAGGATGAGAGAGGAAGGAAAGACGGAAAGAGGGTGACTGACCTGACGTCGGCGCCGCCGGACTGGAAGGCGTCCGGCTTGGAGCCCAGCTTCATGAACTTCATCTTCTCCCTCGCTCCCTCTCCGGCAGCCTCTAGCTCCCTCGCACCCTCGCAGAAGAAGTCACTGTCTGTCCGTCTGACGCTCACTCAGGCGGCCCGGTGCTTTCTTCTTCCCATGCACTTTCCTTCCCACCCCGGGACGGCGCGAGAGAGAGGCAGCGGGAAGCAGAGCACGGACGAAAAAACCACCCAGCAGTACGCAACGGCAGCAGGGGAAGAGAGTCGTAGCAAGAGAGAGGCGCGGCTGGGTTGGGTTGGTGTGGGGGAGGCTTGAACGCAGCAGCAGCAATTAAAGAAGGGGATATGGAGGGAGGGAGGGAGGAGGCGGCAATGATGGTGATGGCGTGGCGTGTGAGCCATGGAAGGGGTGGTGCTGGTATTATTAACTCCTCCTCGGCCGCTGCTCTGCTCTCTGCGCTCTGCCTGCTCTCCGCGGCTGCCAAAGCCGCCTCCTCTCCTGCTCGCTCCGCCCGTCGCAATGTCAATGGCTCAACGTGGTGTGGTGTGGGCAGGACGCAGTAGCAGCAGTATCTCCCTCTCGCTCTCTCTAGCCTTTTCCTCTGCGTCTGCTCCTCTTTTCCTTCGCCTCAACGCACTGGCAATATGTTAAAAACTCGCCCCCGGCTGCTCCTCCTGCTGCTGCTGCATGAAAACCACACGGCGATGATACTTTTTGGGTTAGGAAAAGGGCGTGGTATTTCTTCCACTGTTTGATCGTATAATATGCTCCCAGGATTAGCTAGCCGGGCTAATTATCCGTTTAGTCTTTTGATGTGCGAGGGCGCGGCAGAACTTTACAGGGAAACGGGTGGGGTGGCGCGCCCCTGCCCCTGTCTGTCGTGCGCGAGCGCGAGTGCGAGTGCGAGAGGAGCGCCTGCGTGCCTCTGCGCCTGTGTGGTGGAGAGAAAGGTGCAACAAACAATCTATCTGCGCGCAGCGTTTAACAGCAGCAGCAGCAGCAGCGCGGCACAGGTCGCTTTCTGTGTGCCAGCTTCACAGGCGGACACATGCCCAGTAATAACGATGTGCAGCAGTGCTCTGGCCTGGTAGTGGTAGAGTAGAGCAGATCCGTCCCCTGTTGTGTTGTAGGAGTATGTACTACTGCCTCCGCCCGGAATCAAAACCGACGTATGTGGTAGATGTATTGAGCGTCAACTAATTTCGGATGAAGAAAGTACTCGGTCAAACGCAGCGCAGTCGTTCCATGCTCACCTTTTGAACGGCGGTGAAGCTGGACTTTTGCTTGGACGAGAAGCAGCGGGTCAGGTCAGTTGCGTCGTCCGCGAGCAAAAAAAAACTTTTGAAAAACGCAGCGCAGGATCATCTGCCCGTATCGGAACAACAATAAGTTAATCGACCAGCAAAAGGTGGCAGCGCCATCCATCCATCCGTAGCCCTCGGTTTGTCACGCATTCCCACCGGCGCACCGCGCACCACGCTCGCTCGGCCGCCACCTTTCCACGCCCCGCCCGCCGTCGGCCGGCCGGCCGGCGCGCACGCCACGTCCCAGCGCGGCAAATACGCTCATGCGCTTTCCATCTCTCCGGCGCGCCGGTACGTGTCCGCGCGTCCTCCGCCCCATGTGCCCCGCCGGCGTTCTTTAGTTAAAAGGCTCAGATACGGCGGTCCAATGAGCGAGCGCAGGATGATGCTCTCCGTCGGCCGGCGCCCATGGGTGGCGTACGCAGCGGCTGTTTATGTATTTGGGCTGGGGGTGCGCATGCGGGCGCGCGCGGGCTGAGGGTGTCAGGTCGATCGCGGGGCGGGGGAGAGAATCTCGGTCAAACGACGACGGGGCCGGTTAACTTTGTGGCTAAACAAATCACCACCCTGCCGGCTTTGCCAAAGTCACCGCGATTTGATGCTCGTTCGTTACTTTGTGGACCGGTGGAAGTAAAGGACCCGGGTGGAAAGGCCTATGTCTTTCTTGAGTTTTTTTTTTTTTGAGAATCATCTTTCTTGAGTGAATTTATTAGGTGCATGGTCGGTTTATATGTGTTTGGTTGAGACATTTTTGCCCTTTCCCTTTTTTTGGCAAAAAGAAAAAGAGCAAATCAATAATAAAAGTTCATCCTTGTAACAAAAACTACATCAAGATTTCAAGACCGCCGAAAAACCACACCTACCGCCAGACCGAGTCGCTATCGCCACTCCCAACCGGAGCCCTTTAGTTTTGCATAATGTGCGTATACAAATAGAGTTTATAGTTGTATCCTACTGAAATGAACACATGTGGTACATGTGTTTTTCTCTCTTTTAAGAAAATAAAAAAGGCTCCCAGTATTTAGGGTTTCCCCACCTCCCATCGGCACCGCCGCCGATCTGCCTCATCTCCTGTATGCTGGAATTTAGTCTATTTTGGACAGCCCAATAACTATTTCAGAAATTCCTAATAAATCCTAGAGGCCCAATTAGCCCATTTGTGCAAGGCAAGGGATACTACTAAAGTTTAGTCCCACATTGCTAATTTAGTGGGAGTTGGACCTCCTTATAAAGGAGGTTCTTTTCCCACTTGTACGAGTATGAAAACAAGAGGGATATCCATGCGCGCTCCTCCTCCGCCGCCCGCCACGCCTCGTCGCCGATATCTAAAATTTTGCCACACACTACGGATATACGAAAGGTCACACGGAAGCATGCGAACGGTGCAGCCCTTCGACTGCTGGTTGTTCGCTTCGTCTATATCTCTTCGTTTCGCCTCCCGTCGTTGCCCTCTCGCCTCCTTCTCTTGCGCCTATAAAAGAGAGGTCGCTCCTCCCAGAGAGACGCACCAGAACTTCTCCTTCCTCTCGCCACCGGTTCCAATCTCTGAGCTGCTGTTGTCTTCCTCATCCCGGCTTGCGACGTGCACCGTGAGTCGGGACAGTAAGCCTCCGAAACAGCACCTTTTGAGTCCTGTACGGGAGAAGGGTGATAAGGTTTTTGGGGAGCGCTCAGCGCGACTACTGGCTGCTTCATCATAGACGATCTGGTCGATGACGACTTCTTCCCCGACGTCCACGACCTCCTCGACGACATGGCAGGCGAGGACACCGACCCCAAGTCCAGCGCTTCTGCTGCTGCTGTCCCGTACGTGTTCTTGTTTTTTCTATTAAAGGTTCTGCCGCAGTTCCTTGTTCTAGTCCTTGTCCTACACCTGATAGGTTCTACTTCATATATGCTACTTGCTATACTGTCTGCTCTAGATATGTTTACTTACAGCTCATATATGAAGATGTTGTTTACCTTCTCTTTGTCAAATTGCATGACTTGCTTTATCTCTGCTATATTAGTCATGCTTTATCTAGTATTTCTGTCAGCAAAGTTGTTTGGTAAATTGCTCATATTTCCAACAATCCAAAAACCTTATTATAGGCAATTTACCCCGAGTGGTTTTGCTACTTCCATGAGACCTCCTATGTTTGAGGGTATCCACTATAAGAGGTGGCGCGTGAGAGCAGTCTTATGGTTTCAAACCATGAGTTGCTATGACGCCACTCTCGGCAAACCTGAAAGAGAGCTTGATGCTCAACAGGCACAAGCTTTTCAGAAAATGGATACTCTGTTTAAGGCTGCTCTCTTGAGTGTTCTTGGTGAGAACATAGTTGATGCTTATGTGTCAATTGATAATGGAAAAGATATGTGGGATGCACTCGAGGCCAAGTTTGGGGTCTCGGATGCTGGCACTGAGGTGTACATCATGGAGCAATTCTATGATTACAGGATGACTGAAGAGCGCTCCGTGGTTGAGCAAGCTCATGAGATACAGTCATTTGCTAGAGAACTTGAGCACTTCAGTTGTATGCTACCGGACAAGTTTGTTGCCGGAGGTATCATCACTAAACTTCCTCCTTCATGGAGGAACTTTGCTACCTTGTTGAAGCATAAGAGGCAGGAGTTTTCCGTCCCGGATCTCATTGGCACTCTTGATGTGGAAGAAAAGGCGAGAGCAAAGGACACACATGCTCGAGGTATTGAGGGAGGATCTAGTGCCAATGTGGTACAGAAGCAGAACTTTCAGCCCCACAAGTTCAAGAACAAGGGCAAGTTTGATGGAAAAGCAAAGTTTGATGGGAAGAACAAGGCTGTGCAACACACGAACTTCAAGAAGAATAATGGCAAGAAGAAAGGTGCTTGTCATGTGTGTGGGGATCCTGATCATTGGGCTCCTAGTTGCCCTAATCGCTACGACAAGCGTCATCCCGGGAAAGGCGGCAAGACCGCTAATGTTGTCATTGGAGACACTGACATGAAGGATGCTGGGTATGGTATATTTCCCACTATTCTTTCAGTATGTCATTCTCCTAACTGGTTGATTGACACGGGTGCTAATGTGCATGTATGCGGTGATATTTCCATATTTTCGTCTTATCAGACCGCAGGAACTTCAACCGTGCTGATGGGCAATGGTTCAAGTGCTTCTGTTCGTGGTGTTGGCACGGTCGATCTGAAGTTTACTTCGGGGAAGATCGTGCGGCTGAAGAACGTGCATTATGTCCCCTCCGTCAATAAAAATCTTGTTAGCGGATCTCTTCTGTGTAGAGATGGCTACAAGCTTGTCTTTGAGTCGAATAAATTTGTAATATCCAAGTATGGAACCTTTGTTGGTAAAGGCTATGAGTCAGGAGGCTTGTTTCGTTTATCCTTATCAGACGTTTGCAATAAAGTTGTTAATCATATTTGCAACAATACTGAATCCAATGTGTGGCATTCACGTCTTTGTCATGTTAACTTTGGTTGCATGTCGCGACTAGCGAAGTTGAACTTAATCCCTAGTTTCACCACCGTCAAGGGATCTAAGTGTCAAGTGTGTGTGCAAGCTAAGCAACCTCGTAAGTCTCACACGACTGCAGAAATAAGAAATCTTGCACCACTAGAGCTCATACATTCAGATCTATGTGAAATGAATGGTGTGTTGACAAAAGGTGGAAAGAAATATTTCATGATGTTAATTGATGACTCCACTAGATACTGCCGTGTGTATCTTCTGAAATCTAAGGATGAGGCTTTGAACTTTTTCAAAATCTATAAAGCTGAAGTGGAAAACCAACTTGATCGAAAAATCAAGAGGCTTAGGTCCGACCGTGGTGGAGAGTATTTTTCCAATGAATTTGATGCTTTTTGTGTGGAACATGGTATAATCCATGAGAGGACGCCTCCCTATTCACCTCAGTCAAATGGGGTGGCCGAAAGAAAGAACCGTACTCTAACAGATTTGGTTAACGCCATGTTAGACACTTCGGGTCTCTCCAAGGCATGGTGGGGGGGAGGCGATATTGACTGCATGTCATATCCTAAACCGAGTTCCCAAAAAGAACAAAGAGATAACTCCATTCGAGGAATGGGAGAAGAAAAGGTTAAAACTCTCTTATCTACAAACATGGGGTTGTTTGGCGAAAGTCAATGTTCCAATTCCAAAGAAGCGGAAGCTTGGACCAAAGACTGTGGATTGTGTTTTCCTGGGATATGTTGTTCATAGCATTGGCTATAGATTCTTGGTTGTAAAATCTGAGGTACCTGACATACATGTCGGTACGATCATGGAGTCGAATGATGCGACTTTCTTTGAAGATATAATTCCCATGAAGGATATGGCTACCTCATCTAATCAGGAGATGCCTAGTTCATCGAATCAGGAACCAGTTACAATTACCCAACCTGCCATTTCGATGGAACACTTTGAAAGTCCTGTGGAGGAGAACAATGAAGTTCCTACTAGGAGCAAGAGACATAGGACTGCAAAGTCTTTTGGTGATGATTTTCTTGTGTATCTTATAGATGACACTCCCGGTTCTATTTCAGAGGCCTATGCATCTGAAGATGCTGACTACTAGAAGGAAGCGGTTCGTAGCGAGATGGATTCCATCTTGGCGAATGAAACCTGGGAGATAACTGATCGTCCTTATGGGTGCAAACCTATAGGATGCAAATGGGTATTCAAGAAGAAGCTTAGGCATGATGGTACTATTGAAAAGTACAAGGCTCGGCTTGTGGCTAAGGGTTATACCCAAAAGTAAGGTGAAGACTTCTTTGATACTTACTCACCTGTGGCTCGACTGACCACTATTCGAGTTCTACTTTCACTAGCTGCCTCGCATGGTCTTCTCGTTCATCAAATGGATGTTAAGACTGCTTTCCTGAATGGAGAGTTGGACGAGGAAATTTATATGGAACAACCAGATGGGTTTGTACTAGATGGTCAGGAAGGGAAAGTGTGCAAGTTGCTGAAGTCTTTGTATGGACTTAAGAAAGCACCCAAACAGTGGCATGAGAAGTTTGAAAGAACTTTAACAGCTGCAGGCTTTGTTGTGAACGAAGCTGACAAATGTGTGTACTATCGCCATGGTGGGGGCGAGGGAGTTATCCTGTGCTTGTATGTTGATGACATACTGATTTTCGGAACAGATCTGAATGTTATTAAGGAGGTCAAGGATTTCCTATCTCGTTGTTTTGAGATGAAGGATTTAGGAGTGGTTGATGTCATTCTGAACATCAAGTTGTTGAGAGACGATGATGGTGGGATTACATTGCTTCAATCTCACTATGTGGAAAAGATCTTGAGTCGCTTTGGCTATAGTGACTGCAAGCCCTCTCCAACACCATATGATGCGAGTGTGTTACTTCGAAAGAATTGAAGAATTGCTAGAGATCAATTGAAATATTCTCATATTATTGGCTCGCTTATGTACTTAGCAAGTGCTACAAGACCTGATATCGCTTTTGCTGTTAGCAAACTGAGTCAGTTTGTCTCAAAACCAGGAGATGTGCATTGGAAAGCTCTAGAGAGAGTTTTGCGTTATTTGAAAGGCACTACAAATTATGGAATTCACTACACCGGGCATCCAAAGGTGCTTGAAGGGTATAGTGACTCAAACTGGATCTCAGATGCTGATGAGATAAAGGCCACGAGCGGTTATGTATTCACTCATGGAGGTGGCGCTGTTTCTTGGAAGTCTTGCAAGCAGACCATCTTAACGAGGTCAACAATGAAAGCAGAACTCACAGCACTAGATACAGTTACGGTTGAAGCTGATTGGCTTCGCCGGCTCTTGAATGACTTGCCGGTTGTTGAGAAACCTCTACCGGGTGTCCTTATGAACTGCGAAAATCAAACTGTGATCAAGAAAGTGAGCAGCTCAAAGGATAACATGAAGTCATCAAGACACGTTCAGAGAAGGTTAAAGTCTGTCAGGAAAATGAAAAACTCCGGAGTTATTGCGTTGGATTATATCCAAACATCTAAAAATCTGGCAGATCCTTTTACCAAGGGTCTATAACGTAATGTGATAGATAATGCATCGAGGGAGATGGGTATGAGACCCACAATATGAGTTGTTCACAGTGGTAACCTATTCTTTGTGATCGGAGATCCCGCGAATTAGATGTGGAAGACAAGCTGTTGGTCAACTGAGAGGAGAGTATCCTTACTATTCACAATACCACTCCATGAAGATGCAATACTTTCCTAATCTGCATGGCAGGTTGATGTATATCTTAATGTGTTCTAAGTGGCTTATTTAAGCAGAGATGTTATCCTGCAGAACATCTTTTGAATAACACACCTATATGAGTCTGATTGTCAAACGTCGCAATCTATGAGAGTAGGGTTCTCTCTAGTAAACTCATGAAAGGTCACGGAGTATGATGCATAAGCTCCACCCGCGGAGAAGACCCACGGTAGCCACGTATTGGTCAAGGCTTTATGTGAAGCTAGATTCGCAGAAAACTTGCAGTTCAAGGCCCAGTCCACTATTCAAGTTGCTTACTAGTGTAGCATAGAGTTCTAGGTGGAAGTTCAACTTAACAGTCTCCACTGCAGTACCGGTATATAAAACAGTGTTTTGGAACCAAAGGCAAATTTCTGTGTGCCTCTGGGATCTGGTGGGGGATTGCTGGAATTTAGTCTATTTTGGGCAGCCCAATAACTATTTCAGGAATTCCTAATAAATCCTAGAGGCCCACTTAGCCCATTTGTGCAAGCAAGGGATACTACTAAAGTTTAGTACCACATTGCTAGTTTAGTGGGAGTTGGACCTCCTTATAAGGGAGGTTCTTTCCCCACTTGTACGAGCATGAGAACAAGAGGGATATCCACGCGCGCTCCTCCTCCGCCGCCTGCCAATCCACGCCACGCCTCGTCACGACGCGCCGCGGGTTGCGGGAATGAGCCGAGCCGATGTCTAAATTTTTTCCACGCACTATGGGTATATGAAAGGTCACACGGAAGCTGAAAAGATTTTTGTGAAAGTGGAGTTCGAATGCGAACGGTGCAGCCCTTCGGCTCCTGGCTATTCGCTTCGCCTCTGTCTCTTCGGTTCGCCTCCCGTCGTTGCCCTCTCGCCTCCTTCTCTTGCGCCTATAAAAGGGAGGTCGCTCCTCGCAGAGAGACACACCAGAACTTCTCCTTCCTCTCGCCACCGGTTCCAATCTCTGAGCTGCTGTTGTCTTCCTCATCCCGGCTTGCAGCGTGCACCGCGAGTCGGGACAGTAGGCCTCTGAAACCGCACCTTTTGAGTCCCGTACGGGAGAAGGGTGATAAGGTTTTTGGGGAGCGCTCAGCGCGACTACTGGCTTCTTCATCACGGACGATCCGGTCGACGACGACTTCTTCCCCGGCGTCCACGACCTCCTCGACGACATGGCAGGCGAGGACACCGACCCCAAGTCTAGCGCTTCTGCTGCTGCTGTCCCATACGTGTTCTTGTTTTTCCTGTTAAAGGTTCTGCCGCAGTTCCTTGTTCTAGTCCTTGTCCTACACATGATAGGTTCTACTTCATATATGCTACTTGCTATACTGTCTGCTCTAGATATGTTTACTTACAGCTCATATATGAAGATGTTATTTACCTTCTCTTTGTCAAATTGCATGACTTGCTTTATCTCTGCTATATTAGTCATGCTTTATCTAGTATTTCTGTCAGCAAAGTTGTTTCGTAAATTGCTCATATTTCCAACACTGTGGCTTTAGGGCTATGGAGGCGCAATGGATTCTACCCCCTGCAGGTGGGAGGGCTGGATAAGGTTCTCCCTGCCTAGCCACCGTCTCCACTGATGGATTGATGGAAATAGAGGACCTGCACGGAAAGGCCTACATCTTTCTTGAGTTCAATGCTAGGGCGAGGTACATGCTCAGTTTAGGGTTAGCAAAATATGGTTTTGCCAGAGACTAACTAACATGGTTAGTTTTTTTGGATGGAACTAGTCCATCATGGTTTAATCATAGACTTGACACCGATGCTTCCATTTTTCTAGATTTATTTCAAGCTTTCCGACGATATTCATTCTGTGGGAAGAGACGTTTCCGTCAACTACGGAGGCGCCAGTGGCGGCTTCGTCAATCTCAAGATAATGTGTTGGCTCAGTCCCTTAGATGTTCTCATAGGGATAGAGCACTATGATAGAGCATGCGTGCATACATTCATTGAAGTGAGTATATATGCATATGTATGAGCGTCTGGGTCTTGAAACATTTTTGTTGTTTTCCTGTTTAGTTTTGCATAATATGCATATACAAATAGAATTTATAGTTGTATCCTACTGAATGGAACACATCTGGTACATGTGTTTTCTTTCATCTTGAGAAAGAAAGAAAGGCTCCTAGGTACTTTGGGTTTCTCCGCCTCCTGCCAGCGTCATCACTAATCTGGCTTGTTTCCTGTGTCATTAGGGTCATGAAGGCGCGTTGGATTCTGACCCTTGTTGGCGGGAGGACTCATGCTTCATTTTAGTGTTGCTAAGAAAGGCGAGGCAACGGCGGCTCTTTAACGATGGAATAAGGTTCTACCCGCCTAGCCTTTGTCCCAGCAGTTTATCTTGCGTCCGGACGGATCTTGCGGGATTTTGTCGGTGTTTGTTTTTGATAGATTTGCGTGGATTTGATCTTCGTTCGTCTATGTTATGTCTACAAGTTGGATCCCATCAATCTATGCTTCTCGTCATCGACGACGAATGTCATTATGGGGCGCTAGTCTTTTGGGGGCTTAGCATAACGATTTTTTGACTGTACACTACAACATAGTTTGTCCGACTTCGGTGAGGGAGAAGCGATGACGGTAACGCACCTTCGCCTCGCTCTAGTGCTTGTAGTCGTCGTTAAAGGTCTACATACATGGATGCATTTTGTGTAATTTCTTGTGTTCTTTTCGTATTGTTATGATGTTTGATAAATAGCCGAAAATTTTACCCCCAAAACACTACAAACTTTACTCTATTTTGCGACATTTTATTGATGTCATGTATAATCCTTTTTCGTCACGGCGCTCGTGGGTAGCGTATGCAGCAGCTGTTTATGTACTTTGGGGTGCGCATGGCAACGGGCGGCGCGGGCACTTCTGTTAAACGGGGGAGAGAATCTCGGTCAAACGACGTGGATGGTTAACTTTGTGGCTAATCAAATCACCACCCTACCGGCTTTGCAAAAGTCACCACGATCAGATGCTCGTTACTTTGTGGACTGCTGGAAATAGAAGACTTGGGTGAAAAGGCCTACACCTTTCTTGAGTTCAAGGGTGAAGCCAGGTGCATGCTCGAACTGATAGCATGCCCCAATCCTGCTGACCCATTGTCCACTTAGTGCATCTACAGCCGAGATGTACAAATCCGGACCCTCAAACACCCGCGGACGTGACCTGGGTGGAAAGGCCTACACCTTTCTTAAGTTCAAGGGTGAAGCCAGGTGCATGCTCGAACTAATAGCATGCCCCAATCCTGCTGACCCATTGTCCACTTAGTGCATCTACAGCCAAGATGTACAAATCCGGACCCTCAAACACCCGCGGACGTGTCTGGACGTGCCCACACAGACCGGACACGCCTTATTTGTTAGGTTGTAGTCCCGCAGGTGTCCCTCATGTCTGAAACCTTCAAACCATACAAAAGCATGCAACGCTACATAAAAGACGATCATCACACGCAGTTTATCAGATTACCATTTCATCGCCGGACAAAAGAAGCATAGTTCGCCGGAGTAGTGGAAATTCATACTACAAACTAATTAAAACTTAGTTAAAATATAAAGACAAGGGTGAAGGGCGGAGGAAATCACCATTTCCACGCCGGCCCCTTCCCCTTCCGGTCGTCGATGCGGCTATGCCCCTCCTCCGTGTAGGCGTCGACGTGCGGTGGTCCGTCGTCATTGGAACTGGAGGTGGAGCCGCTGGTCAAGTCAGAGTCCGAGTAGCAGCTTCAGCTCGACAGCCTGCGGACCAGGCGGTCCTGCTCCTTGGCATGGCAAGCCGCCTTCGCCTTCGCCTTCTTGCTTGCCTCGCGCTCCGACAACTCGATGGCGAGTCAGAGTGCTTTGGCATTCTTGTGATGGAGGAGCCGCGCATCCGTCTCTGCCGTCGTGAGAGAGCGACGGAGGACAGACGTGAGGAGCGCGGAATCGGGATCGACCGGCACGGTCGCGTGTGCCATGCGGCCAGCGCCTCCCCACTGCTGCCCTCTCCCTTGCTCATTGCCGCTTGCGGCGGGCTGCTCGTGCCTCAGACTCAGGCGTCCTCGTGCGCGCTGGTGTCTGCGCGGGCACGAGGACCTAGCGGTAGTCGGGCACCACTTCCTGAATAGAGGGAGGTTGCCAACGTACCTGGATGACGGGAGGGGAGCGGCCAGAGCTGCCCGCCGGGCGGGATGGGCCGGCGACGTCCCCTACGCTGCGTCGACAGGTGATAACGCTCGGGAAGAAGATCTGCCACTACCACTGCCGCTGCTGCCTTGGTCGAGCAACGACCAACTCAATGCAATGCGGAGGGCACTCCTCCACATCCATGGTGGAGGCGTCAGATTCTTCGCCGGAGCCGCCACTGCTTCTCTCGCCGACCATTGGATCGACGGGGAGGTGATCGGAAGTGGAGTGGACGAGCACAGGAGTGAAGTGGAGTTCGCATTGACTGGTGTCTAGGGTTTTCCAGATGGGGATATTTGTGGGGTCTGGGTGGGCCAAGCTAGGCCAAGCCTACGTGGAGGACGTGCTCGGACGCCCCATATCCGCCCTATATTTGGGCTCATATGAGGGGTGCCGGTCAGTCCGGGCGTTTCAAGCCCGTTTAAGGAGCCCATCTGGGTCGTTTTTTCACAACCAGTCAATGACCGGACGGCCTACCCGGCCGTTTGAGACGGGTTTGAGAGGTCCGGTTGTAGATGCTCTTAGGCTTGGATGGCATGCTTGACAAAAAATGGTCGCCCTGCAGGTCATGGTGTAGCCTGCAGAGGAGGTTGCTGCTCCAAGGAGAAAGGAAGGAGAGAGAGGAAAAGCAGAGGGAAAGGAAGTGAGAGATGGACACATCCTCTATCTAGGTGAGCTCAACATATTGGCTCCACAAAAGGCTCATGCCTTAGCATAGGATGAGAGAAAATTGACTAGTAGCCTCACATCCTTTAATCTAGCTAGATGGGCTGGGGCAGCAGCTAGGTACCGCCCCCATTGTACATGCCCTAGTTTAGGGCATTTCCAAGGCTGACTTGTAAATCTCTCCAGTATATGTCTGTTTTTATGTTCGGATGTGGTCCGCAGACATGATGCGGGAGTGATCCACCCAATGCTAATCACGAAGTATCCGGTTGGGAGAAGAAAAAACAGGTGAGGATCATGCATGTGGTGGGATATTTGTGGTTTTGTTCCCGGTTGGGAGGAAAAAGGACAGGGGACCATGCCTGTGCGGTTGGGAGGAGAAAGAGAAGAGGCAGACCATTCATGTGATTGTGCATGTTCGGACTCCAGCAAAGACCCGTACGTTTGTGATGCAGAGCATCCTACAGACATCACCATGTCAAGAGTCCGTTTAACAAGTGACACGTGCGACCTCCACTTCACATACATAAAGCGGAGCATCGTACAGACATCATCATCTCCTTTACACGTGCTCACTTGACCCCTTCGAAGATGGTATACTACTTGACATTCCTCTCGTGTGTATGCATAGGTATTGCCGGAGCTTCACGGATGATGAGGAAGAGTGCAAGAGCCAAGGAACAACTACGCCATCCGCGAAGGAAGCATGGAAGAGAAGACGGAAGAAACGGAGTTTCTACAAGTTCCAGCTCTCGGACGTCCAACGACCTCTGAACGACCGACGATCTCCGGACGTCCGATGCTTGGAGACTCCACCAGCCAGATCGACTACAACATACGAAGACGCTACAGCGGCCGGACAACCGACGATCACCATACGTCCGACAAGTCCCAGCGCATGGACGACCGACGCCGACCGAACGACCGGTGCCACCAGTCCAGAGAGGAAACGTCGAAAGTCCGACGCTCTCCGGGCGTTCGGACCCCCGCGAGCGACCGGAGGTCCGACAGTGCCTGTGCGCAGCCAGGCCTTTGGCCTTGTATCCGTCTCCCACTTACCCCTTCGTGGCCTAGACTATAAATAGGCCACCTCCACCTCCTTTCTAGGGTTAGCAAAGGATTAGCTCATTTGAGAGATAGAGTTTTGCTCATCCACTTGGTTACTTCTTCATCGAAGTCCACGACCTCTTCAGAGAAGATCCCCCAAGAGGATTCAAGATGCCTCACGGGAAGACCCCCCTCAAGACCTCCTCACGGAGATGAACTTTACCTTGTATCTTTCCCTTTGTTGTTCATGTATCTTGTGGATCTTGTGTGTTTGATTGTCTAGTGGATGTGTGATTGGACTTGTTCTTGACTGTTCCTCTCGTTTTCCCTCATGTTTCCCCTCGTGTTCTTCATGGGATCCCCTCCATTTCGTGAAAGATCGGGCATCTAGGGTTCTACCCTACATCATATGGTATCATGAGCCACGTTTATCATGAATCTGGAGTCCCCCCCACCGCTTTCTAGCCTTATTTTGCTTGATTTCGTCCTAAATTTCGAAAATCCCTACCAAAAATAGCCCCAAATTTTATTGTGATTTGTTGTTTTGATGATGTTTTGTTGATTTTTCTCCATGGATTTGCTTGGTTTCAAGTGGATCTAGCAACTCCCCAGGTTTCCCCACTTTTCCATCCACAAAATCTACTCAATTTTGAGCCCCAAATCCCCAATTTCCGCCCAAAATCGCGTCCCGGGACTCAAATCTCGCGTTGACCCCGATACACCGGACATCCGACCTTCACTGGATGACCGGAACCCCTAACCCGAGCTGAAATCTCAGATTTCTGGACTTTCTGGACGTCCGTCCACCGGACATCCGACACTTACCGGACGTCCGGTCCCTATAGATAACAACTTCGGTTGATTTTTGTTTCGGCCATAACTAATTCATCCGAACTCCGATTTCGATGTTCTTTAGCTCGTTTTGAAGCTCTTGACACCCCTCATGCCACAAAAACACTTACAACATCATTTGACTCTATAATTATTTTTTTTGAAATTTTAGCATCTTTGCCTGGGGTCTTAACCACATCATCAACATTACCACCATCGACTTCCGCAACCTAACTCATTTTGTTCCCCATAGCATTAGCGGTTGCTTGAGTAGTGATTCGAGTCTCCTAAGGTGTTTCGGCTACTTAGGGACGGTGACCTCAACTTTGACATCGTGTATATTCCACTAACATAACCTCCACTTCCGCATTACTTACTCCCAAACCCATCATTGCATTTCCGTAATCCCATTGAGTTTCCACAAAACCACCACCGCTTTCCCGCTACCACCATCTCACATTTGAGATTTTGAGTTCGCGGTTTTTCTGTTTCCTAAGGTGTTCTGGCTAATTAGGAACGGTTCGACATCAAGAACACCGCCACTCATCATCGCCATGAGGTCTTCATCGACATTGACCACTTCATCATTATCCGTCCTTATGTACACATCACAAAACATTGACGGTAACCTCGACGACACCATTGTATATTCCCCTTGCAATTGCATTGATAACCCCTAGCCCATTTTGCATTACTTGCCTATCGAGACTAGCCATTTGAGTATTGCCCGGGAACGTTACTTATGCACATTAGTGATCATTGATCCACACCTTCCATTGCATATATACCATACCAGATTGGTATCATCTTGGTATCATATCATCTCTTGTGTCACAAGATTGTTCCCCGCATATACACAATTGCTATCTTGGTTTGTGCATTTCGCATACTGACCATATCAAAAAAAGAATAAGCTTTTAAGCAAAGAGAAAAACAAAGAAGCTTGTAAGCAAGATCCATAGCATCGTAACATAGTGCATTACAATATATCATATGGTAGCATACTCGATCATCTTGTATCATCTTGTGCTAAAGCACCAGACCATACAGACATAACATACTTGGGATAGAAAGTTGATGCATTTTGCATCTTATAGGTTGTGCACAAGTGTCATATCCGCCTATTGAGCAATCGTGCCAGCGTGTCTCTTGAGTTGTGCGAGCGTTTTCCGTGTATTTCACATTTTGTGCTCATTCCTTGATTGTTGATGTCTACTGCGCAACCTTCTTCTTGTAGACTCGTGTTGGGCCTCCAAGCGTAGAGTTTTATAGGATAGTAGCAAATTTCCCTCAAGTGGATGACCTAAGGTTTATCAATCTGTGGGAGGCGTAGGATGAAGATGGTATCTCTCAAACAACCCTGCAACCAAATAACAAAGAGTCTCTTGTGTCCCCAACACACCCAATACAATGGTAAATTGTACAGGCGCACTAGTTCAGCGAAGAGATGGTGATACAAGTGTAATATGGATAGTAGATATAGGTTTTTGTAAACTGAATATATAAAAACAGCAAGATAACTAGTAACAAAAGTGAGGGAAAACTGTATTGCAATGCTTGGAAACAAGGCCTAAGGTTCATATTTTCACTAGTGCAAGTTCTCTCAACATTGACAACATAATTAGATCATATGGCAATCCCTCAACGTGCGACGAAAGTCACTCCAAAGTTCCTATCACGGAGAACATAAGATGAAATTGCTTGTACGGTATGAAACCACCTCAAAGTTATTACTTCCGATCAATCCATTGAGCTATTCTTATAAGTGTCACAAACATCCACAGAGTTCGTAGTAAAATAACACCATATGATACACATCAATCAACCAATGTCACCTAGATACCCCAATGTAACCACAAGTATCCGTGGGTCAATTATACGATATGCATCAAACAACTTCAGATTCATAATATTCAATCCAACATAAAGAACCTCAAAGAGTGCCCCAAGATTCCTACCGGAGAAACAAGGAGGAAAACATGCATCAACCCATGTGCATAGATTACCCCAATGTCACCTCGGGAATCCGCGAGTTGAGTGCCAAAACATACATCAAGTGAATCAATAGAATACCCCATTGTCATCACGGGTATCCCACGCAAGACATACATCAAGTGTTCTCAAATCCATAATAGTATTCAATCCGATAATAGTGAAACCTTAAAGGTAAAACTCAATTCATCACAAGAAGGTAGTGGGGGATAAACACCATATGATCCAACTATAATAACAAAGCTCGTTGTACATCAAGATCGTGCCAAATCAAGAACACGAGAGAGAGAGAGAGAGATCAAACACATAGCTACTGGTACATACACTCAGCCTTGAGGGTGAACTACTCCCTCCTCGCCATGGAGAGCGCCGGGATGATGAAGATGGCCATCGATGATGGTTTCTCCCTCCTGCAGGGTGCCGGAACGGGTCCCCGATTGGTTTTTCGTGGCTATAGAGGCTTGCGGCGACGAAACTCCTGATCTAAGTTTCTTTTTGGGGGTTTCTGTATTTATAGGAATTTTTGGCGTCTGTTTCACGTCAGGGGGGTCACGAGTCAACGACAAGGGTGGAGGACCCTCCGGGGGATAGGGCGCGCCCTCCACCCTTGTGGTTGGCTCGGGACTCTTCTGGCCCAACTCTTCTTATGGTCCATAAAAATCACCGTAAATTTTCAGCTCAATTGGACACCGTTTGATATTCCTTTCTTGTGAAACTCAAAACAAGGAAAAAACATAAAGTGGCACTGAGCTCTAGGTTAATAGGTTAGTCCCAAAAATCATATAAAATAGCATATAAATGCATATAAAACATCCAAGATAGATAATATAATAGCATGGAACAATCAAAAATTATAGATACGTTGGAGACGTATCAAGCATCCCCAATCTTAATTCTTGCTCATCCTTGAGTAGGTAAATGATAAAAACAGAATTTGGGATGTGGAATGCTACCTAACATATTTATCATTGTAATTTTCTTTATTGTGGCATGAATGTTCAGATTCGTAAGATTCAAAACGAAAGTTTAGTATTGACATAAAAAGAAAAATACTTCAAGCATACTAACAAGGAAATTATGTCTTCTCAAAATAACATGGCCAAAGAAAGCTTATCCCTACAAAATCATATAGTCTGACTATGCTCCATCTTCATCACACAAATTATTCAGATCATGCACAACCCCGATGCCAAGCCAAGCAATTGTCTCATACTTTTGATGTTCTCAAACCTGTTCAACTTTCACGCAATACATGATTGTGAGCCATGGATATAGCACTATGGGTGGAATAGAATATGGTGGTTGTGGAGAAGACAAAAGGAACGAGATAGTCTCACATCAACTAGGCGTATCAACGGGCTATGGATATGTCCATCAATAGATATCAATGTGAGTGAGTAGGGATTGCCATGCAACGGATGCACTAGAGCTATAAGTTTATGAAAGCTCAAAGAGAAAACTATGTGGGTGTGCATCCAACTTGCTTGATCACGAAGACCTAGGGAAATTTGAGGAATCCCGTCATTGGAATATACAAGCAAAGTTCTGTAATGAAAAATTCTCACTAGTATAGGAAAGTGACAACACAAGAGACTCTCTATCATGAAGATCATGGTGCTACTCTAAAGCACAAGTATGGTAAAAGGATAGTAGCATTGCCCCTTCTCTCTTTTTCTCTCATTTTTTGCTTTTTTGTTTTTTGGGCCTTCTCTCTCTTTTTTGGCCTCTTTTTTTGTTCAGAGTCTCATCCCGACTTGTGGGGGAATCGTAGTCTCCATCATCCTTTCCTCACATGGGACAATTCTATAATAATGAAGATCATCACACTTTTATTTACTTACAACTCAAGAAGTACAAATCAATACTTAGAACAAAATTATGACTCTATATGAATGCCTCCGACGGTGTACCAGGATGTGCAATGAATGAAGAGTGACATGTATGAAAGAATTATGAATGGTGGCTTTGCCACAAATACGATGTCAACTACATGATCATGCAAAGCAATATGACAGTGATGGAACATGTCATAAAAACGGAATGGTGGAAAGTTGCATGGTAATATATCTTGGAATGGCTATGGAAATGCCATAATAGGTAGGTATGGTGGCTGTTTTGAGGAAGGTATATGGTGGGTGTATGGTACCGACGAAAGTTGCACGTTGCCAGAGAGCCTAGCAATGGTGGAAGGGTGAGAGTGCGTATAATCCATGGACTCAACATTAGTCACAAAGAACTCACATACTTATTGCAAAAGTCTATTAGTTATCGAAACAAAGTACTACACGCATGCTCCTAGGGGGTAGATTGGTTGGAAAAGACCATCGCTCGTCCCCGACCGCCACTCATAAGGAAGACAATCAATAAATAAATCATGCTCCAACTTCATCACATAACGGTTCACCATACATGCATGCTACGGGAATCACAAACTTTAAAACAAGTATTTCTACAATCCACAATTACTCACTAGCATGACTCTAATATCACCATCTTCATATCTCAAAACAATCATAAAGAATCAAACTTCTCATAGTATTCAATGCACTTTATATGAAAGTTTTCATTATATCCCTCTTTGATGCCCATCATATTAGGACTAAATTCATAATTTAAGCACACCAACATGTTGTTTAGAGACTCTCAAAATAATATAAGTGAAGCATGAGAGTTCATCAATTTCTTCGAAATAAAACCACCGCCGTGCTCTAAAAAGATATAAGTGAAGATCAGTGAGTAGTTGAATAATTATGTAACTATGTGAAGACTCTCTAACATTTTAGAATTTCAGATCTTAAGTACTTTATTCAAACAGCAAGAAAAACAAAATAAAATGATATTGCAAGGATAGCACATATCATGTGAAGAAGCAAAAACTTAGGCTCAACCAAAACTAACCGATAGTTGTTGAAGAAGAAAGGTGGGATGCCAACCGGGGCATCCCCAAGCTTAGATGCTTGAGACTTCTTGAAATATTAACTTGGGATGCCACCCAATCTTGAGCTTTTGTGTCTCCTTAATTCCTTTCATATCACGGGTTCCCTAAATCTTAAGAACTTCATCCACACAAAACTCAACAAGAACTCGTGAGATAGGTTAGTATAAATCCATGCATAACCCTATCATTCTCTACTATAGAAAATCACTAAAATTATAATTTAACATTGCATACTAAATGCCTCTGCATATTTAATACTCCTATCCTCAAATAGAATCATTAAATAAGCAAACATATGCAAACAATGCAAACATAACAACAATCTGTCTAAACAAAACATTCTGTAAAGAATGCAAGAGGAATCATACTTTCCTAGCTCCAATTTTTTTGACAAATTACCTGACTGTAGATAATTTGTTGTTACTCATTGTGTAGAAATTTCAAGATTTTATCATGTTCTGACTATTCACCAATATTCAAAACATAACAACAAACTTTCTGTTTTGAAACAGCAACATATAGACTTGCAAAATAAGCATGGTAACGGCTATACTTGACCTTTTTATTGAAATAAAGGATGCAAAATATTACTCTAAATAACATCAAGCAAATACTAATAAATAAAATGACGCTCCAAGCAAAACTCATATCATGTGGTGAATAAAAATATAGCTCCAAGTAAGGTTACCGATGAACGAAGCCGAAAGAGGGGATGCCATCCGGGGCATCCCCAAGCTTAGGCTCTTGGTTGTCCTTGAATATTACCTTGGAGTTCCTTGGGAATCCCCAAGCTTAGGCTCTTGCCACTCCTTATTTCGTAGTCCGTCAAAACTTCACAACACAAAACTCAACAGAAAACTCGTAAGCTCCATTAGTATAATAAAGAAAATCACCACTTAGGTACTATTGTGAGCTTATTTTAAATTCATATTTGTGTTATATCTACTGTTTTCCAACTTCTCCATGGTTCATACCCTCCGATACTACTCATACATTCATCAAAATAAGCAAACAACACATAGAAAATAGAATTTGTCAAAACAGAACAGTCCGTAGTAATCTGTAACTCTCGAATACTTCTGTAACTCCAATTTTTTTAAAAAAATAGGAAAACCTAAGAAACTTGTTTGTTAATATTCTTAAAAAATAATCAGAATTTTATCACTTCTATTAAAAATGAGAATTGTTTTCCTGAGCGCAAAAGTTTCTATTTTTTAGCAAGATCAAATCAACTATCACCATAGATCATCCCAAAGGTCTTACTTGGCACTTTATTGAAACAAAAGCTATAAAACATGATTAATATAGTAGCCTAATCATGTTAACACACAAAAACAGTAGAGGTAAATATTGGGTTGTCTCTCAACAAGCGCTTTTCTTTAATGTCTTTCTAGCTAGGCATGATGATTTCAATGATACTCACATAAAGAATAAAAATTGAAACACAACGGGAGCATCATTAAGCATATGACTAGCACATTTAAGCCTAACCCACTTCCTATGCATAGGGATTTTGTGAGCAAACAATTCATGAGAACAAGAATCAACTAGCATAGGAAGGTAAAGCAAACATAACTTCATGATTTTCAACACATAGAGAGGAAACTTGATATTATTGTAACTCCTACAAGCATATATTCCTCCCTCATAATAATTTTTAGTAGTATAATGAATGAACTCAACAATATAGCTAACACACAAAGCATTATTTTCATGATGCACAAGCATAGAAATTTTACTCCTCTCCACATAAGCAAAATTCTTCTCATTCGGAATAGTGGGAGCAAACTCAACAAAATGACTATCACGTGAGGCATAATCCAATTGAAAATTAAGATCATGATGCCAAGTTTCATGGTTATCATTATTCTTTATAGCATACATGTCATCACAGTAATCATCATAGACAGGAGGCATGCTATCATCACAATAATTTTGCACATCAAAACTTGGGGGACAAAAAAATACCATCTTCATCAAACATAGCATCCCCAAGCTTGTGGCTTTGCATATCATTAGCATCATGGATACTCAAAGAATTCATACTAGCAACATTGCAATCATGCTCATCATTCAAAGATTTAGTACCAAAACATTTTAATACATTATGCTTCTAACACTTTGGTAGAATTATCAGAATCCTTATTTTCATGAAAGGCATTAAAAATATGAAGCATATGAGGCAACCTCAATTCCATTTTTTGTAATTTTCTTTTATGGACTAAACTAGTGATAAAACAAGAAACTAAAAGATTCAGTTGCAAGATCTAAAGATATACCTTCAAGCACTCACCTCCCCGGCAACGGGGCCAGAAAAGAGCTTCGTTGACGGGATGTGAGTGCCGCTTACCTAGCCTCCCCGACAACGGCGCCAGAAAAGAGCTTGATGTCTACTATGCAACCTTCTTCTTCTAGACTCGTGTTGGGCCTTGATAACCCACAAGTGTAGGGGATCGCAACAGTTTTCGAGGGTAGAGTATTCAACCCAAATTTATAGATTCGGCACAAGGGGAGCAAATAATATTTGAAGGTATTAGCAGCCGAGTTGTCAATTCAACCACACATGGAGATTAATTATCTGCAGCAAAGTGACCAGTAGGACAGTAGTATGATCTAATAGTAGCAGCAGTAACGGTAACAGTAACAGTGATAGCAATAGTTTTGTAACAAGTGTAATAGTGATGATAGCAGTAGTAACTTAGCAGAAACAATATAGGATAATTTCGTAGGCATTGAATCGGTGACTTGTTGGATGATATTCATCATGAGACAGTTATAACCTAGGGCGATATGACACTAGCTCCAGTTCATCGATATAATGTAGGCATGTATTCCGTAAATAGTCATACGTGCTTTATTAAAAGAACTTGCATGACATCTTTTGTCCTACCCTCCAGTGGCAACGGGGTCCATATTGGAAACTAAGGGATATTAAGGCCTCCTTTTAATAGAGAACCGGAACAAAGCATTAACACATAGTGAATACATGAACTCCTCAAACTACGGTAATCACCGGAAGAAGTCCCGGTTATTGTCACTCCGGGGTTACTAGATCATAACACATAGTAGGTGACTATAACTTGCAAGATCGGATCTAGAACATGAATATAATGGTGATAACATAAACGGTTCAGATCTAAAATCATGGCACCTGGGCCCAAAGTGACAAGCATTAAGCATGGCAAAGTCATAGTAACATCAATCTAAGAACATAGTGGATACTAGGGATCAAGCCCTAACAAAACTAACTCGATTACATGATGAATCTCATCCAACTCCTCACCGACCAGCGAGCCTACGATGGAATTACTCACTCCCGGTGGGGAGCATCATGGAATTGGCGATGGAGAAGGGTTGGTGATGACGAAGAACGAAGATCCCCTCTTCGGAGCCCCAAACGGACTCTAGATCTGCCTTCCCGAGGAAGAACAGGCCTTGGCGGCGGCTCCGTCTCGTGGATTGTGATAATTCTTTCTCCCTTATTTTTTCTGGAAAAATAGGATTTTATAGCGTCGGTTTCAGGATCTGCAGGGCCACCAGGTGGGGACAACCCACCTAGGCGTGCCTGGTGAGGGGGGCGTGCCCTGGTGGGTTGTGCCCACCCAGGTGCCCCCCTTCGGTAGGTCTTGGCTCCAAAAATTCTTATATATTATATAAAAATTCCCCGCAAAGTTTCGTTCCATTCTGAGAACTTTTATTTCAGCACAAAAACAACACCATGGTAGTTCTACCGAAAACAACATCAGTCCAGGGGTAGTTTCATTCAAATCATGCAAATTAGAGTCCAAAACCAGAGGAAAAGCGTTAGGAAAAGTAGATACTTTGGAGACGTATCAACTCCCCCAAGCTTAAACCTTTGCTTGTCCTCAAACAATTCAGTTGATAAATTGAAAGTGAAAAAGAAAAACTTTTAGAACTCTTTTGCTCTTGTTTGCATAAATAAGCTTAAACAGCGCCCAGGTTTTCTGCCAACATTATAACTAACCATGCCGACAATAACTCTTAAAGATTATATTAACTCATATCAATGACATAATCAGCTAGCGAGCAATAATAAGACATCTTGAACGACAACACTTTGTCAAACAACCAGGATATAATATGACAATAGTGGTATTGTAAGGCCCTCGATGTGGCTATATCTCCCACGTGTCGAAGCACGACTTAGAGGCATAACCGCATTGAAAGCAGTGTCGCAAGTGAGGTAATCTTCACACAACCCATGTAATACATAAGGGAAAAAGATACATAGTTGGCTTACAATCGCCACTTCACACAATACATGAATAAAGCATTACATCATCCAAATACAATCAAGGTCCGACTACGGAACCAAAATAAAAGAAGAACCCCAAATGCGACAAGGTCCCCGATCGACCCCAACTGGGCTCCACTACTGATCAACTAGAACGAAACAACACAAAGGACAAGATCTTCGTCGAGCTCCTCCCGAGCTTGGTTGCGTCATCTGCACGGACTCAACGGCACCTGCAAACTGGTTTTGGAAGTATCTGTGAGCCACGGGGACTCAGCAATCTCGCACCCTCGCGATCAAGACTATTTAAGCTTATGGGTAAGGTAAAGGTATGAGGTGGAGCTGCAGCAAGCGACTAGCATATATGGTGGCTAACATATGCAAATGAGAGCGAGAAGAGAAGGAAAAGCACGGTCAATAAAAGTATGATCAAGAAGTGATCCTAGAACAACCTACGCCAAACATAACTCCAACACCGTGTTCACTTCCCGGACTCCGCTGGAAAGAGACCATCACGGTTACACACGCGGTTGATGTATTTTAATTAAGGTCAACTTCAGATTTTCTACAACCGGACGTTAACAAATTCCCATCTGCCCATAACCGCGGGCACAGCTTTCGAAAGTTCAAATCCCTGCAGGGGTGTCCCAACTTAGCCCATCACAAGCTCTCACGGTCAACGAAGGATATTCCTTCTAGCGGGAAGACCCGATCAGACTCGGAATCCCGGTTACAAGACATCCTCGACAATGGTAAAACAAGTTCAGCAACACCGCCCGAATGTGCCGACAAATCCCGATAGGAGCTGCACGTATCTCGTTCTCAGGGCACACTCAGATGAGCAGTCCGTACAACTAAAACCAGCCCTCGAGTTTCCTCGAGGTGGCGCTGCAAGGGGCTCTAGTTTGGACCAACACTCAGAGGAGCACTGGCCTGGGGGGGGGGGTTAAATAATGATGACCCTTGAGTCTGCAGAACCCAAGGGAAAGAAAAGGCTAGGTGGCAAATCGTAAAACCAATGTTGGGCATTGCTGGAGGAGTTTTATTCAAGGCGAACTGTCAAGGGGTTCCCATTATAACCCAACCGCGTAAGGAACGCAAAATCCGGGAACATAACACCGATATGACGGAAACTAGGGCGGCAAGAACTCAGGCCAAGGCGCTGGACTCCTGTTGAGGTACAGAGAGAAGAGGGATTAGGAAGAGAGATTTGCAGGGATGAGGGAACGGAAAGAGAGGGTCGCGAGGAGCTGTCCTGGTGGTTCCGGTAGAACTCCGGCGAGGTCGCCGGCCGGTGGTGGCGCGCGGGGTCGAGCGAGGCTCTCGGGCCCAAACAGTTGGGTGGATTGGTGGAGTCTGGATGGGGATCGAGAAGGTGGAACCTTGGTTGTGCGTGGTTGGACGATGAGATCTGGGAGGATCCCGAGGACAAGTGGCGGCGACGAAGGGATGGGACAAACCTCCTAGGTTTTAGGGTTAGTCTAGATTAGGTATGCGGTTGGACTATAAATAGAGAACAGAGGGAAATTTAGATCACCCGATCAAAATTAGACGGTTAGGAAAAGAGTCTAGGGAGTCCAAATAAGAAAACGGTGACGTTTTGTAGACGTCTGGGGATGATCCGGATCCAACGGTGACGACTGTCCGGGTCGGGTCCGGGACAATTCCGGACGCGCACGTGAGGGGTTCGATGCACTGTGCAGAGAGGGTTTCAGACCGTGCGGTCGCATCGGACAACTCCGGAAGCGAAGAGGGGAAGGAGGATGGACTAGGTGGGCTGTGGTGAGACTGCGAGGGGGAGAAGAGAGAGAGAGAGGGCCCGGCATCTGTTTCCGGAGACCGAAAACGTCTGACGTTAGACCGGCTATACTCCCGCTATAGTTTAACGGTTGGGCTATCAAACGAACTCCGAATGCGATGAAACTTGACAGGCGGTCTATCTACACTATAATAAGACCGCACGCCAACTTTCAACCCATTCTGAGAACATTTTCCGGCCACTTATAAAATAATATTTCGGACATGCTGCGGGCGCGTGCAAATGTGTCTGGGCTCAGAACGGACAACGGAGAGAAGTCAGAGAACTCGGACGAATGCAAGTTTTGAAAACATGATGATGCAATGCACATGATGACATGATGAAACGCAACACGCAAGCAAATGACATGACAACGCCGGCGAATAACTGGAGGACACCTGGCACATCGGTCTCGGGGCGTCACAGGTATCTCGCTAGCCCTTTCTGAGACCGCAAACATAAATGCAGAGCACTTCCAAAGTTCAAGCAGCGACTAAACATTGTAATTCATGGCAGAAAAGATCCAGTCATGATGCACCCAACATTAGCTACACACAATGCAAGTCATGATAGATGTGCTCTCTTAGTTTCTAGCGCTTGTTTTAGAAGGTGATGACACAACATAAAAGTAAATAGATAGTCCCTTCGCAGAGGGAAGCAGTGATTTGCAGAGGTGCCATAGCTCGAAATTTTAAAACTGAGATAAATGATATTTTGAGACATGCACCCTTCTCATTTACTTGACGACTATCAGTTATCAATATCTCCCATGGTAAACGGGCTAGTGGCAGTTCCCAAGCGATAAAAGTAAACGTTTTGACTTCATTGGAAGTTTTTGTTTGATTATTCGAGCAATTAACTCTTTTGTATTTTGCAGTTTGGGACTGGGCATCCCTATTACTGCCCTTTTCTCGTGCGATGGCGAGTGAATAAACACTCGACCTGAGAATAACCCGCTTAGCATGGAAGATACCGACCACCTCCCGTCGTTCCATGAACGATCCAGGCACACAAAACAGATTTTTTTAGAAGTTTATAGAGGTGGCACATGCAAATTTACTTAGGACAGCAGGGTAATACCGCATATAGGTAGATATGGTGGACTCATCTGGAATAACTTTGGGTTCAATGTTTTTGATGTACAAGCAGAATCCCCACTTAGTATAGGCGAAGGCTAGCAATTAGATTGAGAAGGGGCCAGCTAGAGAGCAACAACGACCATGATCATGCATTATGCATAAGTAACATTGGACACTAGCATGAGTAGGATATGATCACCATGAACATAAATATCATAGAGGCTATGTTGGTTTTGATTCAACTAGATGCATGAACATGTGCCAAGTCAAGCCTCTCGAACATTCAGAGGAGGATACCATATCATCATACTACATCACAATCATTTTAATGCGATGTTTATATCCAAGATAAATCATTATCCACTCCCAGCTACTTATGCATGGCATGAGAAACTATGTTGATATCCATTGCAAACATGTTTAATCATAATGGGCTGAATCATGGATACTAGGTTAAACATATTTACACAAACATGACAAGTCGAGTTCATACCAGTTTCTCTCTGCCACGACCAGTTCATCGAATATCGTCATTATTGCCTTTCAGTTGCACGACCGAACGATGTGAAAATAATAATAGTGCAAGAGTGCCATGGACTAAGCTAGAATCTGTAAAACATTTTATTCCATAGGAGAAGACAAGGTAAAATGGGCTCTTTATTAGTTCAACAATTATTCATATGAGAGCCACTCAACATTTTTATCGTGGTCTTCTCCTTGGTACAATTCAAATAAAAGAAAAGAATTTCAGAGAAACACACTGAAATATTTTTGGAGTTTTTGGTTTTCTTGAACAAGCAAATAAAAGGGAAAAGCAAAAACGAGAAAAACTATTTATGCGGGAAAGCTCCCAACAAGCAAAAGAAGGACAAGGAAATCTTTTTGGGTTTTCTTTTTAATATTATAACTAAACATGCATAGAAAGTAAACTAGCTACAACTATTTTTTTGGGTTTTTCTAAAGTTTTTCAAATGCACAAGAAGAAGGCAAGAAAAATAAATCTAAGCATGGATAATACAATGAAAAAGTGTGAACACCGACAAGATGAATAAGTGGGCATGAATGTAATGTCGGTGAGAAACACGTACTTCCCTAAGCTTAGACTTTTGGCCTAACTTGGTGATCGATCAGTAGTTGGCATGGTAGCTCACGAAGGCTCTCGGTGCGGATGCCTCGGCCTGCCGTGCTGCCTCCACTGCCGCGTTGAGAGCTCGGGCCTTGCTCTCAAGAACAAAATATCTTCCTTTGTTGTGATAATCAAAAAGAGCAGGCGAGGGCAAATATGTGTGCACAACAGACTTTTGATTAAACAATAGATTATAAGTGAAATTGTCAACATTTCCCTCGAGAATCTTATGTTCTTTTAAAGTGTCAAATCTAAATACTGCGTGGGTAGGATAGGATCAAAGGGCAAAGGTGAAACACCCAGCCCTCGTGCTAAACGCGTGACATATATTCCACCATAGAAATAGCCACTGTAGCGTTGTGCTGAAGTCTGCGTGCAACAATTGCTCCAAGGTTATAATTCCTTTCACCAATGAGAGCGGTGTGGATGAGGCTCAAGTCTGGAGCACAAAGTGTACTACAGTCTTGTTTGCCTACTATACATTTCCCGTTAAATAATGCAAAGTACTGAATTGCGGGAAAATGAATGCTCTTTTATTCTACCTTGTGTCACTCCCCTCGTCTCACCGTTATAAAGACTAGACAAGAATATTTGATACTCAGCCCTTGGCGGTTCGTCAATTGAACCCCAATATGAGAGTTTGCAGTGGTAAGCAAAATTCTCTAGTGATATGGTAAATGGATTATCATAAAGCATAAACGACACCCTAGACTCACGGGGAAAGAATTTAAATCCTTTGACAAATGATTCAGTGAGGAGGTGGCGGTGTTCACACTTATCTCAAAGGTGGAGACCGAGACCGGCATTGTGAACATATTGCTCAGATTCTTCTTTAATGCCCACACGTATCATATATTCATCGCAAGGCCATAAGCATGTTTTGATGGCGGCATCTCGAGTGGAACTTTCACTTGGTTCAACATATGACCGGTGAGCGGAGCTATCACTAGAGGATGCCGCCGAGGATCGCCTCCTCGAGGAACTCCTTCCAAACAAGTTCATCATGTCCGCTTACAATTTTCTGAAAGTTTTTGGGTGACAAAAATTTGTCAACTAAACTTCACAAAAATGATACCAAGTACTCATAGGGATACATAAAGGCCATAGCAAGCATTCAAACTACTTAGAACACTAAGAATTCAACATGCAAGCACATCTACAGCAGCACCAAGAGTAGCTAATTATTCAAAATATAAACCACAAAAACAAAAACTAATTGGACTAACGGTGGAGTCACATACCAAGCAACAATCACCCGAAACAGTTTCGGAAATGGAGCTTCGAGCAAAGAGATCGAAATCCGCGGGTTTGGGAGCAAGAACACGAGAGAGAGAGAGAGAGAGCAATGGAGATTTTTTTCTAGAGGTAGGTGATGATGTGGTATGAAGAGATAAGTGAGGGGGCCCACGTGGGGACCACAACCCACCAGGGCGCGCCTGGGGGTCCTGACGCGCCCAGGTGGGTTGTGCCCACCTGGTGCACCTTCCTCTGATGATTTTTGCACCAAAAATTCTTAAATATTCAGAAAAATTGTATTACATTTTTAGGGCATTCCAAGAACTTTTATTTTTGGGTCATTTTTTATTGCACGGGAAATTCAGAAAAACAAACAAAACATGGCATTTTATTTTATTTAGCTAATAAAAACAAAGAATAAAAAGTAGGGACAGAATGTAGTGCTTACTAAATTCACCAACTTCATATCGCTCAAAAATGATCCATTAATAAGGTTGATCAGGTCTTATTAATAACCACTTTCGATTAGCATGAAACCGAAGAACTTTCATAAATCACTAAGTTACCTCAATGGGGATATGCATTTCCCCAACAATAATCATTTCATATTTCTTTTTGACAGTGGGTAGAGGTATTTGAAAACTTCCAATAGTGATTGTCGGAGATTTTTTCAATAACATTAATACCATTCACTTGGAATTGTTTCTTCGGAAAATGCATCGTATGCTCATTACCATTGATATGAAAAGTGACCTTGCTTTTATTGCAATCAATAACAGCCCCTGCGGTATTCAAGAAGGTTCTACCAAGGATAATTGACATGCTGTCGTCCTCGGGCATCTCAAGTATAACAAAGTCCTTCAAAATAGTAATATTAGCAACAATAGCAGGCACATCCTCACAGATATCGATAGGTATGGCAGTTGATTTATCAGCCATTTGCAAAGATATTTCAGTAGGTGTGAGTTTATTCAAATCAAGTCTTTTATATAAAGAGAAAGGCATAACACTAACACCAGCTCCTAAATCACACAAAGCAGTTTTCACATAATTCTTTTTGATAGATCAAGGTAGAGTTGTTATCCCGGATCTCCAAGTTTTTTAGATAATCCATCTTTAAAACTATAATTAGCAAGCATAGTTGAGATTTCAGCCTCCGATATTTTCCTCTTATTTGTGATGATGTCTTTCATATACTTTGCATAAGGAGGCATTTTCAAGATATCATTCAAGCGAGTACACAAAAAGACCGGCCTCAGCATTTAAGCAAAGCGTTCAAATTCTTCATCATCATTATTTTTAGTTGACTTAGGTACAAAAGGCATAGGTTTTTGAACCAACGGTTCTCATTCTTTACCGTGTTTTCTAGCTATGAAGTCTCTTTTATCATACCTTTTATTCTTAGGTTGTGGGTTATCAAGATCAACAGGTGGTTCTATCTCAACATCGTTGTCTGGTTCTTTATTATTTGGTTGAGTATCTTCATGAACATTAGCATTATATTTTTCATTATCACTAAGTGAGTGTTCATTACCAGACTGGGTTTCAGCATCAGAGATAGAAACTTCATTACCATTTTTAGGAGGTTTTTCTATTTCAGGTTCACTAGGAGCATGCAAAGTCCTATCATTTTTCTTTTTCTTTCTAGAAGGACTAGGTGCACTAGTGTTAGCTCTTTGTGAATCTTGTTCAATTATTTTTGGGTGTCCCTCGGGATAAAGTGGTTCCCGAGTCATTTTACCTCCTCCAGTTGCAACTCTAACAGCAAAGTCATGCATATTATTAGTAATTTCATCAAGCAATTCTCTTTGAGATTTAGCAACTTGTTCTAACTGAGTTTGAACCATAGAAGCATGCTTTCCAACACCTCTAACATCATTTGATATTCTAAATAACAAGTCACTCAAACAAGCAATCATATCAGAATTGTATTTCGATTGCTTCATAACATTTGCATTGAAGTGATCTTGTTTTCTAATATAATTTTCAAACTCATAAAGGCATTGGATAGGATGCATATTGCGAGGATTGTCACTATCATTGAACTTCATAAGAGAATTTACCTGTACCACCTTAGGCAGGGGTGGTGTATTAAGCCCATGTATTTCTTCGATAGGAGGTAAAATTTTAACATCCTCAGCTTTAATACCTTTTTCCTTCATAGATTTCTTCACCTCTTGCATATCTTCAAGACTTCGATATAATATACCCCTCTTCTTCGGAGTGGGTTTAGGCGGTGGTTCAGGAATAGTCCAATCATCATAATTTTTCAATATTTTATTCATTAATTCCTCAGCTTGTCCAACAGTTCGTTCCCTGAAAACACAACCAGCACAACTATCTAGCAAGTCCCTAGAAGCATCGGTTAGTCCATTATAGAAGATATCAAGTATTTCATTTTTCCTAAGAGGATGATCAGGCAAAGCATTAAGTAATTGGCAAAGCCTCCCCCAAGCTTGTGGGAGACTCTCTTCTTTAATTTGCACAAAGTTAAATATTTCCTGTAAGGCAGCTTGTTTCTTATGAGCAGGAAAATATTTTTCAGAGAAGTAATAAATCATATCCTGGGGACTACGCACACAACCAGGAGTAAGAGTATTGTACCAAGCTTTAGCATCACCCTTTAATGAGAAAGGGAATAATTTGAGAATAAAGTAATAGCGAGTTTTCTCATCATGAGTAAAAAGGGTGGCTATGTCATTCAACTTAGTAAGATATGCCACAACAATTTCAGTTTCATAACCATGGAAAGGATCAGATTCAACCAAAGTGATTAACTCTGGGTCGACAGAGAATTCATAATCCTTATCATCAATAAAGATAGGTTAAGTAGAAAACTCAGGATCACATTTCATTCTAGCATTCAGAGATTTTTTTTCTTCATACTTGCACAATAATTTCTCTAGATCATCTCTATCATTGCAAGCAAGAATATCTCTAGTTGTTTCTTCACTCATAACATAACCTTCCACCACCTTAGGTAATTCATATCTAGGAAGGCTAGTTCTAGTAGGTGTTTCACGAGATTCAGTTTCAAGCTCGTCATCAGATTCAACAACATCATGGTGTATAACTCTAGCAATTTGTTTATCAAGAAAATAACCAAGTGGCACATCATCATTAAGCAAGGTAGTAGCATCATCATAAGAATTATCCATAGCAGAAGTAGCATCATCAATAACTTGCAACATATCAAAATTAATAGCATGTGGTGGTGTGGCAATTTTACTTATAACAGAAGGTGAATCTAAAGCAGAACAGGATGGCAGTTCCTTATCTCCCCTTGTCTTTGAGGGAAATATCTTAGTCTAAGCATCCTTCAGATTCTTCATAGTGATAGTATGATAATAATCCCAAGTGAGTCAACAAATGTAGCTATGCTCCCCAGCAACGACACCAGAAAAAGGTCTTGATAACCCACAAGTGTAGGGGATCGCAACAGTTTTCGAGGGTAGAGTATTCAACCCAAATTTATAGATTCGACACAAGGGGAGCCAAAGAATATTTGAAGGTATTAGCAACTGAGTTGTCAATTCAACCACACCTGATTAATTATCTACAGCAAAGTGATCAGTAGCACAGTAATATGATAGTTTTAATAATAGTAGCAGTAGTAACTGTAACGGTAACAGTGATATCAATAGTTTTGTAGCAAGTGTAACAGTGATGATAGCAGTAGTAACTTAGCAGAAACAATATATGATAAATTCGTAGGCATTGGATTGGTTACTTGTTGGATGATATTCATCATGAGACAGTTATAACCTAGGGCAATACGACACTAGCTCCAGTTTATCGATATAATGTAGGATGTATCCCTTAAATAGTCATACGTGCTTTATTAAAAGAAGTTGCATGACATCTTTTGTCCTACCCTCCCGTGGCAGCGGGGTTCATATTGGAAACTAAGGGATATTAAGGCCTCCTTTTAATAGAGAACCAGAACAAAGCATTAACACATGGTGAATACATGAACTCCTCAAACTACGGTAATCACCGGAAGAAGTCCCGGTTATTGTCACTCCGGAGTTACCGGATCATAACACGTAGTAGGTGACTCTATCTTGCAAGATCAGATTTAGAACATGAATATAATGGTGATAACATAAACGGTTCAGATCTGAAATCATGGCACCCAGGCGCAAAGTGGCAAGCATTAAGCATGGCAAAGTCATAGCAAGATCAATCTAAGAACATAGTGGATACTAGGGATCAAGCCCTAACAAAACTAAGTCGATTACATGATGAATCTCATCCAACTCCTCACCGACTAGAGAGCCTGCGAAGGAATTACTCACTCCCGGTGGGGAGCATCATGGAATTGGCGATGGAGAAGGGTTGGTGATGACAAAGAACGAAGGCCCCCCCCTCCGGAGCCCCAAACGGACTCCAGATCTGCCCTCCCAAGGAAGAACATGGCTTGGTGGCGGCTCTGTCTCATGGATCGCGATAATTCTTTCTCCCTGATTTTTGTCAGGAAAAATAGGATTTTATAGCGTCAGTTTCAGGGTCTTCGGGGCCACCAGGTGGGGACAACCCACCTGGGCGCGTCTGGTGAGGGGGCGCGCCCTGGTGGGTTGTGCCCACCCAGGTGCCCCCCTTCGGTAGGTCTTCTCTCCAGAAATTCTTATATATTATATAAAAATTCCCCGCAAAGTTTCGTTCCATTTCAAGAACTTTTATTTCTGCACAAAAACAACATCATGGTAGTTCTGCTGAAAACAGCGTCGGTCCGGGGTTAGTTTCATTCAAATCATGCAAATTAGAGTCCAAAACAAGAGGAAAAGCGTTAGGAAAAGTAGATACGTTGGATACGTATCAGGCCTTCAAGTGCAGAGTTTTGTAGGACAGTAGCAAATTTCCCTCAAGTGGATGACCTAAGGTTTATCAATCCGTGGGAAGCGTAGGATGAAGATGGTCTCTCTCAAACAACCCTGCAACCAAATAACAAAGAGTCTCTTGTGTTCCCAACACATCCAATACAATGGCAAATTGTATAGGGGCACTAGTTCGGCGAAGAGATGGTGATACAAGTGTAACATGGATAGTAGATATAGGTTTTTGTAATATGAAAATATAAAAACAACAAGGTAACTAGTAACAAAAGTGAGTGAAAACGGTATTGCAGTGCTTGGAAAAAGGCATTGGGTTCATACTTTCACTAGTGCAAGTTCTCTCAACAATGATAACATGATTAGATCATATGGCAATCCCTCAACGTGCGACAAAAGTCACTCCAAAGTTCCTATCACGGAGAACATAAGATGAAATTGCTTGTAGGGTACGAAACCACCTCAAAGTTATTCTTGTCGATCAATCCATTGAGATATTCCTATAAGTGTCACAAACAACCCTAGAGTTCATAGTAAAATAACACCATATGATACATATCAATCAACTCTAATGTCACCTAAATAGTCCAATGTCACCACAAGTATCCGTGGGTCAATTATACGATATGCATCAAACAACTTCAGATTCATAATATCCAATCCAACATAAAGAACCTCAAAGAGTGCCCCAAGATTCCTACCGGAGAAACAAGGATGAAAACGTGCATCAATCCCTATGCATAGATTACCCCAATGTCACCTCGGGAATCCGCGAGTTGAGTGCCAAAACACACATCAAGTGAATCAATAGAATACCCCGTTGTCACCACGGGTATCCCACGCAAGACATGCATCAGGTGTTCTCAAATCCATAATAGTATTCAATCCGATAATAGTGAAACCTCAAAGGTAAAACTCAATTCATCACAAGAAGGTAGAGGGGGAGAAACACCATATGATCCGACTATAATAACAAAGCTCGTTGTACATCAAGATCATGCCAAATCAAGAACACGAGAGAGAGAGAGAGATCAAACACATAGCTACTCGTACATACCATCAGCCCCGAGGGTGAACTCCTCCCTCCTCATCATGGAGAGCACCGTGATGATGAAGATGGCCATCGGTGATGGTTTCCCCCTCCGGCAGGGTGCCGGAACGGGCTCCCGATTGGTTTTTCGTGGATAGAGAGGCTTGCGGTGGCGGCACTCCCGATCTAGGTTTCTTTTCGGGGGTTTCTGTATTTATAGGAATTTTTGGTGTTGGTTTGACGTCAGTGGGGTCCATGAGTCAACGATAAGGGTGGAGCACCCTCCCGGGGGGGGGGGGGGTAGGCCGCACCCTCCACCTTTTTGGTTGGCTCGGGACTCTTTTGGCCCAACTCTTTTGCTCCGGGGGCTTCTTATGGTCCATAAAAAATCACCTTAAATTTTTAGCTCAGTTGGACACCGTTTGATATTCCTTTTCTGTGAAACTCAAAAACAAGGAAAACCAAAAACTGGTGCTGGGCTCTAGGTTAATAGGTTAGTCCCAAAAATCATATAAAATAGCATATAAATGCACATAAAACATCCAAGATAGATAATATAATAGCATGGAACAATAAAAAAATTATAGATACGTTGGAGACGTATCAGTTGCACGACCCTATTTATCTATCCGGGTGTGTGTTTCCGTGTGCCCCATATTGCTATTGGTCTACTTGTTTCACTTGCGAATTTGTGAATCCCTTTCAACATTGTTGACTCTTGCTAAAATTTTGCATTAAATTTTTGTGCCACTATCCTCACCAAGCTACTCCATAAGCTTTACTTGATAGGTGTGAGTGAACAAGTCCGGTACCAATTCCACTATTCTTTCATTTCACATTGAGTGAAACTGGATACATCCTCAACTTTAGGAAAAGGTAACTTGGTATTGTTTATCTCATTTCCTACTCACCTCTACTCGAGTCTTGTGATGGATAGGCAAAGCACACCCCTCCGGTATAAAACAACAATGACGAGTTTGATGCCACGAACAACTTGAATGCCAAGATGGATGCTCAAATGGAGGAGATCAAAGCCCTCATCGAGGCCTACAAGCGGTCTTTCTCATCTTCGAGAAGACGCTCAAGTGTGCATGGTTCCGAGCTACCATCTCCGGCAAGATCACATCGGCATCGACACAATCACCGACAAGAACGTGAAGGTTAAGAGCTCAACACCAACAACCTCTCAATGACCCATCTAGGCATCTTCGCCTACGGATATTCGGCATCTTCGCCAACAAGAACCTCAAGGCTAAGCTCAAGAGAATCCCCCAAGCTCAAGTCCACGACTTCCACGAGATACTACGACCTCGACACCAACCACGAGCTTCCTTTATATGGGACTCTAGAACCCGAGGAGTACCTCGAGTGGGAGCGCTTGTGTTGGAAATATGCCCTAGAGGCAATAATAAAAGGATTATTATTATATTTCCTTGTTCATGATAATTGTCTATTATTCATGCTATAATTTTATTATCCGGAAATCGTAATACATGTGTGAATACATAGACCACAATGTGTCCCTAGTGAGCCTCTAGTTGACTAGCTCGTTGATCAACAGATAGTCATGGTTTCCTGGCTATGGACATGGGGATGTCATTGATAACGGGATCACATCATTAGGAGAATGATGTGATGGACAAGACCCAATCCTAAACATAGCACAAGATCGTATAGTTCGTTTGCTAGAGTTTTTCCAATGTCAAGTATCTTTTCCTTAGACCATGAGATCTTGTAACTCCCGGATACTGTAGGAGTGCTTTGGGTGTACCAAACGTCACAACGTAACTGGGTGACTATAAAGGTATACTGCGGGTATCTCCAAAAGTGTCTGTTGGGTTGACACGGATCAAGACTGAGATTTGTCACTCCGTATGACGGAGAGGTATCTCTGGGCCCACTCGGTAATGCATCATCACAATGAGCTCAAAGTGACCAAGTGTCTGGTCACGGGATCATGCATTATGGTATGAGTAAAGTGACTTGCCGGTAACGAGATTGAACGAGGTATTGGGATACCGACGATCGAATCTCGGGCAAGTAACGTACCGATTGACAAAGGGAATTGTATACGGGGTTGCTTGAATCCTCGACATCGTGGTTCATCCGATGAGATCATCGAGGAGCATGTGGGAGCCAACATGGGTATCGAGATCCCGCTGTTGGTTATTGACCGGAGAGCCATCTCGGTCATGTCTACATGTCTCCCGAACCCGTAGGGTCTACACACTTAAGGTTCAGTGATGCTAGGGTTGTAGAGATATGAATATGCAGTAACCCGAAAGTTGTTCGGAGTCCCGGATGAGATCCTGGACGTCACGAGGAGTTCCGGAATGGTCCGGAGGTGAAGAATTATATATAGGAAGTGCAGTTTCGGCCATCGGGAGAGTTTCGGGGGTCACCGGTATTGTACCGGGACCACCGGAAGGGTCCCGGGGGTCCACCGGGTGGGGCCACCCATCCCGGAGGGCCCCATGGGCCAAAGTGGGGAGGGGAACCAGCCCATAGTGGGCTGGTGCGCCCCCCTTGGCCCACCCCATGCGCCTAGGGTTGGGAACCCTAGGGTGGGGGGCGCCCCACCTGGCTTGGGGGCACTCCACCCCTTGGCCGCCGCCCCCCCTAGGAGATCCCATCTCCTAGGGCCAGCGCACCCCCTAGGGGGCCTATATAAAGGGGGGAGGGAGGGGGCAGCCGCACCCTTGAGTCTTGGCGCCTCCCTCTCCCCTGCAACACCTCTCCCTCTCGTAGTAGAATGGCGAAGCCCTGCTGCGGTGACCCCTGCATCCACCACCACGCCGTCGTGCTGCTGGATCTTCATCAACCTCTCCTTCCCCCTTTCTGGATCAAGAAGGAGGAGACGTCACGCTGACCGTACGTGTGTTGAACGCGGAGGTGCCGTCCGTTCAGCGCTAGGATCTCCGGTGATTTGGATCACGTCGAGTACGACTTCCTCATCCCCGTTCTTTGAACGCTTCCGCGTGTGATCTACAAGGGTATGTAGATGCAATCCGATCACTCGTTGCTAGATGAACTCATAGATGGATCTTGGTGAAACCGTAGAATTTTTTTTGTTTTCTGCAACGTTCCCCAACAGTGGCATCATGAGCTAGGTATATGCGTAGTTCTCTTTGCACGAGTAGAACACAATTTGTTGTGGGCGTAGATGTTGTCAACTTTCTTGCCGCTACTAGTCTTATTTTGCTTCAGCGGTATTGTGGGATGAAGCGGCCCGGACCGACCTTACACGTACGCTTACGTGAGACTGGTTCCACCGACTGACATGCACTAGTTGCATAAGGTGGCTAGCGGGTGTCTGTCTCTCCCACTTTAGTTGGAGCGGATTCGATGAAAAGGTTCCTTATGAAGGGTAAATAGAAGTTGACAAATCACGTTGTGGCTTTCACGTAGGTAAGAAAACGTTCTTGCTAGAACCCTTTTGCAGCCACGTAAAACTTGCAACAACAATTAGAGGACGTCCAACTTGTTTTTGCAGCAAGTGCTTTGTGATGTGATATGGCCAAAGTTGTGATGAATGATGAATGATATATATGTGATGTATGAGATCATGTTCTTGTAATAGGAATCACGACTTGCATGTCGATGAGTATGACAACCGGCAGGAGCCATAGGAGTTGTCTTTATTTTTTGTATGACCTGCGTGTCATTGAGAAACGCCATGTAAATTACTTTACTTTATTGCTAAACGTGTTAGCCATAGTAGTAGAAGTAATAGTTGGCGAGCAACTTCATGGAGACACGATGATGGAGATCATGATGATGGAGATCATGGTGTCATGCCGGTGACAAGATGATCATGGAGCCCCAAGATGGAGATCAAAGGAGCTATGTGATATTGGCCATATCATGTCACTATTATTATTTGATTGCATGTGATGTTTATCATGTTTTTGCATCTTGTTTACTTAGAACGACGGTAGTAAATAAGATGATCCCTTATAATAATTTCAAGAAAGTGTTTCCCCTAACTGTGCACCGTTGCGACAGTTCGTTGTTTCGAAGCACCACGTGATGATCGGGTGTGATAGATTCCAACGTTCACATACAACGGGTGTAAGACAGATTTACACATGCAAACACTTAGGTTGACTTGACGAGCCTAGCATGTACAGACATGGCCTCGGAACACAGAAGACCGAAAGGTCGAGCATGAGTCGTATAGAAGATACGATCAACATGAAGATGTTCACTGATGTTGACTAGTCCGTCTCACGTGATGATCGGACACGGCCTAGTTAACTCGGATCATGTTATACTTAGATGACGGGAGGGATGTCTATCTGAGTGGGAGTTCATTATATAATTTGATTAGATGAACTTAATTATCATGAACTTAGTCTAAAATCTTTACAATATGTCTTGTAGATCAAATGGCCCACGTTGTCCTCAACTTCAACGCGTTCCTAGAGAAAACCAAGCTGAAAGACGATGGCAGCAATTATACGGACCGGGTCCGGAACCTGAGGATCATCCTCATAGCTGCCAAGAAAGATTATGTTCTAGAAGCACCGCTAGGTGACGCACCCATCCCACAGAACCAAGACGTTATGAACGCTTGGCGGACACGTGTTGTTGACTACTCCCTCGTTCAGTGTGGCATGCTTTACAGCTTAGAACCGGGGCTCCAAAAGCGTTTTGAGAGAAACAGAGCATATGAGATGTTCGAAGAGCTGAAAATGGTTTTTCAAGCTCATGCCCGGGTCGAGAGATATGAAGTCTCCGACAAGTTCTTCAGCTGTAAGATGGAGGAAAATAGTTCTGTCAGTGAGCACATACTCACTATGTCTGGATTACATAACCGCTTAACTCAGCTGGGAGTTAATCTCCCGGATGACGCGGTCATTGACAGAATCCTTCAGTCGCTTCCACCGAGCTACAAGAGCTTTGTGATGAACTTCAATATGCAGGGGATGGAAAAGACCATTCCTGAGGTATTTTCAATGCTGAAATCAGCAGAGGTAGAAGTGAAAAAGGAACATCAAGTGTTGATGGTCAATAAAACCACCAAGTTCAAGAAAGGCAAGGGTAAAAAGAACATCAAGAAGGACGACAAGGGAGTTGCCGCGCCTGGTAAGCAAGCTGCCGGGAAGAAGCCAAAGAATGGACCCAAGCCCAAGACTGAGTGCTTTTATTGCAAGGGAAGTGGTCACTGGAAGCGGAACTGCCCCAAATACTTAGCGCACAAGAAGGCTGGCAACACAAAAGGTATATGTGATATACATGTAATTGATGTGTACCTTACCGGTATTCGTAGTAGCTCCTGGGTATTTGATACCGGTGCGGTTGCTCACATTTGTAACTCAAAGCAGGAGCTGCGGAATAAACGGAGACTGGCAAAGAACGAGGTGATGATGCGCGTCGGGAATGGTTCCAAGGTCGATGTGATCGCCGTCGGCACGCTACCTCTACATTTACCCACGGGATTAGTTTTAAACCTCAATAATTGTTATTTAGTACCAGCTTTGAGCATGAACATTGTATCAGGATCTCGTTTAATTCGAGATGGCTACTCATTTAAATCCAAGAATAATGGTTGTTCTATTTATATGAGAGATATGTTTTATGGTCACGCTCCTATGGTGAATGGTTTATTCTTAATGAATCTCGAGCGTAATGCTACACATATTCATAGTGTGAATACCAAAAGATGTAAGGTTGATAATGATAGTCCCACATACTTGTGGCACTGCCGCCTTGGTCACATAGGTGTCAAACGCATGAAGAAGCTCCATGCAGATGGACTTTTAGAGTCTCTTGATTACGAATCATTTGGCACGTGCGAACCATGCCTCATGGGTAAGATGACCAAGACTCCGTTCTCAGGAACAATGGAGCGAGCAACCAACCTATTGGAAATCATACATACTGATGTGTGCGGTCCAATGAGTGTTGAGGCTCGTGGTGGCTATCGTTATGTTCTCACCCTCACTGATGACTTGAGTAGATATGGGTATGTCTACTTAATGAAACACAAGTCTGAAACCTTTGAAAAGTTCAAGAAATTTCAGAGTGAAGTTGAAAATCAACGTGACAGAAAAATCAAGTTTTTGTGATCAGATCGTGGAGGAGAATACTTGAGTCACGAATTTGGCACACACTTAAGAAAATGTGGAATAGTTTCACAACTCACGCCGCCTGGAACACCTCAGCGTAATGGTGTGTCCGAACGTCGTAATCGCACTCTATTGGATATGGTGCGATCTATGATGTCTCTTACCGATTAACGCTGTCATTTTGGGGCTATGCTTTAGAGACTGCCGCATTCACTTTAAATAGGGCTCCGTCGAAATCTGTTGAGACGACACCGTATGAATTATGGTTTGGGAAGAAGCCTAAGCTGTCGTTTCTAAAAGTTTGGGGATGCGATGCTTATGTCAAGAAACTTCAACCTGAAAAGCTCGAACCCAAGTCGGAAAAATGCATCTTCATAGGATACCCTAAAGAAACTATTGGGTATACCTTCTACCTCAGATCCGAAGGTAAGATCTTTGTTGCCAAGAATGGATCCTTTCTAGAGAAAGAGTTTCTCTCGAAAGAAGTAAGTGGGAGGAAAGTAGAGCTTGATGAAGTACTGCCTCTTGAAGCAGAGAGTAGCGCAGCTCAGGAAAATGTTCCTGTGGTGCCTGCACCAATTAGAGAGGAAGTTAATGATGATGATCAAGATATTTCTGACCAAGCTCCTACTGAACTTCGAAGGTCCACAAGGACACGTTCCGCACCAGCGTGGTACGGCAACCCTGTCATGGAAATTATGTTGTTAGACAACGGTGAACCTTCAAACTATGAAGAAGCGATGGCGGGCCCGGATTCCGACAAATGGCTGGAAGCCATGAAATCCGAGATAGGATCCATGTATGAAAACGAAGTATGGACTTTGACTGACTTGCCCGATGATCGGCGAGCCATAGAAAATAAATGGATCTTTAAGAAGAAGACAGACGCGGATGGTAATGTGACCATCTATAAAGCTAGGCTTGTCGCTAAGGGTTATCGACAAGTTCAAGGGGTTGACTACGATGAGACATTCTCTCCCGTGGCAAATCTGAAGTCCATCCGAATCATGTTAGCAATTGCCACATTCTACGATTATGAGATATGGCAAATGGACGTCAAAACGGCATTCCTTAATGGTTTCCTTAAGGAAGAATTGTATATGATGCAGCCGGAAGGTTTTGTCGATCCTAAATATGCTGACAAGGTGTGCAAGCTCCAACGCTCGATTTATGGGCTGGTGCAAGCATCTCGGAGTTGGAACATTCGCTTTGATGAGATGATCAAAGCGTTTGGGTTTACACAGACTTATGGAGAAGCCTGTGTTTACAAGAAAGTGAGTGGGAGCTCTTTAGCATTTCTCATATTATATGTAGATGACATACTTTTGATGGAAAATGATATAGAACTCTTGGACAACATTAAGGCCTACTTGAATAAGAGTTTTTCAATGAAGGACCTTGGAGAAGCTGCTTATATATTAGGCATCAAGATCTATAGAGACAGATCAAGACGCCTCATAGGTCTTTCACAAAGCACATACCTTGATAAGATATTGAAGAAGTTCAAGATGGATCAGTCTAAGAAGGGGTTCTTGCCTGTGTTGCAAGGTGTGAAATTGAGCTCAGCTCAATGTCCGACCACGGCAGAAGATATAGAAGAGATGAGTGTCATCCCCTATGCCTCAGCCATAGGTTCTATTATGTATGCCATGCTGTGTACCAGACCTGATGTAAACCTTGCCGTAAGTTTGGTAGGTAGGTACCAAAGTAATCCCGGCAAGGAACACTGGACAGCGGTCAAGAATATCCTGAAGTACCTGAAAAGGACTAAGGAAATGTTTCTCGTCTATGGAGGTGACGAAGAGCTCGTCGTAAAGGGTTACGTCGACGCTAGCTTCGACACAGATCTGGATGACTCAAAGTCACAAACCGGATACGTGTATATTTTGAATGGTGGGGCAGTAAGCTGGTGCAGTTGCAAGCAGAGCGTCGTGGCGGGATCTACATGTGAAGCGGAGTACATGGCAGCCTCGGAGGTAGCACATGAAGCAATTTGGGTGAAGGAGTTCATCACCGACCTAGGAGTCATACCCAATGCGTCGGGGCCAATCAAACTCTTCTGTGACAACACTGGAGCTATTGCACTTGCCAAGGAGCCTAGATTTCACAAGAAGACCAGGCGCATCAAGCGTCGCTTCAACTCCATTCGTGAAAATGTTCAAGATGGAGACATAGATATTTGTAAAGTACATACGGACCTGAATGTAGCAGATCTGTTGACTAAACCTCTCCCTAGAGCAAAACATGATCAACACCAGAATTCCATGGGTGTTCGATTCATCATAATGTAAATAGATTATTGACTCTAGTGCAAGTGGGAGACTGTTGGAAATATGCCCTAGAGGCAATAATAAAAGCATTATTATTATATTTCCTTATTCATGATAATTGTCTTTATTCATGCTATAATTGTGTTATCCGGAAATCGTAATACATGTGTGAATAATAGACACCAACATGTCCCTAGTAAGCCTCTAGGTGACTAGCTCGTTGATCAACAGATAGTCATGGTTTCCTGACTATGGACATTGGATGTCATTGATAACGAGATCACATCATTAGGAGAATGATGTGATGGACAAGACCCAATCCTAAACATAGCACAAGATCGTATAGTTCGTTTGCTAGTGTTTTCCAATGTCAAGTATCTTTTCCTTAGACCATGAGATCGTGTAACTCCCGGATACCGTAGGAGTGCTTTGGGTGTACCAAACGTCACAACGTAACTGGGTGACTATAAAGGTATACTACGGGTATCTCCGAAAGTGTCTGTTGGGTTGACACGGATCAAGACTGGGATTTGTCACTCCGTATGATGGAGAGGTATCACTGGGCCCACTCGGTAATACGTCATCATTATGAGCTCAAAGTGACCAAGTGTCTGGTCACGGGATCATGAATTACGGTACGAGTAAAGTGACTTGCCGGTAACGAGATTGAACAAGGTATTGGGATACCGACGATCGAATCTCGGGCAAGTAACATACCGATTGACAAAGGGAATTGTATACGGGGTTGCTTGAATCCTCGATATCGTGGTTCATCCGATGAGATAATCGAGGAGCATGTGGGAGCCAACATGGGTATCCAGATCCTGCTGTTGGTTATTGACCGGAGAGCCATCTCGGTCATGTCTACATGTCTCCCGAACCCGTAGGGTCTACACACTTAAGGTTCGGTGACGCTAGGGTTGTAGAGATATGAATATGCAGTAACCCAAAAGTTGTTCGGAGTCCCGGATGAGATCCTGGACGTCACGAGGAGTTCCGGAATGGTCCGGAGGTGAAGAATTATATATAGGAAGTGCAGTTTCGGCCATCGGGAGAGTTTCGGGGGTCAGCGGTATTGTACCGGGACCACCGGAAGGGTCCCGGGGGTCCACCAGGTGGGGCCACCCATCCCGGAGGGCCCCATGGGCCAAAGTGGGGAGGGGAACCAGCCCATAGTGGGCTGGTGCGCCCCCCTTGGCCCACCCCATGCGCCTAGGGTTGGGAACCCTAGGGTGGGGGGGGGGCGCCCCACCTGTCTTGGGCCGCTGCCCCCCCTAGGAGATCCCATCTCCTAGGGCCGGCGCACCCCCTAGGGTGCCTATATAAGGGGGGGGAGGGGGCAGCCGCACCCTTGAGTCTTGGCGCCTCCCTCTCCCCTGCAACACCTCTCCCTCTCGTAGTAGAATGGCGAAGCCCTGCTGCGGTGACCCCTGCATCCACCACCACGCCGTCGTGCTGCTGGATCTTCATCAACCTCTCCTTCCCCCTTGCTGGATCAAGAAGGAGGAGACGTCACGCTGACCGTACGTGTGTTGAACGTGGAAGTGCCATCCGTTCGGCGCTAGGATCTCCGGTGATTTGGATCACGTCGAGTACGACTTCCTCATCCCCGTTCTTTGAACGCTTCCGCGCGTGATCTACAAAGGTATGTAGATGCAATCCGATCACTCGTTGCTAGATGAACTCATAGATGGATCTTGGTGAAACCATAGAATTTTTTTTGTTTTCTGCAACGTTCCCCAATAGCTTGATGGATGACTACCTCAAGCTACATCAAGTTCGTCCCGAAGATCATGTGAAGTGCGCCACAAGGAACTTCCACAACTACGCATCGACATGGTGGCTTCACACACCTTCGGCGAGATACGACATGAGTTGGCCCAAGATGAAGAGAGCTATGCATCGAGAGTTCGTGCCTCCAACCTGCACGGAACAACTTCTACGCCAATTGTATAACACCATCCAAGGATCCAAGTCAATCGACGCGTACTTCAAGGAGATGAAGAATGCCTTGCGACGAGCCGGCGTGGACGACCCCATTTCTATGAAGTTCCACTTCATGATGGGATTGAACAACAACATCTCCAAGACTATCTTCCTCGAGAACTACAAGTCCCTCGACGACAACTACATTGGTGTCCTCAAGGCAGAACAAGAACTCATGAAGGCTAAGGCTTCTCCACCCCAAGCACACTTCTCGAAGACCAAGCTCCAAGACAACGAGCATGAGGCTAGTAACACCACGATGTCCAAGCCCGATGAGCTCCAAGATGATGCTCCCAAGTTCGACTCCACTGCCATTCCTATTTGTGGCATTTATGATGTCGAGTCTACCACGACTCTTTTTCAAGATGGTGCGGCGACGACTACAACTACAGAGCCAATCAAGGAACAAGCTTTGGAGGCGAGCGACACGGTGACGAGAAAGGATGATGCTTCCATCTTAGGAGGCGAGAGTGATGATGTGCCATCTTCGACCTTCATCCACGGCGACAGTGACGAGATGATCGAGCATGGGATTTTCCCTTCGGTCATGGAGGAGAGTGATTATGTGCCATCTTCGTCCTTGATCCATGGCAACGGTGATGAGATGGTTGAGTATTTCACCTCGACCACGGCGACGTATGATGACTTGAGTGACTTGTGCCACCATATTGAGAGTGAGAGTGACTTCACCAATAGCCCCATATATGACGAGTTGCCCTAATTCCCACATGAGGAGAGCTACAACCCCCACCACCTGAGTGAGATGAGTGACTCCACCATATGTGAGTTTGAGTGCACCTACTCCACCATATGTGAGTTTGAGTGCACCTATTTTGAGGGAGTGAGTGAACCACCACATAGAGAGAGTGAGATAGTTCATAGGTCTTGTGTGACCAATTTCAACACTAACAACTTGACCTCTACCTCTATTGTGTCTTCTCATTTGGTGCTAGGTCCCATATATGATGACGCGCCGATCCTCGACGACTTTGTCCTCCCTTTGTACAAGACGATGGCCATGGTGGAATATGATGCACCACCCACATGGTTCCATCATGATGAAGATGACCACCATTTGGTCTTTACCACCTCACCTACAAGGTAACATAGGTGAAGGTGATGCTCTAGTCCCACTAGTGGATATTCTTGACATTGATTGAGTGCATGATGTTGATCCACCTATTTCCATGCTTCATGCTAGTGTGATTTCCTCATGTGATGTTTTCTTGCCCATTTACGATGAGTATGATGACTCTCATGTGGAGTCTATTAGTTGTGATGCCATGTTACATAGGATTTCTTGTGACAATTCTTTAGGTCACATCATGTTTGATAATCCGCTTGACTTGTCATATGCTATGCATGAGATCAATAATATGTCAAATTTTCAATATCTTCGTAGTGACTATGCATATGCCATTAAAATAAACCCAATTTGCACTTATGGCAAAGATGACAAGCCCATGGTTATTGGCATTTGTCTCTCTTGTGGTGATAGTGATATGCCCCCTTTGCATCCTTTATCTCATATGCCATGCCATGACCAACTAGCTTCGGATACGCATTGTTTTGGATGCTGTCCATTTTCTCCATATGATGTTTCCGATATTGCTCATGAGGAGACCCCCATAGTTTCCTCACATGTGTTAGGAGATTTTGATCCATCCCATCCATTACATGATCCCAATACTTGTGTGCACCATATGCTCCCCATGAATAAAAATGCTATTGTTGTGCCTTATACTTGTATGCTCAATTTGTTTCCCCATCGTGTTATACACAATAACTATTCTTCCATGATGGATGACATTTTCTTATACCATGCATCAGATCTCTTTGAGCGATACTTATCTTGTGCTAACTCATACGTGCACTGCTACCTCTTGAGCATGCGTTGGTTTTCCCTTGAAGAGCAAAGCGTGATGCAGCAAAGTAGAGTAAGTACTTCCGTCAGTTTTTGAGAACCAAGGTATCAATCCAGTAGGAGATTACACGCAAGTCCCCTAGTACCTGCACAAACAATCAAGAACCTTGCAACCAACGCGATAAAGGGGTTGTCAAACCCTTCACGGCCACTTGCAAAAGTGAGATTTGATAAAGATAATAAGATAAATATTTTTGGTATTTTTGTTGCATAGATTGAAAAGTAAAGATTGCAAAATAAAATAAATAGTAAACTAGAATTGTAGATTGGAAACTTATATGATACAAAATAGACCCGGGGGCCATAGGTTTCACTAGTGGCTTCTCTCATGATAGCATGTATTACGGTGGGTGAAAAAATTACTGCCGAGCAATTGATAGAAGAGCGCATAGTTATGAGAATATCTAGGTATGATTATGAAATATAGGCATCACGTCCATGTTAAGTAGACCAAAACGATTCTGCATCTACTACTATTACTCCACACATCGACCGCTATCCAGCATGCATCTAGAGTATTAAGTTCATAAGAACAGAGTAATGCTTTAGGCAATATGACATGATATAGAGGGATAAACTCAAGCAATATGATATAAACCCCATATTTTTATCCTCGATGGCAACAATACAATACGTGCCTTGCTGCCCCTGCTGTCACTGGGAAAGGACACCGCAAGATTGAACCCAAAGCTAAGCACTTCTCCCATTGCAAGAAAGGTCAATCTAGTAGGCCAAACTAAACCGATAATTCGAAGAGACTTGCAAAGATATCAAATCATGCATATTAGAATTCAGAGAAGAACCAAATATTGTTCATAGATAAACTTGATCATAAATCCACAATTCATCGGATCTCGGCAAACATGCCGCAAAAGAATATTACATCGAATAGGTCTCCAAGAACATCGAGGAGAACTTTGTATTGAAGATCAAAGAGAGAGAACAAGCCATCTAGCTAATAACTATGGACCCGAAGGTCTGTGATAAACTACTCACACATCATCGGAGAGGCTATGGTGTTGATGTAGAAGCCCTCCGTGATCGATTCCCCATCCGGCAGATCACCGGAAAAGGTCTCCAGGTGGGATCTCACGGGTATAGAAGGTTGCGGTGGTGGAAAAGTGGTTTTGTGGCTCTCCTGGATGTTTTAGGGTATAAGAGTATATATATAGGCGAAAGAAGTACGTCGGTGGAGCTATGAGGGCCCCACGAAGGTGGGGGCGCTCCTACCCCCTGGGCCCGCCCTCCTACCTTGTGGCTGCCTCGTTGCATCTCTGACTTCCACTCTAAGTCTCCTGGGTTGCGTTTGTTCCAAGAAAGATCCTCGCGAAGGTTTTGTTCCGTTTGGATTCCGTTTGATATTCCTTTTCTGCGAAACACTGAAATAGGCAAAAAAACAGAAACTGGCACTGGGCCTCCGGTTAATTGGTTAGTCCCAAAAATAATATAAAAGAGCATATTAAAGCCCATTAAACATCCAAAACAGATAATATAATAGCGTGGAACAATAAAAAATTATAGATACATTGGAGGCGTATCATGCACATGCACATCATGATGGATGATGTGTACATTTACCACGCACACAATTTCTTTGGTTTGTGTCTCTTTCGTGTAGGTACCCATGAATACTTGTCAACCTCGCAATCCCACGAGTTGACAAAACGAGCTCTAGAGAGCAAAGATGACTTGGGGTTGCGTGGATTGTATTTCACACGGTTCCCATGGCACAACAACTTCACGCATTTCTTCTACATAACCCTCACATGGTTATGGGTTATTGTCCATTACATATTCTATGCCCATATTGCCATGTTCACTTTGCATGATATGCTCACTCTTATGCCTTTGCCATGCATTTGTGACCCATGCTTTGCATTACACATGATGATTGATTCTCATACTTGTATGTGTATTTGCAAGCTTGGTGGAGATATCTCTTGTTATTGCCATGCTTGCTTTGTGCCCCATTTCTATGATGATATTATGATCATGCTTTGTGTTCGTGCTTTTGATATGTCTTGTGCATTGTCTATGCCTATTATTTGCTCAAATGACATGATTGCCATGACTTACTATAGTGTGTTGCATCTTCGCTCCACTAGTTTGCACGACTTGATTACTATGCTTGCTTATGTTGCATCACCGATGATTCATACTTGCTCGTTTCATGCGGTTGATGACAACCATCTACATGCTTTGCACATGATTGTTATTGCTTCTTATCATATATCTCCATGTATTGCCTCTCTCATGCTAGATGATTTGAGATGCATTGAGTGCAACAATGATTTTAGTCTTGCTAATGAGATTGTCCCCGTAGCATTCTCACATATATTTGGAGATTTTGACATATTTCTTGTGAAGCATGCTTGCCTTCCTTCTTTGTACCATATGTCCAGTGCCATGAATATAGCCATTGTCGCATCATGAATATACCCATTGAATATAGCGGCGGCGGAAGTCCCAATCTAGGTTATTTTCTAGAGGTTTGGGGATATATAAGAGGCGTTGGCGTCGGGAACAAGTCAAGGGGGGTTCACGAGGCGGCCACGAGATAGGGGGTGCGCCCAAGGGGGTAGGGCGCGCACCCCACCCTCGTGGTGGCCTCGAGACTCTTCTGGTCCATCTCCGATGCTCCGTGGGCTTCTTCTGGTCCAAAAATGATCTCCGTAAATTTTTAGGTCAATTGGACTTCGTTTGTTATTATTTTCTGCGATACTCAAAAACAAGGAAAAAAACAGAAACTGGCGCTGGGCTCTAGGTTAATAGGTTAGTCCCAAAAATCATATGAAATAGCATATAAATGCATATAAAACATCTTTGATGGATAATATAATAGCATTGAACAATCAAAAAATATAGATACGTTGGATACGTATCAAGCATTCCCAAGCTTAATTCCTGCTCGTCCTCGAGTAGGTAAATGATAAAAACATAATTTTTGATGTGGAATGCTACCTAACATATTTATCAGTGTAATCTTGTTTATTGTAGCAAGAATATTCAAATCCATAAGATTCAACACAAAAGTTTAATATTGGCATAAAATAATAATACTTCAAGCATACTAACCAAGCAATTATGTCCTCTCAAAATAACATAGCCAAAGAAAGCTCATCCCTACAAAATCATATAGTTTGGCTATGCTTCATTTTCATCACACAAAATGCTCCCATCACGCACAACCCCGATGACAAGCCAAGCAATTGTTTCATACTTTAGTATTCTCAAACTTTTTCAACTTTCACGCAATATATGAGCGCGGGCCATGGACATAGCACTATGGGTGGAATAGAATATGATGATGGAGGTTGTGTGGAGAAGACAAAAAAGGAGAAAGTCTCACATCGACGCGGCTAATCAACGGGCTATGGAGATGCCCATCAATTGATGTCAATGCTAGGAGTAGGGATTGCCATGCAACGGATGCACTAGAGCTATAAATGTATGAAAGCTCAACAAAAGAAACTAAGTGGGTGTGCATCCAACTTGCTTGCTCACGAAGACCTAGGGCATTTTGAGGAAGCCCATCATTGGAATATACAAGCCAAGTTCTATAATGAAAATTCCCACTAGTATATGAAAGTGAAAAATAAGAGACTCTCTATGATGAAGATCATGGTGCTACTTTGAAGCACAAGTGTGGAAAAAGGATAGTAACATTGCCCCTTCTCTCTTTTTCTCTCATTTTTTTGGGCCTTCTCTTTTTTTATTTGGCCTTTCTTTTGTCTCACATGGGACAATGCCCTAATGATGATGATCATCACACTTCTATTTATTTACAACTCAAAAATTACAACTCGATACTAGAACAAAATATGACTCTATATGAATGCCTACGGCGGTGTACCGGGATGTGCAATGATTCAAGAGTGACATGTATAAAATTATGAGAGGTGGCTTTGCCACAGATACGATGTCAACTACATGATCATGCAAGGCAATATGACAATGATGAAGCGTGTCATAATAAACGGAACGGTGGAAAGTTGCATGACAATATATCTCGGAATGGCTATGGAAATGCCATAATAGGTAGGCATGGTGGTTGTTTTGAGGAAGATATAAGGAGGCTTATGTGTCATAGAGCGTATCATATCACGGGGTTTGGATGCACCGATGAAGTTTGCACCAACTCTCGAGGTGAGAAAGGGCAATGCACGGTACCAAAGAGGCTAGCAATGATGGAAGGGTGAGAGTGCCTATAATCCATGGACTCAACATTAGTCATAAAGAAGTCACATACTTATTGCAAAAATCTACAAGTCATCAAAACCAAGCACTACACGAATGCTCCTAGGGGTATAAATTGGTAGGAAAAGACCATCGCTCATCCCCGACCGCCACTCATAAGGAAGGCAATCAAAGAACAGCTCATGCTTCAAATTTGTCACACAACGGTTACCATACGTGCATGCTACGGGACTTGCAAACCTTGACACAATTATTTCTCAATTTCACAATTACTTAACTAGCATGACTCTAATATCACCATCTTCATATCTCAAAACAATCATCAAGTATCAAACTTCTCATAGTATTCAATGCACTCTATATGGAAGTGTTTATTATACCCATCTTGGATGCCCGTCATATTAGGACTAAATTCATAACCAAAGCAAACTACCATGCTGTTTAGGGACTCTCAAAATGGTATAAGTGAATCATGAGAGATCAATAATTTCTATAAAATAAAACTATCGTCGTGCTCTAAAAGATATAAGTGAAGCACTAGAGCAAACGACAGACTACTTCAAAAGATATAAGTGAAGATCAATGAGTAGTTGAATAATTATGTAACTATGTGAAGACTCTCTAACATTTAAGAATTTCAGATCTTGGTATTTTATTCAAACAGCAAGCAAAACAAAAGAAAATAAAATGACGCTCCAAGAAAAACACATATCATGTGGTGAATAAAAATGTAGCTCCAAGTAAGGTTACCGATGAACGAAGACAGAATCTGTCAAAAACAGAACAGTCTGTAGCAATCTGGAGGTTTCGAATAATTCTGTAACTCCAAAAATTCTGAAAAATTAGGACGACCTAAATAATTTCTATGTTGATCTACTGGAGTTGGAATTGGTATTTTATCGCTCTCTGGTAAAAAAATATAATTGTTTTCGTGAGTGCATACTTTCTATTTTTATCAGCAAGATCAAACAACAATCACCCAAGAAGATCCTAAAGGCTTTACTTGGCACAAACACTAATTAAAACATAAAAACACAATCATAACAGAAGCTAGGTAAATTATTTATTTATTACTAAACAGGAACAAAAAGCAAAGAGCAAAAATAAAATTGGGTTGCCTCCCAACAAGCGCTATCGTTTAACGCCCCTAGCTAGGCATGATGATTTCAATAATGCTCACATAAAAGATAAGAATTGAAACATAAAGAGAGCATCATGAAGAATATGACTAGCACATTTAAGTCTAACCCACTTCCTATGCATAGGGATTTTGTGAGAAAACAATTTATGGGAACAAGAATCAACTAGCATAGGAAAGCAAAACAAGAATAACATCAAAACTTTAAGCACATAGAGAGGAAACTTGGTATTATTGCAATTCCTACAAGCATATATGCCTCCCTCATAATAATTTTTAAGTATCATCATGAATGAATTCAAGAATATAACCATCACATAAAGCATTCTTTTCATGATCTACAAGCATAGAATTTTTATTACTCTCCACATAAGCAAATTTCTTCTCATGAATAGTAGTGGGAGCAAACTCAACAAAATAACTATCATGTGAGGCATAATCCAATTGAAAATTAAAATCAAGATGACAAGTTTCATGGTTATCATTGTTCTTTATAGCATATATGTCATCACAATAATCATCGTATATAGCAACTTTGTTCTCATAACCAATTGGAACCTCTTCCGAAATAGTGGATTCATCACTAAATAAAGTCATGACCTCTCCACATCCACTTTCATAATTATCACAATAAGATTCAACACCCTCCAAAATAGTGGGATCATTACTTCCTAAAGTTGACACTCTTCCAAACCCACTTTTATCAATATAATCATCATAAATAGGAGGCATGCTTTCATCATAATAAATTTGCTCATTAAAACTTGGGGGGACAAAAAATATCATCTTCATCAAACATAGCATCCCCAAGCCTGTGGCTTTGCATATCATTAGCATCATGGATATTAAAAGAATTCATACTAACAACATTGCAATCATGCTCATCATCCAAAGATTTAGTGCCGAACATTTTAATACATTCTTCTTCTAGCACTTGGAAACAATTTTCCTTTCCATCATTTTCACGAAAGATATTAAAAAGATGAAGCATATGAGGAAACCTTAATTCCATTTTTTTAGTTTTCTTTTATAGACTAAACTAGTGATAAAACAAGAAACAAAAAGATTTGATTGCAAGATCTAAATATATACCTTCAAGCGCTAACCTCCCCGGCAACGACGCCAGAAAAGAGCTTGATGTCTACTACACCACCTTCCTCTTGTAGACGTTGTTGGGCCTCCAAGTGCAGAGGTTTGTTGGACAGTAGAAAATTTCCCTCAAGTGGATGACCTAAGGTTTATCAATCCACGAGAGGCATAGGATGAAGATGGTCTCTCTCAAACAACCCTGCAACCAAATAGCAAAGAGTCTCTTGTGTCCCCAACACACCCAATACAATGGTAAATTGTATAGGTGCACTAGTTCGGCGAAGAGATGGTGATACAAGTGCAATATGGATGGTAGATATAGATTTTTGTAATCAGAAAATATAAAAACAGCAAGGTAACTAATGATAAAAGTGAGCGAAAACGGTATTGCAATGCTTTGAAACAAGGCCTAAGGTTCATACTTTCACTAGTGCAAGTTCTCTCAACAATAATAACATAATTAGATCATGTAACTATCCCTCAACATGCAACAAAGAGTCACTCCAAAGTCACTAATAGCGGAGAACAAACGAAGACATTATTGTAGGGTACGAAACCACCTCAAAGTTATTCTTTCTGATTGATCTATTCAAGAGTCCGTAGTAAAATAACACGAAGCTATTCTTTCCGTTCGATCTATCCTAGAGTTCATACTAGAATAACACCTTAAGACACAAATCATCCAAAACCCTAATGTCACCTAGATAATCCAATGTCACCTCAAGTATCCGTGGGTATGATTATACGATATGCATCACACAATCTCAGATTCATCTATTCAACCAACACAAAGAACTTCAAAGAGTGCCCCAAAGTTTCTACCGGAGATTCAAGGCGAAAACGTGTGCCAACCCCTATGCATATGTTCATGAGGTCACGAAACTCGCAAGTTGATCACCAAAACATACATCAAGTGGATCACGTGAATATCCCATTGTCACCATAGATAAACACATGCAAGACATACATCAAGTGTTCTCAAATCCTTAAAGACTCAATTCGATAAGATAACTTCAAAGGGAAAACTAATCCATTACAAGAGAGTAGAGGGGGAGAAACATCATAAGATCCAACTATAATAGAAAAGCTCGCGATACATCAAGATCGTGCCAAATCAAGAACACAAGAGAGAGAGAGAGAGAGAGAGAGATCAAACACATAGCTACTGGTACATACCCTTAGCCCTGGGGGTGAATTACTCCCTCCTCGTCATGGAGAGCGTCGGGATGATGAAGATGGCCACCGGAGAGGGATTTGTCGGGGGTTGGGTGCGACATATGCCAAAGGATGGGTTATCATGGTGGGAGCGAGCAGAACGTTGCCGGTGCCCGGAAGCGGGATTAGGCATAGACACGAACGCCGGCGTACTTTACCCAGGTTCGGGGCTCTCCTAGGAGATAACACCCCTAGTCCTGCTCTACGGGATCTCCGCATGATCACTAAGGCAAAGTGAGTACAAGGGTGCTCCTCGAGTTGTATGCTGGAGGTAGGAGAAGGCAAGGCTAGCTTTCTCCTACCTATATCTCTGGTCTAGTTCTAACGGGTCCGAACCCTTTGCATGGGTGCCCTGGGGGGTTTATATAGGCCTACCCCCCAGGGGTACAAGGGTAATATGACTGGGCATAGGCCCAACCGTCAGTCTCTTCGGCCGTTGACTGCTGGGGCCCGCCGATCGGGGGGCCCCGCCGACTGGTATGGTACGGAGCCGACAGGCCGTACCCGCCGCTTGGGGGTCTTGCCGGCTGCTGATCACTGTGTCGCGCTTCTAATGACGCGGGCTTGGTCGAAGGATCATGGCTACAGTACCGGCGTCATGGCGGACGGTTACTGTAGCCACTCCCATCTAGTCTGGTTAATGGTGCGTGGGGCCCGTGGGAGGAGCAGGCCGACTCCTAGGGGCCGACTCCCATCGGGTCTGATTGGTATGGCTCTTCGACGTCTTCTGGACTCTCGCTGACTGGTGGGGCCCGTCGTCCTTGGGCCATACAGACAGGCCGTCGTGGGAGCAGGACTCCGCCTGCCCGTGGTGACGTCAGGGCTGGCATGGCAACACTGCCGCGCCGGGCGGGGCTCCTCATTGGTACAATGCACTGTGGCCCGCGCCAGCCCTTAGGAAAGGGAGGGGATGGGCTGCACTGTAGCCATCCCCCACCCCGCCCCCTTGATGTGGGTACGGGCTTCGAAGGGGCCGCGGGCCGACTCCTCGGAGCCGGCTTCTCTGGAAGCCGCCTGGCAGGAGTCGGCTCGTCTCGACCTCGCCTTCTGGACTCGGCCGTCTACAGGCAGCCGGCTATTTCTCCAGCCGGCTTCCAGAAGGCGGCTCTTTTCCTTGGCTTCCTGAGGGGCGCGGTCAGCCCTGATGTCTTGAAAGATTATGGGCGTCGGGTTAGCCTACCCATGGCCCATTACTCCGACAGTAGTCCTCGAAGCTAGTGAGGCGCCGCAGGCGACTGGTCGAGGAGCCTCAGCAGTTTCCTTTCTCCGAGTGCTTGAGGCGAAGCTTCGTTCGGCTTCTGCCAGGCCGACTGGCCGGAGTCGGACTCGCCCAATCTGACTTGTCCAAAATTTTCGAACGCCTCAGCGGGATCCAAGTGGCGTGCTAGCTAAGCTTCCGGGCCGCTGCCCATTTCAGGCTTGTCACGTGGCGACGTGCGGTCGGGCCAGGCTGCCCACCCACGCGCTCGACGGGACACGCCTATAGGCAGGGCCCACCACTACCACACCACGGCACGCGAGCGGATCCGCTACGGCCGAGGCGGACAGTTGAGATTCCCGCAGTAACTTTGTGTGATAAACGTGGGAGGCGTGGGGTAGTGGGCGCAGTAAATCCCACACCCGCCCCCTCGGCTTCGCAGCCCACCGGTCTATAAGTAGGGGGAGGAGGCGGAGCGGCAGAGCACGCGCGCCCCTCCTCCTTATTGCTTCCTCCTCTTCTTTCTCTCGCCGCCGCGCCCCAAGCCACGCCGAGCGCCGCAGTGACCCGTTCCCGATGTGCTCTTCTTCCGCCGCCACGCCCCCCACGGTGCACTCCGGCACCTGGGACGGTTCGGAGGTCCACGATGATCACATAGATTTCCTCCGCATGACACGGCGGCTGCCCGGCAAGGACTTCGTGAGGGTCCGCCTCGCGTCAAAGAAGGAAATCTCGCCAGCGCCGGAGGAGGGCGAGCGGGTCGTCTTCCGCTCGCACTGCCTACGCGGCCTTGGCCTTTTGGCGACGGCTTCTTCCGCGCCTTTCTCGAGTTCTACGGTCTCCAGCCGCACCACCTCACCCCCAACACGGTGGTGCTGTTGTACGCCTCCGTCGCCTTGTGCGAAGGTTTCCTCGGTGTTCTCCCCACCATCAAGCTCTGGGGGAGTTCTTCTACTCCAAGCTCGGCACCCAAGCCGCAGGCGTGCCGGCTCAGTGCGGCGCGTTCATCGCCGTGCAGAGGTCGGGGGCCGACAACCCGTTTCCCCCCATCCGGCTGATAAAGTCGGTGAAGATGTGGCAGCGGTCGTACTTCTACGTGAAGAGCATCTTCGTGGAGGGCGACTAGGTCAATCTGCCGGCCTACGTAGCCGACCCGCCGGCTCAGAGGCAGCCCAATTGATCGTATCGGGCCAGGGCGCTGACGCCCGCTGGAGCCGGCGCCATTGCGCGACTCCGAGTGCTGGCGCAGTCGAAGGGCCTGACCGGGCCGGATTTGTTGGCCGCCTTCGTGGCGCGCCGAGTGCTCCCACTCCAAAGTCGCCCCCACATGATTTGCCAGATGAGCGGGCATCGGGACCCGAGTCGTCTGTGCACCAAGGAGATGCCTCACGCGGAGGTAGCTCACATGGTGAACTACCTTGCGAACTGCGAGCTCACGGGAGAGTGGCAGTTCGGCAAGGAGCCGTATTCACGCGCCAACCCTCCGCCCATGGTGAGTTGTTTCTTTTCCTTTTTCTTTGACTCCTTTGCCGCTGAGTCCGTCTTGTCCAATTTGACCAATCGGCTTTGGTTAGAACCCCCTCCTTCATCCGGCAGCCGGCACCGTGGGGCCAGCCCGCAAATTCCTCCCGACCAGGCGGAGAGCGACATCGACGACCCCGACTTGGGGGCGGCAGCCTTGGAGGACAACGCCGAGGGAGGAAGTGGCAAAGTGGGCGGCCCGAGGCTCGGGGCCAGTTTCGAGGACTGGCCTGACGATGACGCGGAGGAGGTCGCCCCACGCCACCAGCCAGGAGCCGGCCAGCCCGGCGCGAGCTCTTCTGCCGCGCCGGACGCCCAAGACGGCGCGAAGCAGCGCAGGGTTGCGCCGAGCCTGTTCGGCAGCCGGCCGAAGAAGCCCAAGGGCTCGGCCGCGGCGACCAAGCGGGACCAGGCGGCCGCAAAGGCCTACCGCTTCCGCAAGGAAGTGAAGAAGCCGCTGCTGGTCTCCGCGTAAGTGCTACCTTTCTTGCGTTTTCTTTTTTTCTTTTGTTGATCTTGTCTGAGTTTGCTTGCTTGCCGCCCTTGGGTCCAGGGCTCCCCTCTCTCTTAACAAGGTCGCTGCCGCCTCCATCGTAGGGTCAGCGGAGACTTCCGCCACCACTCGGCGGATTGACCCTGCCGCCGACCTCCGGGAGGCAACGGAGCAGAACGCACGAGAGGTGCGTGAAGAGCAGTGTCGGGTTTCGGGTTCCAGCAGACCCTTGAGGTTCGAACACTGGGGTGCGCGCGGAGATCTTTCCCCTACCGATCTACGTCCGATCCTCTCATGCGAACTAAGACGAAAATTATGAACAATACAAGGGACACGATGTTTATACTGGTTCGGGCCACCATGGTGGTGTAATACCCTACTCCAGTGTGTGGTGTGGTGGATTTCCTCTGGGGCTGATGATGGACAATACAAGGGAAGAACAGCCTCGCGAGAGGTGTTCTTGAGCTGGTGCGATGAACTGCTAGGGTGAGTTCAGTCGCCTCTCTCTCTCTCTCTGCTATGGTTCTACCAGATTTCCAGCCGTCCCCTACTTCTGTGGTGGCTAGCTCTATTTATAGAGGCCCTGGGCCTCTTCCCGAATAATTGAGCGGGAAGGGCGCCAACAGTTGGCCATTTCGAAGGGGAACATCTAGTAAAAGTTCTCCTGACAAAGGTGGTCTTCAGCTGCCAAAAGCACTGGCGATGACGCCGTCCTGGGCTCCACGGTGACCTCCGTCCTGCCGTCCGGCTGGTCTTGGTCTCATTGCACCGGAATGGTAACCTTTGCCTGATGCCTTGGCCTGTGCTTGCCCCCTTTGCACCAAAGGGGAAACAAGGACACTGCGCAGGCCGGCACCCGCCTGGTCTCGATCGTCATGGCTTGCGTCACGGGTTCCTCGCGAGGTACCCTTGCATTGATCTCTCCGCCTCCTCGCGAGCCTGCCTGATGAGGCTGCCTCTGAGGAAGCTTCCTGTCGTCCGCCCCGCGAGGCTTGGCCCCTCGCGAGGGTCTTGAGCTTGAGCTGATGAAGATGGGCCGTGCTAGGCCCCCGCTTGAGCCACGCCGCAGGCCCTAGGCAGGCAAGTCTGGGGACCCCTGATCCCACCGATAGTAGCCCCCGGGCCCAAGGCGCGCACGTGCTTGGCTTAGCAGAGAAGCGAAGGGGCAAGCGCGAAGCGCCATGGGCCCTAACAGCCTGCGGCCTTGGGTGCCACGTGGCGGTTGATTGGGCGTGGGTGTCTGCACTTCCCACGACGTCTTGCTACGCGCCCGGCTAAGCGGACCCGTAGTTGCACACAGTTGTTCCTCCTTTGGCTGCCCGCTCGCCTCCTACCTTTCCTCTTCTCCGAGCTCCAACCTCCACCGCCAATCCGGCTCGAGCTCTTCCCCTTCCCCAATGCCATGGCGCCGGCAAAGAAGGGAAGGGGGAAGAAGCCCGCGCCTTCGTCCTGCGCACCTCCAGCGGCGGCCCCCGTCGTCGATCGGTCAATCATACTCAACCCGGAAGCCTTGGACAAGGTCCACTCCGCCCTCGCTTCCATCTTCAACGAGTGTGGCCGGACCACAGTTTGGCCCGCATCCCGCGCCTTTCTTGCTAGGACTGTCACGGAGGTCTGATTCTTCGCCGATGCCCTATGGGCGGGTCTGGTTCCCCCCTTTTCTGCTTTCTTCAATGTTGTGCTCTCCCATTATCAGATCCACATGATGCACCTCGGGCCGGAGTCCATCACCCTCTTGGCCGTCTTTGCTTTCATGTGTGAGGCGATGATAGGCATCCCTCCTTCTGTTGCTCTACTGCGACACTTCTTCTTTTTGCGCCTGAGCGATCCCACTCAGTGCTCGGGGTGTGTGAGCTTCTTCGCCGTGCCCGAGACGGCCGCTTCAGGGATTGACTTCGGCCTTCCGCCTTCTCAGGCCAGGTTCAGAGAGCGGTGGCTGTACGTGGAGGTCGGGGTGCCCAGCCCCTTGCTCTCACACCTGACCTTGCCTATTGTTCCCAACCCAGGCTGGGGTCATGAACCGCTCGCGAGCCCCCGGCTCGCTTTCGTCTGGCGCCGCTTCGAAAGTTTGAGGGCGCACAATGTGACAGCGCCCAAGGTGGTGAGGGAGTTCCTTCTGTGTCACATTGCTCCTCTCCAGCGCCACTCTCGCCAGATGTGGGACTTTGCGGGGCGCGGAGACCGCATGCGGCTTCAGAAGGAGGATTTGGCGCCCGAAGTGTTGCGGACGGTGCTTCGGGTCTTGACTGGTGATCCTTCCCCAGGCAGCCTACGGAGCGGCAGCGTCCTTCCGTACCTTTGTTCCGGTAGGGCCGATTTCGTGAAGCAGATGCCCAGCTTCGACGAGTGGGGGCTGCGCCCGGCTGGCCTCACGGGGCCTCGCGAGAACCCAGTTGTCATGGTTGCTCCCCCCGCCGCCCACAGCGGTCCCTTCCCAGGCGACGGAGCGGGAAGAGAGCCGGCGAGAGCTGAGGTGGCTGATGTCGAGGTGGTGGCGCCGCAGGAAGCCTTGAAGGCGGCATCTCCCGAGGCCCGCCCTGGGGCGGCAGTTGATGCAGGGTTTTGGCCTTCGGCTCCTGAGGCCGGGGCTCCCGAGCCCCCAGCCGTTCTCTCCTCCAGCGCTGACAATCCTGAGGCTTCTTCCGCGCCCCAGGCCGACCCCCGCCCCAGGCGCTTGGGTCGGTTTCGTGTAGACTTCGAGGCCCTTCGGAAGAGGAAGGAGGCCTCAGGCGGCAGCGACCGCCCTTGCCGCTTGTTGAAGCGCAGGAAGTACTTTTCCATGGACGAGTAAGCCTTCTTCTTTCCCTGCTCACTTGCTCTGTTATCCTTGTGGCTAATCGTGGCCCTTCAGGTCCCGCCTTGCTGAGTCCGTCGAGTCGACCCAGGAGCCAGCCCCCGCAGCTTCGCCCCCTTTGCTGGCTCCGGGTCCGCCGAGCTCAGGTGGTGCCCTCACCGCTGGACCGGTTGGTGGAGTGATCTTCTCCATAGGGCGCCTCGAGCTTGCTCGCCCGATACCCTTTCTTCGCGAGTCTTCTTTGGGCGCGTTAGGCTTGCCCCGTGCCCCTTATCTGGTCATAGAAGGCGAATGGCTGAGGCCTGTCCTTGGCTCCACCTCCATGGGTGGATCGACGCCGGGCCGGACTCTCAGGGTGGTCCATCTGGCGACGGCTGGGGCGGCAGCCCCCTGCCCCACGCCTGGAGGGGGCTTACCGCCCCGGGGCCCTCTGCATGCTCCAGCGGAAGAAGGTGATGTGGAAGAGGTGCTCAGGCGTGCTCGGGAGGGTCGTGCCCTTTGTGAAGAGTTCCTCCAGGGGGCGGCGGATGCGGTGAGCCGAATCGGGGCAGAGCTTGCTGACGAGGATGCACGCCTCGAGGCCGAAGGTTTGCGCCTTGCTGAGGAGAAGTGCAAACTAAAGGTTGCCGTAGCTCTCGCGCATCATCAACGTGATCTTGATGACGCGAAGGCCGAGGCGTCGCTGGCAGCTTCGCGGGAGGCCTGCTCCCTGGCCGTTGAGGAGGCTCGGGAGGCAGACCGGCGGTGCAAGGATGCGGAGGAACGCGCACGGGAGCTCCAAGCCTGGAGCAACTCCCTGGAGCAGCAAGTGGAATTGCGCCAGGCGGCCCTTGAGTCGATGGGGGCGGCCTCTGTCGACCGGGTGGAGCTTCTGAAGCGCGAGGAGGTGCTGACGCTGGAGGCCGCCGAGCGCAACCTGGACCTTGAGCGGTTGGAGACGAGGGAGCGCCTGGTGCCCAGGCGGAGGATGACGTCGCCGCGCGCGAAGCCCGAGCCCAGGAAGAAGACGATCACCGCATGGCGGAAGCTCACTCGGCCCTCGAGCGCGAACACGGAACGAGGTTGGGGCTGATCAAGGCCGAGGCCGAGGGCAGGACTGCAGCCCTCAGGGCCAAACTGACCGAAGCAACGCGGCGCGCGGACTCCTCCGCAGCCGCCCTCGGCGCGGCGCAGGCGGAGCTGTCCTCTTCCTGGGCCGAGCAGCTTCTTCTTCAACAGAGGGTCGATGACGCCGAGGCCGTTGCGCAGCGAAGTGAGGACAAGCTCCGTCGGCAGCGGGTTCTGGAGCATGTGCATGCCCCCATGCTTCAAACGCTCCGAGAGAGAGCCAACACAGCTTTGGGCTATGTCTACGAGGCTGCTGCTAGGGAGCCGCGCGAGGTCAACTACGCCGGCAACCTCCAATTTTTCACTGATGTGGTGACGCTTCTGGAGAACCGGTCTGAGAGGTCCCGCTGGCTTGTCGAAGAGAGGAGCCGAGCCTTGCTCGGGCGTGCCTTCTCCCGTGTCTTCAGCTATCTGCAGGACAGGGACCCCCACTTCGACTTCGACGCTGCCATCGCACTCGTGCCCATTGCCGTCCGGGGTGACCTGGTGCGGTGGGTGGAGGACAACGTGGACGCCCTCGTCAGGGCCTTCGCGTCTGATGACGACGGCGTGGTCGTGGGCGCCAATGAAGGCGACGTTGTGGACGATCCTGGCGATGATGGGAGTGCTGGCGGCGGTGGTGACAATGTCGACGACGCCAGTGACGCTTCCGAGGGCGCCCCAGAAGACGTGGTGAGTGATATGTCCGACTGACCGCATGTCTCCGCAGTTTATCCTACATGAAGAAGACTCAGGCTTGGCCCTGAAGAATATAAGAGCATTTTGGGAGGGGGGCCCTCATGTAAAGATTTGTAATCTGTACTCTGGTGAGCACAACGTTATGCGTGAGTTTAGTCGCTAGCCCGGTGATGGTTCGGTTGATTCGTTTACCTTCCGGCCCTGGCGTGCCCTGAGCGGGCCTGCGGGGGATGCTACGCCTCCGGTGTCCCTCGATTAACCTGCTGATCCTGTGACGAGGACCTCCGGAGAGGGTGTGGAGACAGTGGTCCTGGCTATAGGCGTGCCTGGCCCGACCCCGGCTCACGAGGGGCTCGTGAGGGGGGCAGCTGACGCTAGCTTGGGGCGTAAATCCGAAACCAGAACGCGAGAGATTGCTCGAACGAGACTAAACACCCCCTCCCCGAATGCACGCAAGCTTCGAACTCAAATCCAACTTAAATCCAAACCAAGGAAACTTGCTGACAAGGAAGAAGCAAAAAAAGCAAAAAGGCAGAAGAAAAGCAAAAAAGCCGCATCCGGCACCTAGTCTAGTCTTCGACGTCTTCTCACCAGCGCGGAGCTAAGTGCTGCCACTGGGCGTGGGCGGGAGCCCCAGTGCCTGAGGCCGGCGCTCCCGAGACTCCGGGGCATGTACAACCCCACTCATTATTACGTGAGAGTGTCACGGGGCGGCGAGCTTCACAAGCACTTCTTCACAGGTACTGGCCTTGCTTCATATCACCAGATGAGGGCCCCGCCTTGCGCCTCACTCTGCCGCCATTGACGGCGACCAAAAACCAAGGACGATGCCAATGGGGTAGAGCGGTTGCCAGCGGTTCCCCAACGACCACGGGTCCTCCGCCGAGGGCAGGCCATGGGGCACCTCCCCGGCGGAGGGCCTACCTCCGGAGAACATCTTGACCCGACCGCCGCGAGGGTGAGCCCGGATCCCGGCCTCTTTCCTGCAGCCCCCTGCACCCTCCTCCCGAGGGATAAGAGGCTGCAGCGTTGGGGCAGCCATCCGCTGCGGCGACCTGTACCTCCTACGACCCATGGTTAGCGTAAGCTTGCTCCTGAGGGATGAGTGGTACCCGATAGTTGCTGCTGTTGGCGCGATTGTCGATGCTCTCTTGGGGTTCCTGAAAGAGCTCGGCTTCCGGCGCCTTCTCGTCCCAGCCAGGCCCGAGGAACGAGCCGTGACCTTCTTCCAGCTCACGCCCTTGATCCACCATGCGGGGTACATAGGCCTCCGGGGCGACCACCTCGTGGACCTCGCTGTCGCGCCCCGCATGCCACACAGTCTGGCTTGGGGCGTCGCCTTGTATGTGATGACGCGGTGGTCCGCCGGGGCCAAGGGCCGCGGCGCGCATCCCTTCATTGGCCTGGGGAGGGGCCGGCGCGATCTGCCGCCCGGTGCCGGCGGAGGTGTTGGCGCTGGACCGGCCCTGGGGCCCGCCTGAAATCGCGTGGGCGCGCATAATGCCGTTGTGCGACCTGTCCGGGATCTGGGGCGGCAGCTGGATGCAGAAAGAGGGTGCCCCTGAGGCGGCGGCATCCAGGAGCTCGGCCACTCGCTCCAACAACACGTCGCGGCTGCCTTCCAGCAAGCGGCACCGTAGTAGCTCTCGGACCACCGTGAGCGCGGCCCTGGAGTTCGCCTGCTCCCGTCGGGTGTATGGCGCCGTGGCAGCGGCGTGGTTCGAGGCCCTTGTTGCGGCCCGCACCTACCGTGGCGTGAGGGCAGGTGGCGTTTGGCCGCGTCGCCCGCGCCCCGCAGTGCCCTGCGGAGCGCGCGCTGCCTGAGGCACAAGGTTGAGGTCGCCCTGAGATGGCGATACGGCGTGGGCGGGCCACGCTGCCCAGCGGTTAGCGTTGGCAGCCGGGTTGCTTGACATCTGGGTGGAGAAGCGGCGGAACGCGACGCGGAGGAAGGAGGACTCTGGCACACCCCTACCTGGCGCGCCAAATGTCGAGTTTCGGGTTCCGACAGACCCTTGAGGTTCGAACACTGGAGTGCGCGCGGAGATCTTTCCCCTACCGATCTACGTCCGATCCTCTCGTGCGAACTAAGACGAAAATGATGAACAACACAAGGGACACGATGTTTATATTGGTTCGGGCCACCGTGGTGGTGTAATACCCTACTCCAGTGTGTGGTGTGGTGGATTGCCTCTGGGGCTAATGATGGACAGTACAAGGGAAGAACAGCCTCGCGAGAGGTGTTCTTGAGCTGGTGCGATGAACTGCCAGGGTGAGTTCAGTCGCCTCTCTCTCTATCTCTACTATGGTTCTACCAGATTTCCAGTCGTCCCCTCCTTCTGTGGTTGCTAGCTCTATTTTTAGAGGCCCTGGGCCTCTTCCCGAATAATTGAGCGGGAAGGGCGCCAACAGTTGGCCATTTCGAAGGGGAACATCTAGTACAAGTTATCCTGACCAAAGGTGGTCTTCGGCTGCCAAAAGCACTGGCGATGATGTCGTCCTGGGCTCCACGGTGACCTCCGTCCTGCCATCCGGCTGGTCTTGGTCTCATTGCACCGGAATGGTAACCTTTGCATGATGCCTTGGCCTGTGCTTGCCCCCTTTCCACCAAAGGGGAAACAAGGACACTGCGCAGGCCGGCGCCCGTCTGGTCTCGATCGTCATGGCTTGCGTCACGGGTTCCTCGCGAGGTACCCTTGCATTGATCTCTCCGCCTCCTCGCGAGCCTGCTGATGAGGCTGCCTCTGAGGAAGCTTCCTGTCGTCCGCCCCGCGAGGCTTGGTCCCTCGCGAGGGTCTTGAGCTTGAGCTGATGAAGACGGACCGCGCTAGGCCCCCGCTTGAGCCACGCCGCAGGCAGGCAAGTCTGGGGACCCCCGTTCCCAGAACGCCGACAAGCAGGAAGCCGCCCGCCTGAAGAAGGCGGAGGTTGAGAAGGCGGAGGCCGCCGCCAAGAAGAGTCTGGCGGAGGCCGAGGCCGCCGCCAAGAAGAGTCTGGCGGAGGCCGAGGCCGTCGATGCGGTGAAGAAGCGAGCTGAAGAAGCCGCGCACCGCCAGTGGACGGTTTTTGTCGTTCCTCTGAACTCCGCGCCGCCACCCCCGGAGTTCACGGCGCAGACTGGGGAGGCCGGCGGCGAGAACCCGGTCATGGAGAGGGATGGTGGTGACACCGCCATGCCGGACGTGATCGTGTCGCCACCGCTGCCATCTGGAGCGTGCAAGGCGAGCAGCTGACGGACCCGCCGGTGCCGCCGACTGAAGACGAGGTGGTGGTGGGCCTAGTTCTTCAGGTCGGCACGCCGACGCGTCGCCGACTCACGAAGGCGGCCTCGGCGCCGCGCCCTCTGGAGACCGGCGCCGCGAGCTCCACGATCCCGTACACCGAAGCGATGAGCGCCGCGCCCACTGGGTGGGTGCGGGGAGGTGGGACTGGCCCATTGAACCGGGTGCTTCTGGACGTCTAAGCCAAGCTCCGAGCTGAGGGCGATGCCATCAATAACTGCACCAAGGCGTATCTGCCATCACGAGAAGCCGTCCGGGTACATTCCCTTCTTCTTTGTCTGTGTTTCTTGTTCTTCTCGTTGGGGGCGCGCTAGCGCACCCACTAGGTGTAGTCCCCGAGTTTCGGGCCGGCTGCTGAGCAGGCGGCTCAGAACTTTGATCAGCGAGTTCCAAGTACTAACACTTGTCTAAAATTTTGTCACAGGACTACCATAATCTTCGCGTGACAACCTTCAACGCCAACATCGAGGAGCTGGCCAAGCGGACCGCCGACTTGTCGGAAAGCCGGAGTGAGTCCTCTTCCTTCTCTACGGGGGCGCGCTGGCGCACCCGCGGGTTGTAGTCACCGAGATTCGGGCCGACTGCTGAGTAGTCGGGCCGGATCTCCCCGGCGACTATTCTTTGTTCTGTTGGTGACTAACACCTTGTTCTCTTCTTTCTTTTGCAGAGGCCAACGCCGCCCTGCAGCAGCAGCTGGGCGAGGCCAACACCACCCTGCGCACCAAGGAGGAGGAGTGCGGCCAGCTGGCTGAGAAGCGCGACCGGCTGGCCACGCAGCTGGAGGAGTAGAAGGAGCTGCTCAAGAAGGCCCAGAAAGAGGCAGAGGACAAGGAGACCGCCCTCCTTGCCGAATTCGCGTCCAAGCGCTCCTCCTAGACCAACAAGGAGGCGATGCTGTCCTCCGGCTTCCATGAGATTGAGGATCTCGTCGATGGTGAGCCTATCCTCACTTTTCTTCTTTGAGCTGCCGGCTGTTGGTCGAGCCGGCTTCTAATCTTCTAATTTGGCTCTTTGCCTACTTATCCTGGCAGACTTCTTCCCTGGCCACTGGGACGCCGCCAACCAGGCCATCGAGGCTGATCGTGAAGGGCGGATGGCGCGAAGATCGCCGCTGACTGCCCGCGAACCCTTAATGAGCAGATCCTGAGCATTGAGGCTCGTCTTCGGCCGGCTCGCCAGATGCTGCGCCAGCTTCAACGTGTCGGCGCCCAGGCGATCGTCGCCCTGTGGTCGGACATGCCGGCACCGCGCACCCCATGTCGGACTGCCGACTGGCTGGAGGTAGCGGCTGGCCGCCTTGAAGCCTGGAAGGGCTCTTCGGCCCGGGCTGGAGCGCGCAGGGCCTTAGAGTTCATCAAGGCGTGGTATCCTGGGCTAAGTCTAGCCCAGCTAGCCACGTTCCGGCTAGAAGCTCAGGCGGAGTTGGCGGTCGTGGAAGATGACCTCGTCAAGCGCGCGGCGTCGATCGCCGAGTACACTGACACCAGCGTCTTCGTCCCGGAGCGGGCTGAGAATGGCGACGAGGCGCCGCCGGAATGGTTCGGGATGAATCCGGCTGACGGCGAGGATTCAGCGGAGGTGATCGACTCTAGTGGCGAGGAAGAAGGCGGGGTGGAGGAGGAAGGCGAAGGGGAGGCGCCAGAAGTCGGAGCGGACGGCCAGCCTCAACTCGACCGTGCCTCCAACAATGAGCCACGCCCAACCGAGCTGGCTACCACTGGAGGCGACCAAGCGGAGACTTCCCAGCCGGCCGCTTCACCAGCCGGCACCGCCGATTCTGCCGTTCCACCAAGCTCGCCTGCTACTTTCTAGGCTGCCACTTTACCCCTTTTTTATACCTGCTTATCGGTCTCGATGAACTTTGTTAATTTGCACAATTCCACCCACGGGGTGTATCTTGAACTGTTGTTTGAAGATTGGCCAAGGGCCTTGCTATGTAAATATATTCCGAGTTCTATCTCTTCTTGCTTGTTGCTCTTTGGCTTTTTTTCCTTTGACGCCTTCCCTTGGTTGCCGTCTTGCCAGTCAGACAGCCGCTCTGTGGACTGTTGCTGGATCAAGTACTTAGCTTCTTTTGGGAAGGCAAGTACTTAGCCATTTAGAGTTCTTTGGCAAGTTAAGTAGAACACGGCGAGCCGGCTGCTCAACAGTCGGTCGTAAGAGGCGGGAAGCCGGCTTAGACTATGCCCATGCTTATATCCTTAGCCATTTTTCATATGGGCACCCTTTCTACCTTACTCCTGCCCACCGTCCAATCGCTTTGCGAGCTGCGGCTTCTGGCAGGAGACGACTTAGGTGCCACACATTACTTGTCCGGCTGCAGGAAGCATTTCGTAGTGCAAGGAGGCAAGTCCCCGGGCCGACTAGTCGGACCCGGTGCCAAGCGGCATAAAAAATAACACACTTATGGGCATGATTCTTATCATATAAATAAAAGAGGGCAGTCCCCGAGCTCGTCTCGGGGGACCCGGAGTCTTCGTACTTAATACAAAAGGTAGCGTGGTACATACTTCTTTAACTGTAAAATCTTCGGAGGAGGTTTGCGTTCCACGGTCGTTCTGTCTCCTTGCCGGAGTCGTCCCTCTTGCGTGCTCGAGGCTTCTGAGCATCGATCAGGTAGTAGGAGTCGTTGCCTAGCACTTTGCTGATGACGAAGGGGCCTTCCCAAGGCGCCGAGAGCTTGTGCTGACCGGTTGTTCGCTGGATCAGCCGGAGCACAAGGTCTCCCTCTTGGAAAGATCTCGGTTTGACCTTCCGGTTATAATATCGGCGCAGGCTCTGCTGGTAGATGTTGGACCAACTGAGCGCTAACAGCCGGCCCTCTTCCAGCAGATCGACGCCGTCTTGACGTGCTTCTTCTGCCTCCTCTTCGGTGTACATGGTGACTCGAGGGGAGTCGAACTCTATGTCCGTTGGGATGACGGCTTCGGCACCGTAGACAAGGAAAAAGGGCGTGAAGCCGGTTGACTTGTTTGGAGTTGTGCGCAGGCTCCAGAGGATGGCCGCCAGCTCGTCGAGCCAACAGCCGGCCGAACGCTCCATAGACTCGACCAGTCGAGGCTTGATGCCGGACAAGATGAGGCCGTTTGATCGCTCTACTTGTCCGTTTGACTGCGGATGGGCAACGGACGCTAAGTCCAGTCTGATGCCCTGTGTCGCACAGAAACGGGCCAAGGCGCCTTTGGCAAAGTTTGTGCCATTGTCGGTGATGACGCTGTGCGGTATGCCGGATCTGATGGTGATGTCGGAGATAATTAAAAGTCACAACAGTCGGACCGTTCAGCTTCTTGATTGGTTTGGCCTCTATCCACTTGGTGAACTTGTCCACCGCGACAAGCAGATGGGTCATGCCGCCTCGCGCTGTTTTGAATGGTCCCACCATGTCTAGGCCCCAGACAGCAAAGGGCCAAACAATGGGAATAGTCTTGAGCGCAGAAGCCAGCCGATGTCGCTTGGAACGAAACTTCTGGCACCCTTTGCATTTTTGGACCAATTCCTTGGCGTCTTCAAGAGCAGTCGGCCAGAAGAAACCATGGCGGAAGGCTTTGGCGACGAGTGCTCTTGAAGCCGCGTGGTGGCCACACTCGCCTTGGTGGATCTCTTTGAGAATCGCTTGGCCTTGCTCCGGCTCCACGCAGCGCTGGTAGACACCAGTGACACTGCGCTTCACGAGCTCTCTGTTGACAATGGTGTAGGCTGCTGCCCGACGTTGCACTTTCCGGACCGAGTTCTCATCAGTTGGTAGCTCTTTGTTCACCAAAAAACTGAGGATGGGCTGGGCCCATGAAGGTGCTGCGACTTCTGCAACTGTCAAGACTGCAACTTGGACAAGGGCGGCTGGGCCGGGAGGCGGCGGGTTGGAGTCGGCAGCCGCTTGCTGTGTTGACGAAGTCTCCGGGCCGATTGGTGCAGTCCTCAGGCCGAGTTCTGAAGTCCCCGGGCTAGTCGCTGTAGTCCCCGGGCCGGGTTCTGAAGTCCTCGGGCCGGGTGCGACTGCTGCGACCCCCGAGCCGTCTGTCAGAACTCCTGTGCCGGCTGATTGAGCTCTCAAGTCAGATCCGACTGCTTCAGGAGGAGCCGACACGAAGATAGAATCTGACTCTGGTGATGGCTTGACAGACGGTTTGAGAAGGCGTTGAAGGGCGACGCCGGTTGGTATTGCTTGACGGGTGGAGCCGATTCATGCCAGGGCGTCTGCTTGGTCGTTGTCGTTTCTTGGCACATGGAGAAACTCGCGTCCCTCAAAATATCCACTGAGTTGTTGTACGAGGAAGCGGTAGCTCGCCATGTTTGCATCTTTGGCGTCCCAGTCGCCTGACGACTACTGGACCACCAAGTCGGAGTCCCCATAGCACAGGATCCGGTGAATGCCGAGCACTTTGGCAAGCCGGAGCCCGTGAATGAGTGCCTCGTATTCGGCGCCGTTGTTGGAGGCGGCAAAGTGGATTTGCAGCACATATTTGAGCTTGTCGCCTTTGGGAGAGGTGAGGACGATGCCGGCTCCCAAGCCGGTGCGCATTTTGGAGCCGTCAAAATGCATCCGCCAATGGGTGGAGTCAGGCGCTGGCGGCAAGTACTGGGTCTCGGCCCAGTCAATGAGGAAGTCGGCCAGCGCTTGTGACTTGATGGCGGTGCGAGGCTGGTAGTAGATGGTGTAGGGGGCCAGATCTATGGCCCATTTAGCCACTCGGCCCGAAGCATCCCGGCTTCCAATGATCTCGGCTAGTAGAGCTGTGCAGACCACAGTGATTGGATGCTCTTGAAAGTACAATTTCAATTTTTTGGCGGCAAAGTGCACACCGTAGCACATCTTCTAGTAGTGGGGGTAGTTTTGCTTAGAGGTCAACAGTACTTCGCTCAAATAATATACCGGTCTCTGGACTGGTAGGGCTTTGCCTTCCTCCTTGCGCTCTACCATGATGACTGCGCTGACCACTCGGCTGGTGGTGGCGATGTATAGGAGCATGGGCTCCTTAGGAGTCGGAGCCGCCAGGACAGGTGGAGTGGTCAACATCTTCTTCAACTGGAGAAAAGCTTCGTCAGCCTTGTGGTTCCACTCGAAAAAAGTGGTCTTCTTCATGAGTTGGTATAGGGGGAGAGCCTTCTCGCCCAGCCGACTGATGAATCGGCTGATGGATGCCAAACAACCGGTGAACTTTTGTATGTCCAGCAGTCAGCTGGGTACTTCCATCCTCTCAATGGCCTTGATCTTCACAGGGTTGCATTCTATGCCGCGTTCGGAGACCAGGAAGCCAAGAAGTTGGCCGGCTAGTACTCCGAAGACGCATTTCTTTGGGTTGAGCTTGATTTGAAATCGACGCAAATTCTCAAAGGCCTCCTTGAGGTTTTCTAGCAGCGTTCCACGCTTCTCTGTCTTCACCACTACATCGTCCACGTAAACGTGGGCATTTCTGCCGAGTTGCTTGAGGAGGCACTTCTGCATGCAATGCTGAAAGGTGGCGCCGACATTCCTCAAGCGAAACGTCATAGTCAAGTAGGAGAAGGCTCGAAATGGCGTGATGAAGGCGGTCTTCAGTCTGTCAGCCGGGTTCAACTTGATCTGGTGGTATCCTGAATATGCATCCAAAAAACTCTGCAGCTCGCATCCGGCTGTGGAGTCTATTACTTGGTCGATTCTTGGTAAAGCAAACGGGTCCTTGGGGCATGCTTTCTTGAGGCTGGTGTAATCAATACACATACGCCACTGCTTGTTCTTCTTCAGCACAAGGACTGGGTTGGCCAACCACTCTGGAAAGAACACCTCCATGATGAAGCCGGCTGCCAGCAGCCGGGCAATTTCTTCTCCGACGATTCTTCTCTTCTGACAGGCGGCGCAAGGGCTGCCTGACTGGCTTGGCATCAGGCCGGACGTGTAATTTGTGCTTGGCGAAATCCTTCGGGACACCTGGCATGTCTTTGGGGGACCATGCGAAGATGTCCCGATTCTCATGGAGGAAATCGACGAGCTCGCCTTCCTATTTGCTGTCGAGGTTTGTACCTATGACAGCATACCTCTCCGGGTGCTCTGGGTCCAAGGGTATCTTCTTTATTTCTTTGGCCGGCTTGAACGAGCCCTCAGCTTCTAACTCCTTGGGATCGGGCGACATCTCTGGCTGCTTCCTTGCCATCGCCACAACCTGGTCAAGTAGCCGCTTCTCAGTTGCGATCACGAGGGACTCGACCAATCGACTGCTCTCTGCTGCGCAGGCGGACGACTTCTTGTAGTCGCCAGTTATGGTCAGAATCCCCTTGGAACTTGGCATCTTCATCTTGAGGTAGGCATAGTGGGGAACAACCATGAACTTGGCCAGGGCAGGCCGGCCAAGTAACGCATGGTATGGGCTCTCAAGGTCCACCACTTCAAACCATACTGACTCTCGGCGGAAATGATCTTTGTCTCCAAAGAGGACGTCTATCAGAATCTTGCCGATTGGTGAGCAGGAAAGGCCAGGAACTATGCCATGGAATACTGTCCGGCTGGGCTGAAGCTGCCTCTGTCTGATTCCTAATTTCTCCATGGTATCCTTGTATAGGATGTTAATGTTGCTGCCGCCGTCTATCAGGACTCGGGAGAAGCGAGATGCTCGCTTGTCCGTGGCAAAGGTGGCGTCCAAAATCAGGGCATAGGAGCCGGGCTTTGGCATCACCTCCGGGTGATCAGCTCTGCTCCAGCTGATGGGCTTTTCAGACCAATGCATGAACTCTGGGGTCTCTGATGCTACCGCATTTACTTCTTGTTACTGCGGCCGCCTGCTGCGTCGATCATCGGCCACACGGGTGAAGATGACATAGGCTCCATGCTCTTCTGGGTATTCGTCTTGTATGGCGCTGACTGGTCTGACCGCTGGCTGCTGGGGGGGGAGGAGGAGGCTGCCCAGCAGGCGGGGGTGGCATGAGGCCGTCTCCCTTGACGATCCTGGTGAGCCAGTGGCACTTCCGAGTGGTGTGGTTGGACGGCTTCGCACCACTATGGAATTTGCAGGGAGCATCCAAAGTATGCTCATATGAGAAAGCCGACAACCAGTTGGGCTTGCCGCCCTTCTGTCGTTTGGGCGGAGGCGGCCCTTCCGGCTGTTGGTCTTCGACTGTTGCCACCTGCCGGCTGATGGAAGCCGGCTGCGTGGCCTTGTGCTTGTGGTCGTTCTGTTGCTGACACCGACTGGCGTCTCCAGCCGGGGTTCGAGGAGCCTGAGGAGCCACCTTGCCAGTCGCACTAACTTGTATTTTCGCCTTCATGGAGGAGTCGGCCGTGGCATATTTGTCTGCTATGATCAGCAGCTCGTCGAGGGTCTCTCGCTCATCGCACAGGAGCTTGTGATTGAGGAGGGTGCCCTCTCGGCACCCGGCAGTGAAGTATTCGATGGCCTGCACCTTGTTCACGCCCTCGCAGGAGTTACGGAGCTCGGCCCAGCGCGTGAGGTAGTCGCGAGTTGACTCGTTGGGGCCTTGCACGCACAAGGAAAGCTGGCGAGGTTTGGGAGGCCGCTTGTACGTGCTGGTGAAGTTGCGGATGAAGGCATCGGTGAAGTCGACCCAACTGTTGATGCTGCGGGGCTTCAAGTTGTTCAGCCAAGTCCGGGCCGTGCCCTGGAGCATGAGCGGAATATACTTCACGGCAACACGCTTGTTGCCGTTTGCTATGCTGACTGATGTGGAGTAGTCAACCAACCAATCTTCCGGCTTCACAGAGCTTGTGTATTTGGGTGTGTCTCTTGGGAGCGTGAACCCTCTGGCGAAAGGCTCGTCTCGAATGCGGGGGCCGAAGCACAGCGGGCCCATATCATCTTCTTCTTCAATCGCCAGGGATCAGTGGAGAAGGTCGATCCGGTGGCGGGCATCATTCTCTCCAACTCCCTCTCGGCGGCCAAGACGGTCGCCGAGCGTCGGGTGGTCAACAGGCGGCGGGGAGACTCGCCTTTCCCTGCGAGGGGGAGGAGGCGGATAGTCATCCCATCGTTCCACTGCTCTTGGGTGATCGTCTTGGTCGCGCTCTATGGTGATATGAGTACGACTGCGACTAGCAGCCGGCTCCTTGTCTTTTCTTCCACGGACGCCGCCGGTCGGTGTTCGAGACGTCGCGTCGTGGTCTCGGCGGGGGTGCAAGTCGTCATTCTGCCGTCGCAACGCGTCGGTGCGGCAGCCGGCCTCGTTCTGCTCGGCAACCATGTCGAGGAGCCGCTGAACGCGCTCCACCATCAGGCGACGCTCCTCGCCCTTGAACTTGTCCAGCTCGTCTGCTGCCGCTTGGGCAGCTCGGATGTTTTCCGCCGGCGTGGCGTAGACGGGGCGATCTGCCCCGAACAGGTTGGCGATGGCCACGCTGCGCTGCTGGACTACGCCAAGGCGGCTGGGCCCGGCGGGAGCCGGCGTGCCGCCCACAGCGCGGTCCATCTCGCGCTGCTAGGCCTCCGACAGGCGTCTCATGCTGGCCAGCTTCTTGGCGCCTTCGACAAGCTGAAGGCGGCGCGCCTCCAGCGTCTCGGCGTCGGCGTCTCCGTGTCGGTGCTTCCGCCGCTCTCCGCGCGAGGGAGCAGCTCGTCGTAGACCACCACGTTGGTGGGAAACGCGTCGAGCGACGCGGTGTCGGAGTCGACCAGCATCGGGTCGGTGGAGCCTACGGACTCCAAGTCCACAGCAGGCTCACTAGCGACGTGGAGTTGGTCGAGGAGGCCCGCGAGGAGGCTCTCAGGGTCGCCTGTGCCCGCGTCAGATGCGGGTTCGTCGGAGAGGCGGACCTCGCCGACAAGATCAGCGAGGCAACTGGCCGCGCAGGTGATTTCCGCTCCAAGCAGCGCATCGGCGCAGACTCCGTCTGGCGTGCCGGGCTGGCTGCGCTCGCCAGGGAGAAAAAGGGTTCCCGTCCAAAACAGGTCTCTGGACGACGGTGCACCTTGCCCCACGGTGGGCGCCAAATGTCGGGGGTTGGGTGCGACATATGCCAAAGGATGGCTTATCATGGTGGGAGCAAGCAGAACGTCGTTGGTGCCTGGAAGCGGGATTAGGCGTAGACACGAACGCCGGCGTACTTTACCTAGGTTCAGGGCTCTCCTAGGAGATAACACCCCTAATCCTACTCTACGAGGTCTCCGCATGATCACTAAGGCGAAGTGAGTACAAGGGTGCTCCTCAAGCTGTATGCTGGAGGTAGGAGAAGGCAAGGCTAGCTTTCTCCTACCTATATCTCTGGTCTAGTTCTAACGGGTCCGAACCCTTTGCATGGGTGCCCTGGGGGGTTTATATAGGCCTACCCCCCAGGGGTACAAGGGTAATATGACTGGGCTTAGGCCCAGCCGACAGTCTCTTCGGCCGCCGACTTCTTCGCCGACTGCTTGGGCCCACCAATCGGGGGGGCCCGCCGACTGGTATGGTATGGAGCCGACAGGTCGTACCCGCCGCTTGGGGGTCTTGCCGGCTACTGATCATTGTGTCGCGCTTCTAATGACGCAGGCTTGGTCGAAGGATCATGGCTACAGTACCGCCGTCATGGCGGGCGTTTACTGTAGCCACTCCCCGTCTAGTCTGGTTAATGGCGCGTGGGGCCCGTGGGAGTAGCAGGCCGACTCCTAGGGGCCGACTCCCATCGGGTCCGATTGGTAGGGCTCTTCGCCGTCTTCTGGACTCTCGCTGACTGGTGGGGCCCGTCGTCCTTGGGCCATACAGACATGCCGTCGTGGGATCAGGACTGTGCCTACCCGTGGTGATGTCAGGGCTGGCATGGCAACAGTGTCGCGCCGGGCGGGGCTCCTCGTTGGTACAGTGCACTGTGGCCCGCGCCAGCCCTTAGGAAAGGGAGGGGATGGGCTGCACTATAGCCATCCCCCGCCCCGTCCCCCTTGATGTGGGTACGGGCTTCGAAGGGGCCGCGGGTCGACTCCTCGGAGCCGGCTTCTCTGGAAGCCGCCTGGCAGGAGTCGGCTCGTCTCGACCTCGCCTTCTGGACTCGGCCGTCTACGGGCAGCCGGCTATTTCTCCAGCCAGCTTCCAGAAGGCGGCTCTTTTCCTTGGCATCCCGAGGGGCGCGGTCAGCCCCGATGTCTTGAAAGGTTATGGGCGTCGGTTAGCCTACCTATGGCCCATTACTCCAACAGGATTCTCCCCTCCAGCAGGCTGCCGGAACAGGTCTAGATTGGTTTTCGGTGGCTACAGAGGCTTGCGGCGGCGGAACTCCCGATCTAGGTTATTTTCTGGAGGTTTGGGGATATATATAAGAGGTGTTTGCGCTGGGAACAAGTCAGGAGGGTCCACGAGGCGGCCACGAGACAGGGGGCGCGGCCCCACCCTAATGGTGGCCTCGGGACTCTTTTGGTCCATCTCCGATGCTCCGTGGGCTTCTTCTGGTCCAAAAATGATCTTCGTAAATTTTCAGGTCAATTGGACTCCGTTTGATATTCCTTTTCTACGATACTCAAAAACAAGGAGAAAACAGAAACTGGCACTCGGCTCTAGGTTAATAGGTTAGTCGCAAAAATCATATAAAATAGCATATATAACATCTTAGATGGATAATATAATAGCATGGAACAATCAAAAGTTCTAACTCTCGGACGTCCGGCGACCTCCGGACGACCGATGATCTCCGGGCGTCCGATGCCTGGAGATTCCACCAGCCAGATCGACTACAGCATACGAAGATGCAACAACGGCCGGACGACCGACGACCACCAAACGTCCGACAAGTCCCACCGCCAGAACGACTGACGCCGACCAGACGACCGGTGCCACCAGTCCAGAGAGGAAACGTCGGAAGTGTGACGCCCTACGGACATCCGGACCCCCACGAGCGACCGGACGTCCGACACTGCTTGTGCGCAGCCGAGCCTTTGGCCTTGTATCCCTCTCCCACTTACCCCTTCGTGGCTTATACTATAAATAGACCACCTCCACCTCCTTTCTAGGGTTAGCAAAGGATTAGCTCATTTGAGAGATAGAGCTTTGCTCATCCACTTGGTTACTTCTTCATCTGAATCCACGACCTCTTCGGAGAAGATCCCCCAAGCGGATTCAAGACCCCTCACGGGAAGACCCCCCTCAAGACCTCCTCATGGAGATGAACTATACCTTGTATCTTTCCCTTTGTTGTTCATGTACCTTGTGGACCTTGTGTGTTTGATTGTCTAGTGGATGTGTGATTGGACTTGTTCTTGAGTGTTCCTCTCATTTTCCCTCGTGTTCTTCGTGTTCTTCGCAGGATCCACTCCATTTCGTGAAATATCGGGCATCTAGGGTTCTACCCTACATCAGTTTGCCTCTTGAATACTGGAATCCGTACGTCCAGACTCCTAAACGGACATATGCAGGTCCCCGTTGGATGACAAAACTGGGCCGGACACTATGGTCCGAACATATAGTGGAGGTTTGAAGGTTCGCCTTGGAGATGCCCTTAGGGTTAGCTCAAACACACAAAGAGAATAGTTTTTCTTTCAGTGTAGCTAAATCTCAGTCGACTGAGAATTAACCAAGCCTCAGATGATGCTATATTTCGGAGATCTTGTGCGCATATTCGTGCATTTTTTATTTCTGTCATATATAATATGTCACTTGATTGAGACTTGGTTAGGTCTCAGTCGATTGAAGCCTAGCCACACCTCATTTTTTTCTCAGGGAGCATAAATAAATTAGTTAAAAACAAATATGTAATGCTTGATTAGAAAGCCCTAAACTATCACCAGAGACAAGGTAATTCATGTTTGAGACCCGGTGTGAATTGAGTCTAGCTCGGATTGTTAGCTTCTTTGTGGTGGATAAGTCCTCATGTTCAAGTACTAGACTTGAAAACCAATGCTCATATCTTACTGGATTTATTTTAGGTTTTCCGATGATGTTTGTTCAGTGCGAGAAGACATTCATGCCGACTACGGAGGCGACAGTGGTGGCTTCGTCAATTTCAAGCTGATGTGCCGATGAGTGTATGTTCGTATGTATGAGTGAATGCATCTGTAGTGTTAAAAAAATTAGACCTGATCACCTGCAAAAAAATTGAGACCCGATCCACTTTGTAGTAATGATTACGAACTCATGTTTGGTTGAAACATTTTTGTCATTTCCCTATTTAGTTTTGCATGATATGCATATACAAATATGATTTATAGTTGTATCCTACTCAAAGGAACACAAGTGATACAATGTGTTTTCTTTCCTCCTGAAAAGCTCCCATTAAGGTTTCCCCGCCTCCCATCGAAGCCATCGCAAGCGCGGTGGATTATGGCCCTTGTAGGCAGGACGGGTCATGCTTTGTTTTTAGGTGTTTTTTAGGTGCATCCTCACGAAGGCGAAGCGGTGATGGCCCCCTAAAGATAGAATAAGGTTCTCTCCACCTAGCCTCCTTCTCAACGGTACATCTCGTGTGTCCAGGGCGTGTGAAGGTGTGTGTCCAAGGGATCTTCCGGGATTCGTATGTCGGGGGGATGAACCCCGGGCAGGCAATGGAACCCAGATCATTTTCGAAAACAACAGGGCTCGCAGCACCCCCCAATCCGGCTTGTCCTTGGTCGGGTTCCACAACCCGGCCAAGTTCCGCAACCCGGTCAAAACCCGCAACCCACCAAGTCAAGACTTCATCAACAAGTAAGCGCCATCATAATGCGCCTCTCAACCCGGCCATGGGTCAGCTCCCGTCTCATCCAAGGTGTATGACGGAACAAGTTCCCATGAGGAGATGACCAAGGCAATAGTGGCCCACCTACCCCGCTGACCGGTGTGGGGGTGGCAACAGTGACCCACCAACCCCGCTGACCAGGGCCAGCATGGCTACAGTGCATCCCCATCCCGCTGACGCAAGACGATGGCGACCAGGCGACGCGCTACTGTAGCCGAGCCGGCTCAACCACTCCGTAACGCACGACAAGATGGGGAACAGTGCCCCCTGGTGCACGGGGCCCGCGCCTGGAGAACCCGGCGTACCCTGGTACCCGGCGGGCCCCAGCGCCGGCTTCCCAGACGCTAACATCCCGACCCCATGGCCATGTAGCTTTACCATTGTAACCCTGGGGGTTGACTTATAAAACCACCATGAGGTCTCCATGCACGGGGAGAGCACATACAATCAGGCCATAAGTAGAATACACATAGAAGGAGAAGGAGCAGCTTATGCCCTGTCTTCCTTCTCCCCCAAAACAGCTCTAGGAGCAAGCTTGTATCATCCACATATAAACCACACTCGGCAGGAATAGGGGTGTTATCTCTCCGGAGAGCCCCGAACCTGGGTATGTCTTGCGCCCCTCACTCACTCATGCTGACCTCGCCTCTGGAGCCCACCGGTGCCCTCGAGCCTGTCCCTCTCTTTAGCCATCCTTTGGCATCTGTCGTGCGCCCACCATGACAGTTGGCGCCCACCGTGGGGCAGCTCGAGGTCCCAGCCGGAGACACGTTCCAGACGGGGCCCTTCCTCGACTTCGGTGAGCACATCGCGCACTGTGCATTCCCCGCGCCTGGCTCGCCGATGACCGTCCTCACCGACTCGCTCACCACCTCCTTCAGCGTGCTACGCATCTTCGACGTGTCCGCAGCTGATGAGTACCCCAGCGGGGTGCTCGGTATCACCGACTCGCCTGTCCCCCTTGCGACGACATTTCTGTCGGGGCGGCGGATCTCTGTGTTCGGGTGGAGGTGCTCGCCACCGACTCTGGTTCCACTTCGTCTAGCGCTAAGGCCGCTGCCACCAGGGCCGCAGTGGAGCATGCCAGCGCGCCCGACCCGCTGCGCCCATGATGCAGAACCTCAGCATCCTCATCACCACCGACATCAACGCCACCAATGCCGCCCATGCCCTAGCCCAACTCGAGGAGGGGCGCAAGCGCCTGCTGGACGAGGCCGAGACGCTTGCTGTTGCATAGTGCCGGCTGGAGTCCATCCACAGGAGCGCATTAAAGGTTAGGGGAGAGATGATTTGTGAAGTCATGCTCGGGGACACACAAATTTATGGTCGTCATATCGCCCCGTGATTTAGAAACTAGTTTGCTCTTTGCATGTGCTTTCGCCTTTAATTACCTCCGATAGGGTCCATATATGCAATTCTCGTAGTGTTAGGATCAAGAGTATATTGACCATAGGGGGTGAATGGGAAATTCAAAATTTTATTTCGAAACTTATCTAAACCAATTAGCAGAGTGAATTATTACTTAGTGAAGTACACTGAGGGATAACAGAGGCAAGCGTACACACCAAATTGGTTGAGTGATAGATTAAGCCAGTGGTGCTCAATGGCGACACATGATTTGGTAGCCCAGTTCACTCTTTTGCAAAATAGTCATGTCTTGTTGGAGGGACTTATGATCGAACACATGAGCAAACATCTCTCCATCACATTCTCCTTCAACCCAAAGCTGATCAAACTTTGGTTGAATTCACTCGAGGTAGATTCTTATTGGCAATAGCCAAACCTTCGTCAGACTTCTTAGCGAACCAAAATTACTCTTGGTTACTGAAGACTTAGCTTGGTGAAGACAATTAATCTTCGACACTCAAGCCATGACATATCCGTCTAGAGAGTATGCAACTCTCAAGAGTAATAGGTACAAAAACTCTAACTCACATCCACTGTGATGCTCAACCACTATCTAAGTTTTGGCTCTTGATTCTCTCTCAGTGGATCTTAAACTCAAATCTCTCAAGAGGGGTGCTTAATCAATCTTCTCAAAATCTCAAGAAGAGCAGGCAACCAAAAACGTTGGAGTTGGGTGGCTATTTATAGCCACAACCTTCCCTGAAAGGAAATGACCATTTATGACACGCAGTCCAGCCAATGGCCAACCAACACATTTCCAATAACCGGAATTTGAGTACAATGGTAACATTTCTTGCGGAACAAGTAATGCTAACTCCTCGGTCTGAAGGATATATTTTGCAGCCCAGAAGAACATCGTCTCTGGCTGGCAAGTAATCATCTGGAACACAAAGAGATTTCTCTCAGTCTTTCATAGGTTATGGCTAAGGATCACAACAGACCTAAGCTTCGAGAACCTATACCCCTCCTAATAGTACTGATGTCCTATGACTCAAATAAGAGAAGAAGAACCACAAAACAAATGCTACTTCTTTGCTTCGCCTTCAACCTTCTCGGTACTTCTTCAGACACACCGAATGAAAATTGCTTTGCGTCAACAATAATTTTAAGGGGTCAATTCTTTCACACAATCTTCATGGTACTCTTTCTTTCTGAAATGTATCTCCTTCTTATCTGCAACACTGATGTTCCTTGGTGAAGTTCTTGAAACTTCAGGGAAGAATAGAGCATTCTTCTTGGTACTCCAGGGACTATTTCTCTATGTGTGCACTAGCAAACAAATTAGTTCATTACTGTTTCTGTCAACAATCTCCAAAACAGAAAGGGGTAAGTAGTTGCACCAACATGTAGCTTTTAGCATCTTCACCCATCTCATCTCCCATGCTTTTCTTTTGAATTTCAAATTTGAATCTATTATATCTTTTGAATCAAAAGTCTGATTTATATTTCATTTGCATATTTGTGTTCCTTGTGATGATAGCTTTGAAATAAGGCCACTTTTGAATATGTTTTGACAACTTTTATAAACTTCACCAAGTATCAACTACTAAAACTTAATAGGAATGAGTGGTAAATTCAAGAAGTTTTAGAAACCAAAACTTAAACCTTAAACCCTAAAACCCTAAGCCCTAAACCTAAAAGCAGATGACACTTGGTAAAACTTAATATTATGACAATCAAGTTAATATTTGGAACTTGCCAAAAAAATATTGTCAAATTGTATTTAAGAGTGGTCTTGTTTGAAAGTCCTTGCCGCAAGAAACATGAATATGCAAATGAAACATAAACTAGACTTTCAGTTCAATAGATATAGTAGATTCAAATTTGAAGATAAAATCAAAAGGCGTGAGAGATGGGATGGATGACGGATGCAACTCTGGTGAAAGCATGCAAGGCTGGACCCGTCCTACAGTAATCAAAGGCCTCAATACCAAATAAGTTTAGGAATGTTAAAGCAATCCAACGGCTGCATGTAGGCGTGCCCCTGCAAGTTTCTGAAGGTTAGGGCCTCTTCGGTCATGGGATTTGAAAAACACAGGAATATAACATGATGGTATATATGGCATTTGGGACGTTATAGGGATCTGAAATACATGAATCGTTAATTCTACTCCCTCCATCAAGAAATAAGTGTCGTTGATTTACTATAATTATGTACTAAACCGGCCACATTTATTTTGGGATAGAGTGAGTATTTGTTTGACTAGTAAATATGCCCGTGCGTTGCAACGGAAAAAAAGATACATCAAGATAGCCCGGTAGCAAATATGCCCGTGCGTTGCAACGGAAAAAAAAGATACATCGTACCATAATAAGCATGATCTAAACCGCGTAGAGGGCGTCAAGGTAGCCCAGCCGGAGACACCGTGCCGGCATCTAGGGGAACACAACTCCTGAAAAACTGAGCGGATAGAGTTAGTCACAAGGCCGCATACAGCGAAGGCGAGAGGATTCTCCGTAAAATAAAATGACGGATTTACACCAGTGGAGAGCTTTGTGGAGGACAAACGGCGTCGGTCGGGAATGTCGGTCGACATCAGGGTTTACTCAGAGAGAGGCAAAGAGAAACAGCGGCGTAAGAAGAAATTTGAGATAGAAAGAGCATGCATGTTGTGTATGTGAAATGCTTGTGTTTATGCCATGCTCAAATCATGCAAAATAGCCATTAGCAAAATAATACGTGTGTTGCAAAGGATAAAAAAAATAGAGATTAGTCATAGTTATTGCTCCGCGAGTTTTCTACCGCTTCGCCTGGTTGACAACGTGATGCAACTGGATATGGGTATGATAGGACAGTAATGCACACCAAGATGGTCGTCCTTGGCATCGTCGTTCTTGGATGTCTCGACATCTGGGCTCCTCGGCCACTCCATCTACCAGCCCATATCAAGGTGAGCCGACGCCGGAACGCCATTGGAACACCTCTACTTTGCTGGATCGCGTCGCCTCCTTAATGGCTAAAGGACAACAACGTTTGCACCATATGTACTCACATTAAAAAATTTAGCTAGTTCCTTCCTACCTCCATGTCCACTTCATCAGAACAGCACCATATGTAAGAACCACCTCAAGCATCAACCATCTGAGCCAAGTGTGCATGTACGTCTTGGACGATGAATTGAATGGAGAAGAGTGGACGGACGCCAACCCATCTGATTGTCGCGTGTATCTGCATAGGAAGAAAAATATTGCACTCGGCTTCGCCAAGTTGAGGAGACGAAAGCAATCAAGAGACGAAAGCTTTCTCTGCGTCGCCGCATCATCACCATGGCAGCTTGGCGTCTCTCCTCGACGTGGCGGCGACGGTGCTGGTTACGCTCCTTTTTCTTAAGCAACTCTTACACAACGGCCCCAACGTGATCCTCTCCGGCATCAACTTCACCGCCATGGCCAGGCTAATCGACGCCTGTGGCGCTGCCAAGCTGTGGAAGGTAGACAAGCTGATTTGCTGGCGTTCATCGCCGCATTATTCGGTGTGCTCCTCGTTTTCATCAAGATCTGTCTGCCGTGGCCGTCGGGGTCTCGCTATTCAAGATCCTGTCCACGTGAGATGGGAGAGAACAAACAGGGAAAACAACATGGAAATTATAGTATGTAGGGAAAGAAGACTCCTATGGCGATCGGCTTGGCTCGACGGTTTGAATTCTAGATCGTTTCGTGGGAGTTCCTTTTCGTGCCCTAGTGGGTTTCTTGTTCGTGTGCCAGTTTTTTTTGAGACAATGTTCCTGCGCCAGCTATTGGCAAAAGCTTAAAGAAGAAACAACATAGGCTAAGGCCCAGGTGCCAATAGGCCCAATCAGCGTGCGACATAAGGCACGATCGATCGAACACGAGGGTGGCACGATCGAGCGAACGTCAGGGGTGGAGTGCGGGTTGATCGTTATAAATTTCAGGGACTTTTTCATAAAAACTCCGTGATGGTGAACCCGGAGATTCAATCCGTGCTTTATTATTATTAGGGAGAGATTGCACCACTGAAAAACATGGACACATTTTTTGGAGGGGTGGGGGGTGGGGAAGGAGTAGATGCAGAGTTATAGTCAGCTGGCAAAAATTGAAGACATGGTACACTACATTCTCTCATAGTTTGTCAGGGAATTTTGTTTTGATATTAAATGACCATATGACGAGCGATCAAGACTATCGGTGAACAAAGAAGAAAGCGTTGTCATTTTGTCATATGGGATGACCACCGGACGGCTTGATCGCTCCAAAGCCAACACACGGCCCTCTCTTATTGCATATAGTTCCGCTTCGAGAGCATCGTTGCAGAAGAAGAGGTGTCGGTAAGCAGCAAAAATCATGACATAGTTGGTATACACACAACCGAATTCTATTAAATTCTCTTGCAATTCTTTGAACTGAAGACACTGTAAAATGGTTTGCCATACATGGCCTTAACTTTCGTCCAGCAGCGTGAGGGTGCGGAGGTAGGGTTCCTCCGGTGAAAGACGACGGCACGGCATCTGCGGATGTCGCTCTCTTCCTGGGGGGCGTCGTGGAGCTCTCCAACCTCCTCCATTCTCGGGTCACTTTCTTCGGGTGAAAGCGTAGAACCTGCGGTGCAGGGCCAGACGATGGCGTGACACGTCGCTTCCCCTCCTGAGGGTATCATCTTGAAGATTGTGATTCCCTGCCTGCTTTCCCGGGGCTGGACATGCATGGCATCACAGCAGGTGGCCGGCCATGCGCCCAGAGGTGGAGCGGTGTTTCCTCCTCCGCATCGAAGACGACAGATCTCGGCAGCGTGGCGCAGTGAAGTCTCGGCGTTCGATGCGGGTAGATGGACTCACGCAGGAGGTTGGAGCTATCTTGCGTCGTGGTGACGTCGATGGTAGGCCTCGCAAGGTCGATGCGTCGGCAAATGCTCTGAAGATAGATCGGTGGAAGACGGCGGCGGCGGCGTCTGAGAGTGCGCCGGATCGGTGTGTGCCCCAGACCCGGTAGTGGCTTGGTTGGGGTCTTCGGTTCTAGATGTTAGGCTTGCTGCGAGGTCTGTTTCGTATTAGGCTCGGACTATCAGCATCCCTTCATCAAGTGGATAGGAGTAGCGACACATGTTGCCAGAACGGTAGCTTCAGACCTACTGATATATTACTTTGTAAGGTTTTTGGGAATAATTAATAAAATGGCTGCATGCATCGTCCAGATGCAGAGGCCGAAGGTCTTCCTTCTTTTCAAAAAAAACTTTTGCATAACTATTTTTCGCTAAACAAATTAGAAAATTAAGGCCCATTCAGTACATTTCGGCAATTATGAAGCGATCGCAACGGCTAACGGTGGTCCAGCAGTTTGGCACTCCACGCACGCGAAATGATTCATTGATCCAGGACCCTGAATGAATGAATATATAGGCCAAGGTTGCCTTTCAAGATGTTAATCAAAGATGCGCATCATTAACTGCTCATGATTAGCTGATTAGAATTAAGGTACCATCTCACTGTTCTCGCAGCCAAGGATATGATCGGTGCATCTCCCCCCGCGAGCCAGCAGAAAGGTGGCTCGTCGCAAAACGTAAATGCGTACGTAGCCATCTCATAGAAAACTGAAAGCCCAACTCTCTTGATTCCATTTGCACGGTCGTCATGCGCGGCACGCTGGCCATTTGAGTAGGCTACTAGGCTATGAGTTGCGGCTCAAATGATTGTGAGTGGATTGCACTGTGCGTGCACGTAGGAGTACATGTGCTTGTCACGAGCGAGATAGTAGAGCACAGCACACCAACTTTGAGGAAGAAAGGAGTCCACTCTGCATCATGTATTTTTTTGAGGAACCAACGACTAAAGGTGTGAATTAAATTTAGAAGAATACGAACACACGTATCATGTCCCAATGTATAGTCGGATGGTTTGAAGGATGGTTGTACCCTCAACCCACCTAGGATCATGACCCATGCTTGACATCTGTGTATCTTGTATAGGTGGAATGTTCTTTCGGTGGGAAATGATATTTCTGTCGATTATAGGCGTCCATAATGACTTTGTCAATCCAAAACCCACCGTCTCAATCTTTCAAAAATAATCTAGGGATAGAGTGTGCGTGTATTCGTAGTGATCAGTGTATGTGAATCATATGTACTGTGTTTAACTAAGTTAATGCACGCTCTAAACAGGTGATCAAAGAGACATTGCATCGACCAAGCAAGTTAACTGCCAGACGCATTGCCGGAGAAGGTGGCCGTGCTTTTCTCCAGTGCGTTTGTGAGCATCCAGTCGCCGCGAATCGCGTTGTACCTCCGTCTCTATGGGTCACGGCAGAAAAAAATTCAGAGCGGTGTGTTCTCCCGTTAGAGTAAAAGTATCTTCAGCCGTTGCCCCGAGATGCTAAAAATCGCTGTCTGAAGATGTACCAACGTTAAACCACGTGCCAGGGATGTAATACTCCCTAGTCGCCGCGTTCATGTTTAAAAAAAATCCGGCATCACATTCGCACAAACAAGACGCAAATTTAACCAAACTTCAGCGAGTTCATAAAATATTTTACAAAAGAAGAAAAAAAAACACTACTAGACAAGCCGTCGCCCTCGCCGTTCCTCGCCGCCCGCCACCCTGAAGCTCTACGTGCCGAGGAGCTTGTAGAACTGCGTGTAGTCGCCGCTGTCGTCGTCGTCTCCTCCGCGGCCGCCGTCCCTGCTGCTCCCCTGCCTAGGGTCGCCGAGGCGCGGTGGGTTGGACGGTCCAGGGGCGTCCTCATCCTCGTCGCTGTCGAGGATCACCACGTCGTACTCGTCCTCGCGCCCACGCTGGCGGGCGGCTATCTCCTGCAGGGCTCGGCGCTGCCGGACCATCTCGCCGCGGAGGTAGTCGTCTCGCGCCCACTTTAGGGCGGCCTCGTCGGAGAAGTCGGACCGGGCTATGGCCTCGTACTCCGAGGGGAGGTCGGACTCCACCTTCGGCCTGACGAGACGTGCAGAGGTGGGGGAGGACTCGGCGATGCAGACGCCGCAGCTGCGGGTGCGCCGTCTGATCGGCGCGTCCTGGGGCTCCGGCTTGACGGGGAGGAGGGAGGGAGAGCCGGACGAGCGGCCGGACGAGAACGAGGACGTCAGGTCCATGCGTCTCGACGTCCACGAGCTCCCACGCCGGCGGGAGAAGGTGGGAGGAGCGGAGTACTCCAGCCTCGGCGTGTTGCCGCCCTTGATGTACTCGAGGACGGCCTCCAGCATGCGGCCGGGCACGCCCCATCATCGGCGGCGCCCGTCGGCGTCGAGCCTCCCGGAGGAGACGACGCCGTTGGTGGCCTCGAGCTGTTCGGCGTGGCGACAACGGAACTACGGCTCCCGCAGCGAGCTGCCGGGGGTGTACCTCGGCCTTTCTCTCGCCGCCTGCGACAGAGAGGCACGGCGGGCGATCTCCGCACGATGCGCCGCCTCGGTGGGCAGCGGTGGCACCGGGACCCTGCCGGTGCTTATCCTCCATGCCCCGGGCACCCGCATGTCCGGCGGGACTGGGTACTCGGTCTCATAGAGAAGCCGGGCTTCGTCCTTGTGAAGGTGGCGACGGCCGAAGCAGTTCGCCACCGCGCCATCGCCTGGATAGCGCTCGGCCATTGGGTGAACTGAAAACAGCGAGAAGAAAGGAGGAAACGGGGGCGTCGGCAGTGGAGAGCGAGGTCTGTGCGTGGCTCACCGGTGCGGGAGGGGCGACTTATATAGACGGCGCCCGCGTGACCGCCATGTGTACGCGTGGCGGGCGAGGGACGCACGTCGCCCCGCTTTCACTGTGTCGTCCGTGAGGCATCAATGGAGGCTGACCGGCACGACAGCACGCGGCAGCTTTGGCATTGATTCTCCCACGAAAACCGAGACGATGAGGACGACGAAGCGACGAAAACAGCCGAGCCGCTGTCAAGAAGGGCCCGCCGATTTTCATGCCAAAAACGATTCGGCCGGCGTCCCAGCGCGTCGGGTTCGGGCTGGGTCCGTCGGCACCAATTTCGGTCTGAACCGGCGGAAAAAAAAACCTTTGAAAAAGTGACTAGGTCGATTTTTCAACGTCAACAGCTAAAAAATCATCTAAAGAATTTTATTGAAGACACGGCTAGAGATGCTGTAAGCACGTACCACTTAGGCGGACCACCATCGAGATTTTTCAAACCACCCACCCCCGTCACACGTTATTCCGATTCGCTGGAATCAGGGGTAAACAAATGAACTGACGACCTTTCATCCTCACCGTGTCACTTTAATTATTCCGGTTTGCTACTTTTCAGCCAAATGAAAAAAAATGTGTTGTTTCTGACTCGGCCGTATTGAACGCCATGAAACATAAAGTGTTCATTTTCTCGCCGCAATTTTCAATTTGAAAGGACGCATACTTTCTTAAGAAATGTATTCTCTATAATGATGTAAACGATCTTATATTTTCTTTACAGAGGGAGTAACTGTTAGTTTTCATTAGATTTTTTGTATGAAAAAGCAACCGGATGTATCATAAAAGTTCACCACTAGCATAAAGCACCCAAACATAATAAAAATCACATCGAGGTCCTTAGACCATTGAACGGTCACTACCGCCAACAGAACGAGCCACTGACGCGCCATTCCCCTACCGGACTCGTTCTGACCTTGTCGATGACAGTAAAAAATCTTCATGCACGTGCTCCTAAGGTCCGGCGCCCTCGAGTCACGGGCGGCGGCATCATCTTCGTTAAGCCTTGAATCGGTTTGAAGTGTCTGACAACAAATCTCGCCATCATAAACGCACGGCGAGAAACTCTAATCTCACTGCTTCAAGGAGAAAGCCAAAATATATGCCAGAGCTCCCTTGATTTCACCAAGATGAATGAATAGGATCAGAGCTCATGCGATCTTATAATATTCCTATATTATTCATTTCCCTGTGTTTTTGAAATCACCCAAATCAAAGAGACCCTAAGTTTTGTATGAGAGAAAAGAATGATAATCTTAGTCATGTTTTGCTCCGCCCCATGTGAGGCTTTAACTTATTGATGATTGTATGAATATTGTTGATTAATATATGCCTAGGTTTAAGAACAAAGAAATACATACACAAAACATGCCGCCAATGGTTTTGCGGCAGGTTTCTACATAAAATTATGGCCCATCACCAAACCATCATTTGAATACCTCTTCGCGAGCTCCTTCGACCTTCAAATCGACACAACCTCCCTAAGTCGGATATTAATGGTCTTACTTCCATAAAAATACGACGCCAGAACACCAGATGCTTTCCGCCTTATATCCCTACAAAACCGCCCCATTAAAACAATTGGGTAAGTTTTCGCAAACTAACTAAAGACACTCATCGCTCTACTTGTCTCTGACGATCAAACCAGTTTCCTATCTTGGAGATCCATCTCAAAAAACTTTCTATATGCTACTAATCGCTATAACTGTTGCCATAGGTTCAATTCTCTAACACTCATTATCAAACTAGACTTTCACAATGCTTTTTACTCAGTTTTTTCGGACTCGCTGCGTACCATCCTTGCCAAAAGATGCTTCCTTAAGAGGTGGTGCAGTTGGATAAATAACCTATACACTATAAGAAAAACCTATGTCCTGCTAAATGGTTGCCCTGGGCCATGGATCAACTGCAAGTAGGGGCTACGACAGGGTGATCCGCTCCCCTACCTCTGCCTCATTGTGTATGACCTTCTCAGAAGAACGATCGTCTTGGCCCATGCAAACAATGAGCTACATCACCCCATTAAACAAGACCTACCATCAACAATTATACAATGTGCAAACGACACACTCATCCTTCTAAAGGCCACGTCAAATGCGGTAGAAAAAAACAATCTTTGATGATTTTGCTGCTACCACTTGGCTCCACATAACTTCCATAAAATCACTTTCGTGTCTCTAAATGTCGATCAAAACACCGCAAGCTCCATGGCTACAGATCTTCAGACAACCCTATCTGAATTTCCCCAAACATACCTCGATTTACCTCTCTCCCCAACCAATCTACCCAACACTGCATTCCAGCCGCCAATTGACACCTTTGATCGCTACCTATATGGATGGACAACACTTCTCCAAAGCAAAGGTGGCCGCCTAGTCTTGCTCTCTGCAGTCCTTGACTCACTACCCACATATTTCACGGTATCCTTCCTTTTGCCAAAACTACTTTTGAGCGAATAGACAAAAAATGATGCTTCTTCTGGTCTAACAAAGACACTTGTTCGGTAGTACAATGCTTTGTAGCATGGGACAAAGTTTGTCACCCAAAGATGCAAGTGGTTTAGGTTTTAAAACATCCAAGCACATTTTTTTTCTTATGATGAAGTTTGTATTTCAACTTCCTACATTCTAGAAGCCTACACTATCGAGGTTGAATCCAAAAGATCTCGGGTAGGGGGTCCCGAGATGTGGATCTTATCTCGATGGTAAGGGAACAGAATAGGGACACTGTGTTTACCCAGGTTCGGGCCCTCTGGAAGGGGTAAAACCTCGTGTCTTGCTTTGATTGTGTTGATGTGATGGGGTTACAAAGTACAAGATGGTCTACCTCGAGATTGTATGTGAATGTCTCTAACTTAAGCATACGGACTAAAACCCCTCGGTTTACATAGGGACCGGGGTAACTAGGGTTACATGTATGTTGATTACATCTAGGGATAAGCTTGCCGATGATTTAAACATGCCTTGAAGTGTGCGCCAAGTGTTTGGAGGATTCCATCTTGAGTACGCTGTGGGTCATGCTAAACATGGCCCATTCTTCGATTGCCTGGGGTCCTTGGTCCGACCATGACTAGGAGGCCGACGTGGTTAGCACCCCCCTAGTTCATGACACCGTTACCTACCATGGAAGCAGTGGATCATACATAACTTAGCTTTCCCCATCTCACTTGGTACAAAGGTATCCTACCTAGCTAAAATACACCGGAAACACCTTGAAGGTTTGATAGAGATCAGTCAATGTACTGTGCAGGATGGGAAATCTACTTTATATTGGTTAGATATAAATGGCTACTACCAGTACCTCTAGGCACTGCTTTCCTTGCAATTTATTTCCACCACCAGAACCAAAATACTCATGTTCACATAATCATGATGATGTGATCGGCTCTTCACTGTAATGGGCTAACCTGTGTTGCAATGCAAGAACTTGTCTCGTGTTGTGTTCTACTGCAGGATATTATGCTCACTGGACCGTCGGATAAACAAACTATAATTGGTGGCGAGCCGTTCTCACCCCACTATGTACCAAGTTGTTAATGATCCTACACTCTCAATGGTTTGGTCATCAGTGTGCCAAACAAGATCAAAAAAGTTGGTTGGCTGTTGCACAATAACAGACTTAACTTCCATTGAAACATGCACAAAAAGGCAATTATGCCTTCAAACAAGTGCTCCATGTGTGTGCGGGCCACTAAAATCCGCACACACACACCTCTTCGTCCAATGCCCCAAAGCAAAGGCCGCTTAGCGTGCAATTGGCATTATGCCAAACTGAAATGTCATCAAGAACATGTGGAAGATCATCGTACCTCCATAGCTCCCAACATTGCCGCAACCTTTCATGGCCGTGCTTGTCTTCTGAGAGATTTGGAATGCGAAATGCATTGCTTTTTAGGCAATGTCATTAACATCGGTTAGCGTAATCTATAATGCTTATTAATATAGTCTCTAATCTGGTTCTTTGGTCGAATAGACTCAAAACACATGTATAGAAAAGTAATGTTGATCTATGGCGTGGCATCTTCTCGTCGGGATAAATGATGCTTCCTCCGTCCTACTATAATATAAAAGCGTATTTTACACTAAACTAGTGTTAAAAATATTCTTATATTATGGGACGGATGAAGTAGATCTAAAAACACACATTTCTTTTTTAATGGAAATTCAGATGGGGAACCACCCCCTCGGCAACATTTAGAGAAAAATGCCGTCAAGACCGAAACCACACGGAAAGGAAATGCACCCGAGTAAGGCTCACTTGGAATACTCGAGTACATGGAAGTGAGTTAGCATGCTCTGTCCAAATAAACGGTGAAAAAAAACATGTTTAAACCACAAGATTGTACTCCACGTACACGTCCTTCCCAGAAGAAAAAAGTTGACGGTAACACGCGGGCGTGCCGGTGCCGGCGACCGGCGTTCCGACCAGGACCATAGCTGGCAAGGCCGAAGCGACAAGGCGAGGACAGAAACACACCGGCTGGTCCCTTCCACGCTGCCGGTGTCATGTGGTCTCTCCCGTTCCTGCCGCTCACCGGCTGACTGGACGCCCTCGTGCCGATCCGCCAAGTCAAGCGGCGAACATGCATGTCAACCCTTGTCCCGCAAGTTGGAACCGCGAGCGGAGCGGTGCAACTTGGGCGTCCTTTTCTATGCCCGCTGCCCGCTGCTCTCCCGCCCATGTTTTAATCAACCCAGCGAATCCACGTCGCATGCCGAGCGAATTCGGGTCGGTGCGCTGCGCTCGGCCTCGGCGCAGCGGGGGTCGGGAGGATGATGCGGCCGGTCATGGCATGGATGCCTCGGATTCGCTCGGCGCAGTGCATGCCGCTGCCGGTGCCGGTGCGCTCGGCTTTTTCAACTGCTGGCGCTGCGGAGCAGTGGCGCCTCGGAGAGATGAACGGGATGAATTGTCCCGTGCATGCCTGTGCATGCATGTGCCTGGCAAGGGCAGGGGCGACGTCTATCTATCCCCGGCTCTGCCCTGCCATGCCCACACGGGGCCGCCTCGTTGGGGCTGCGCTGCGCTGCCTTCACGTAGAAGCCAGGCCATTAATGGCGGGTCGGTCGGGGGCGCGGCTGCGATCGCGCTGAGATCACATTCCACGGGCCCTGTCCCCTCTCCTGCGCCGGTCGTCTCCAGTGTCCAAACAGAGGCGAGGCGATCCACCCCGGCTGCTGGTTCAAAAGTTTTCTCGTGCATGCATGAGGTGATCCGTGCGTGTCAGGCCGACGTGGATCCGACGGTGGTGCCGGACCGGATGGTAGTACTACTCCGTTTGCTTGCGGTGTAGGCCGTAGCGTGGGGCAGTGGTACGTGCGTTTCCAGTTGCAAGGTCCATCTCACTGGCAGGTAAAGCTGGGAGGTGCCGCCTTGATAAACGATGATGATTTGCCGGTCCGGTTTCACTGTCGTTAAGCAACGAATCACTCTGACCAGCGGCTTCCACTAGCTTCTTGGGCGATCGAGTCGAGCTTCCGAACTAGCTAGGGCTAGGGACCTAGGAGCGAAAAGCAAAAGCCAGGAACAAACATAAAAAAGTTTCTGGACACCTATTTTGCTAGACTTTCAGAACCTCCTGCCGTGCATACGCTCAAACAGCTGTAGCAATTTGTGGCTGCTGATACGCTCAAACTCCTGCGCAAGCCACGTTCGCAGCCGGCTATGTGTGGCTGCTGATATGGATAGCCAGCCTCGAGTCGAGTCCGGGCAGGGTACCCCATGAGGCCAACGGACACGGAGAGCGACCGGGCTGCCCATGCCAAAGCCGGATGGAGGAAGATGCACGTACTCTCTCCATTTTTTTTTAGTCCGCATATAAAAGCAACTTCAACGGGCCGATTCAAACGGAGAGCGCTTTCGTCCGTTTTTTGTCCGTTTGGATCGGCCCGACAGACACAAACGTCCGGCGCTGTGTTTGGATCGGCACGAGCACCTAACGTTGATCCGACTCATTTCGTCGACGCGTCAAAAAAAGTATTGCAAGCATTTTGAAAATAAATACATGCATTTAATTAAACATAAAAGCAGGCCATGAAGGCCGGCGAAAGTCCACATTACATTAACTAAAACACCAAAGACTAGACGACGCGCTGCCCTAAACATCCTCGGCGGCGGCGGCGTCTGCGTCGGGACCGGTGAGGTCGATCAACGTCGGCGCAGGGCCGGCCCAGGGGAACGCCGTGTTCCAGACGATAGTGATGTCGGGCTTTGCCATCGCTGCCTGGACCTGGCACGCCTCCTCTTCGGCCTCGCGCTCGAGCATCTGCAGGCGCTCGCCCTCCCGGCGCTCCTCGGCCAGCCGAACGCGGCGCCAGTGGTCGACGTAGGCCGCCTCCTGCTTCTCCGTCGCCCCGAGCCAGATCGGGGAGTGTTGACCCACTCACGCACTACTCCGGTCCAGGAGTAGCGCTTGAGGTAGGCCGGCTCCTCCGGCTCGGCTTTGCGCGGGGACGGCGGGGCCACCGGCGGCACGACGCAGTCGCCCGCCGCGGAGAGGGCCATGGCCTCTGCCATGGCAGCCTCGAAGCCGCCTCGTCCACCTCCCTCCACCGCTCCTCCTCCTCACTCTCTTTGATGGCCGCCTGGTAGGCGGCCTCGGCCTCCTGGTCCTCGTCGCGGACGATGAGCGCGGGCGGCGGCAGGCTGTGGTCGACGCCGCGGACGCCGCGTCGCCTCCTCGTGCTTGAAGGCGAACCATCGAGCCCAGTTGGGCGAGTTGACAGCGAAGTGCGGGTCGGCGCGCTGCTCCGACGTCAGCAACGCCCGCCGGCGCCGCACCTCCTCCGCATGGGCCCTCGCCGTCCGCGGCACCGCCGGCACTGGGATCCTCTCCGGATCTAAATGCCAGTCATGCGACAGCGTCACGTCCGGGTACGGCAAAGGCACGCGGTGGTGCTAGTGCCACTCGGCCTGGTGCAACGACACGTTGATGCGCTGCCTCTGACGGGGAGCGCGCGCCGGCGCGGGGAGGGCGGGGAGGGAGGGAGAATGGCGGACGGGGGCTTTGCCCTTGCGGCTGCTGCCGATGCCGGAGAAGAAATCCATGCTGACGGTGGCTAGGGTTGTCACCGGCGTGTGGGCAGGGGTGGCCAGATGGGGACGAGGGGCGAGTGGTAGTGGATGAGGACGGCTCCGCCGCATGCCCGGCTTAAAAAAGGACGACCACCGTCGCTGACGCGTGGGCCCAAGGTGGGCGGGCGTTATAAATTATGTTGACCGTCGTAGTTGGACGACTGCCAGGTGGGGCCGCGGCGGACGGCGAGGAGACGCACGGCGCATCCGCTTCGCGTGCGCGCCGACGCATTTCAGGTGCAATTTTGGGTCGGAAATGGATCGGCGTGGACGCCAGATGGACACGATTTGAGTTTGGGTCGGCGCGTTGGGCCGCCTATTTTGTCCGCACCGATTCAAACGGACGCGGGCGGACGAAATGGGTCACCCCAGTGGAGTTGCTTTAAGGTTTGGTCAAAGTCAAGTTTTATAGAATTTGAATAATTTTATATTAAAAAATATACAATTTAGCCGCACATCAGTTAGTTGATGCGAATTCGGCGTCGATTGATTTCTGAATGAATGAAGGAAGGAGATGTATCCAGAGGTTAAAGAAGAGTGTGGGCCATTGATTTTCCATCCAACAGTGCAAAAATCGACTGACCTCAAACCAAAAATTTAGCTGACTGATTTCTAGCCATTCTAAAAAATATAAACATTCATAATATGAAATCAATGTTATCAAAGCACCATGAAACGTATGTTCATACTATATAGTTTTAGTATTGTAGATTTCCATAGTATTTTATACAAATTTAGTCAAACTTTATGCAGTTTGACTTTGACAAAATCTTATAAGCGGAGCAAAAAGAAATGGAGGAAGTAGTAACTTTTTTTTTTTGAGCAATGGAGGGAGTACTAGCTGTGTGCCGCTCCAAGGTGAACAGTCAAGGCCGCTCTTCTGTTTGGACTTTAAGAAGCCGTCCAACGGGATCGGCCGATCCGATTCGGTGGTCACTCGCTCGCTCACCCGGATCAGTCGCTCCTTGGACGCGCTCGATCTTGATGGCCACTGTGCACCTGGATTGGGTGGACCGTGGACCGGGCGGGCGCGGCGGGGACCTCGCCTCGGTCGCCTTCCTTAGCCACGGCCCGGCCGATAGTGCCATCTCCTCTCCCAGCGGCCGGGCCGGCGAGCCCCACGACGGCGCCACCGGACAGAATCCGTTCCGTGACGCCCAACAGCAAGGCGCTAAAAACGCACGCACGTTCGTCACGCAGGGAGGCTCCTTGGGCTCAAACAGCTAGCGATCCACATGCTCGTCCGCGCCACCGTGTGTCCATGTGGTCGATGGGCCGGTCCCGGCAGGGCCCCGGCGGGCATTCCGTTCGGGCGGCGGCATGGGCGCGGTTCGTGGCTTCGCGCACGCCTTGCGCGTGCACAGTTCTCCCGTCCGTCCATCTCGGGCGTCCAGTCACGGGTGCGTGGCCATGGGAGTTCGGCCATCCGTCGTGCGTCCGTGCGGTGGGCAGCGCGCGCCCGGCGGCGGCGGCGGGTGCGGGATGCGCGTCCGGGCGGGCCACTGTACGTCTCCCGTCTACGCGTGCCGCCCTGCCCTGCTAGCAATATCGATCGATCGACCGGTCCGTCCGTCCGTCCGTCTCCGTCGGGTCGCAGATCAGATCAGACATACGTACGCATGCACGCAACCCTACATGTGTGGGCGCTGCCAGGGCCGCCAGACCGGTGCACCACGACCACGGAGTATGTACGTGGCACGTACGTGAGATACTGAGACGTACTACTACGACTGTCCTGCTCCTTCGTCGCGACGCTCTTGGCTGGACGTGTGAGCCTCCCCTACATGCCCGGACAGTCCTACGACCTAGGTCTAGCAACCTAGCTGATCTTGGCGTTTTGCATAGGGAAAGGAACAAGGCAACAAGGCCAAACAAACAAAAAGCCAGATCAAACCAAAAAGCAAGCCCCTGGCCGGGGCAATGATTGCGGGGTTAAAAGTGGGGGTCAAGGCCTCGGTCAAGGCCCGGTTGGAACTCGATGGGAGGTACCCAGTACACTCGATGGATCATCCATTCCTCCTCCGTCCTCCATCATCGTCTCCACTGGGCTTCGAGATAAGGATCCGGTCGAGGCCATTGCGGGGGCGCATCATGAGCAATCATGCACGCAGACGCAGACGCAGGGCAGTCGCACTCACGGCTGGGAATGCAGTCGTAGTAGCGGTGGTAGTACGTGGAATCTCGCAGATTTCATCATCGCTCGCCTCAAGGAGCACCACACCCCCTCCCCTGTCATTAGCCATCACTGCCGCCGCCTCGATCGCTTGTTTCCCTGCACTTTTTCGTGGTATCGCCATGCTATGACCGACGAGCAACGAGCAGCCTCGTGTAGTACGAACGGGGACATGTGCAGGCCGCGTGTCCACCACACGGCTCCTACTACAAGTTTATAACTACTAGCGTGGCCGTGTGCCCATGATTGCGTATACGTGGTAGTGGAATTGTTTTGCGTCTGGGGCTGGAGCCGCGGCCGAGGATCCTGCGGGCAAGCGTGCGTGATTGCACGGATCATGTCCGTCCGTCCCGTCATCCATCCACGCTCGACCATCACGGCCGGCAGCTTCCTCGTCCCGTCCACCATGTCTCGTCTCGGTGACAGGACCATTGAGGTAGATTAGATAGATGGACAGGCACGGCGATCAGGAAGGAATGGCACAAAGAAAAAGGCTTCCGGTGGCTGCTTCCACGCCACGCCACGCTCTCACCTCACCTCACCTGTGTCGGTCGGCCCCAAGTTGCCAGTTCCAAGATTCTGATTCTGAACTGATGGACATGGACGGGGGTGCCCATGCCACATTCTTGCAAGCCAAACATGATTTATTCATTCCTCGGAGTGGGAGGCGAGCTCGTCTTCTCTTCTTTCTACGTACTCCCCAATGAAAAGTCTTCCGGCCGGGTCAGCCACTCAGTTCAGCTTGGGTGCCTGGGTAGATGAAGTAGTGTGTTTGGTCTCGAAACTGCAGAACGCCATTCGCGAGGAACATAATTCGCTCTCTTCGACGTCGTTCACAAAAAGAATGGAGACAATGATAGGAAAAGAAAGCATCCGGTGTCACAAACAGCGTGCTGTTGGCTATGCTAATTACCAGTTCACCTGGCAACACGTGCACCGCGCTAGTTACGTTTTGACTCCTAAGAAAAAGGTTGCTGCAGACTGAAAACATGTTTGAGTTTCAGCAGACTCTTCGCCTGTGGTTTGAAGTGCCTCAAACTAACACGAGCACGGTCTCTTAACACTGCACGGGTTAACCTCGCATTCCCTTTCCACGAACGGCCAGGATAGATGCATCAACTCGGTTATTCAGATGCTTAATCACCATTATAGATGATCACATTACATGTTCAGGATCAACCAATAAACCAGCCTAGTAAGAGCATACGTACTTGCGAACCTGTTCAGCATGCAACCATGCCTTTAATGCCCAGGGCGGCCAAGAACCATAAACGTACGATCTTTGAAATTTTGGATTCACGATCTGGATGGCTAATTAGAGGTCTACAGCACCGAGTGAAGCCCAGCCTGTACCAGTCGACCTCTACGGCTGATGCCCATGACCCGTCCATATCCAAGCCCAAATCACTAGACCACAAGCAAATACAGTGTATTACAAGTTCAGAGCGGAATGCTGGCAAAGCTATCAGCAGCACGAGGCACCAGCGGTCCAGGCCGGAATACGACGGTCTCTGTACAACCTGGCAATCTTAATGAAGCCGGCTCAGGCACCAGTCTGAAAGAGTCAGACCTGCATTGAGGCAATGTTCGCCGCTGCCAGCACGTGAAACGGTTCAACTAGGTTAGGAGCACGTAGCTGCGAAGAAGAAAGGTTACTGCGTCAGTTTGATGCGGCTTCTGGTCGTTTAAGCTCTTCTCTCAGCTTCAGGACCTCACGGCACGTCTCTCTCAGCTTTGCCTTCAGCATGGCGGTTGCTTCCTGATAATTCTCATCCATCAGCGCCCGTTCTTCCACTGCCTCTTTAAGCCTTGCGCGGTTCGCGTCGAGCTCTGGTTGCAGCCACCGGATTTGCATGCGAAGCTTTGTTTTTTCTTTGTTGTGGGTCGAAGCATCCTGTAAAAGGAAAGCATGTTATGGAACTGGTACTGCGGAGAGATTATGCTGGTTGGCGATCTTCTGGCATGCAGTGTGCTCTTCTATTTCACTGGCCAGTCACTGCTTTACTGAACGCGCGATCAGACAAAACTCGAACAGGAAATTTTTAGTAAAACGACAGTTTAAAGAGGACAACAAGAACCACCAATTTGAGTTTCTTCCGGAATTTGATGACGCAGCACTGCAAGAGAATTATCAGGAATTTCTTTGTTGCGTCAACTGTGTCAATTTTCAATGCTTTCTACATATAGTGTCAATAGTCAAGTTACGAAATCTCATCAATAGCATTATTGTGGCACAAAAATACCAGCATTACAGTCGGTTTCTGAAAGTAGTCCACTCAGTTCTCTGGAAACTTGAGGAACTATAGGAAACAAGGTTCTAGGGTTGGTGTCAGTATAAATCTTCATCTCGAGTGCATGTCCATCTATTGGAATAGCACTTCAGTGCGCAAACAAGCAACTTATGCAATGAAAACATGCCAGAATGATTAACTATATGCTGCTTCCATCAGCCCACTTATGATTCTGAAAATGGGAATGTGTTCTGTGGTAGAATTTAAACTCATCAGCTTGTATACTTTTTTTTGCTTTCAGGGTCCTAGTACTGTGTTTAGTGAAATATTTATGATATTCCATCTCCAAAAATGAATGAACACATAAAAATGCTATAAAATAAAATAAAACAGCAGATGTTCCTATCTCAGCACAGGCTACTACAAGAACCGTGCTTGCGTGCAAAGCTACAATGAATTTATTTCCAAAGCTCGATGCTGATACTCAGTACAGTAACAGGCACTTATTCTGGAAGATTTAACACTTCAAAACTCAAACTGCAGAAATACTCTGCCTGAACCAACCATAGAGAGTGATGGGTTCGGCAATGCTTACATGTTTCATCTTGACCTCCATGGCAGATATCTGACAGCTCAACTCATCCATATTAGCTTTGGCCTGTAGTAGCTGCATAAATGACACATAAAAACAACTTAAAATTTAATTTACTGAGATAACTTGTAACTTGTACTCCCTCCGTAAATGCTCTTATATTAGTTTACAGAGGGAGTAACAAATTATCTGACTTGCCTTATTATTAGAAACCTCCTTTAAGGCTTCTAATTCATTGATGACTAAGCTCATCTGTTTCATCTTAGAAAGTAAGCTATCACGTTCTTCTGAAATAAGCTGTAGTTGCTTGCAAAGTTCCTGCTCAAAATTGGAGTCAACACAAAAGATGGAAAATATATCTCCTGAAGTTGTACTCCCTAGAAAATCAACTGAAATTTTTAATAATTATAAAAAATATTAATGGTCAGCAATCTTGTGTGATCCATGAACAACCAAGTCATAGCAAGAAACTCTAGCCAATTGTTTCTCAATAGGGAAAGATCATTAAAACTCAAAAGTGGAACAACATATCTGTCCTGGTGATGATACTTATTTGTGTGCAAGTAGTCCTGACAATATGAATGCATATTTTAAATTTGGTTTCCTGATGTTCTAAGAAAATGAATTTCACACTAAGAGCAAAAATGGATGGGCTTAAGGCTTACATTTTCATTATCAATGTTTCTTCCTTTCTCCACGAGTTGTTCTGATTCTTCACGATTCTCCCTGCTGCATCAGATAACATAACTAGCAGTAAGTTGAGTACATGAGCGTATGCAAACACGCCATGCTTTTGTTATTGCTTGGAACCTATGATGATTTACTCTATAAATTTTTATGTTCACTAGCACTGGAGTAACTGCCTGCGTTCTAAAATTGCTTTCATCGCTAATGCTCTAAAGATTCAAAAGAACTTCTGATAATTTTGAGTGCATCAATCATATTTAGGTACAGTTCTGGTGTAAGGCATAATCATTCAGGTTTGTTCTTTTGTTTCTCATCAAACCACATTCAAAATATATGAAGCATTCTTAGCTCCGTGTGAAAAGTATTGAATGAAACTACATTAGTAATAGACTATGTGCATGCTGTTACCTACCAAGTCGATACAAAACTGAAGCACAATAGAGTGGTACTGTTGCATTGAAAAGAGGTTCTGAGAGAAGACTGACCAGCATTTTTCCTCATTTATGTTATGCTCCACAGAAAGGATCATTTTGTCTTCCAGAGTTTTTAACAATTCTCTACACTGCACCAGCTCTTGTCTCACCTAGTGACATATTGAAATAATATACAGTAATAAGAAATGAGAAAGAGAAAATTATATAAAAATATTGATGAAAATAAACATGGAACTAACATGAACTAAAAAAATAAACTAAAATTAGGCATCTTGCAGTACCCCATACTTGTTCCTGTATACCAAGACAGGCCAATGGATGTCTAATAAAAAATGAGTAAATATAGTGATGTCCTTCTATGAGTACTAAATACAGTACAATATGGATCAAATAAACGGAAGGAACTTGAGAAGCTAGTTTGAGCTGTCAAATTGAAATGGCAAAACATAAGGCCAACTCCACCGCGTGACCCATTTCTACCCCAAATCGTCCGTTTGTGTCCGTTTGGGGTAAAATGGACAAATCAAACGACCCAGCGCATGGGAGCATACGGACGTTTTGTCCGGCCCGTGTCCGCTTTTGCCCCATTTCCAGACCAAAGTTGCTCTCGGTTTGGGGCCAAAGCGGACAGAAAGCGGACGTCTTCGCATCCTCGTCATCCGTCTGTGTCCGCCTCGACCCCACATGTCACTCTCCTTTTCTGTACCTGGCCCACCACGTGCACCCACGACCACGACGTATGGGGTGAAAATGGGGTAGTAGCGCTGCGTGCAGCGAGTTTGTGCGGCCTCTGTCCGGCATTTGTTCTCCCTATTTCTACCCCATACGGACAAAATCCGGACAAAATGGGCATAGATTTAGGGTCGTGCGGTGGAGTTGGCCTAATTCATGCCTTCTTCATGGTATAATTACTAACAACTTCTACTGCTTACTGATCAACGGATCACTAGTCGAATAATTCTAAACTGCAGATGGCATGCATGCACAGTGCTTCTGCCTAACTCAAATTATAGATATAGCGTCAGTTGACATTCACAATGTGTTGAGATTGTAGACCCGCGGTACCTCCGATAGCTGCCTCCCGGGTCGCTCTCGTGACTCCGGAGGCCCCCGCCGCTGCCAACAACAGGGAGCAACCGCGCCGCCCATTCCCTACTCGCCGTCGCCGGAGGTAGCCTAAGGGCAAAGCCCAGCGGCTGACGGCGGCAGCAAGGACGCACGCGGCCCACGGCCGCGACCCTTCCCGGTCCATCTCCACTCGCCAGATCCAGATCCCTCTCGTCCTCAGCTCTCCGGGCGTGCTCCGGGCCCTGCCGCGCGCCGACGCTCCACCACCTCCCTGCTACCGCCTCGCCCCATCTTGCGCTGCCGCGCAACGTCCACTTTCACCGTGGCCGTCGGCGTCCTCCACCGGTCAGATCCGGCCGGTGCTCGCCGCTCTTGACCTGCGCCGCCATCCTCCGCGTCGTCCCTCCTCTGCTCCGGGCTGGTGTGCCGCGGCTGCGGGATCCATGCTCCCCGCCTTGTGCGGGTCTTGGTCTGCCTGCTCGTCCTGCCTGGGTGGTGCGGGGTGGCAGCCCGACCTCCTTTGCTCTGCTTCATCCCCAGTGCTTGCGCTGGTTCTGGTGCTTGGGCGGGGCCGGAGTATCTTCGCCAGCTGGCTGTGCCTTTGAGGTCCCCTACATCGACGACCAAGCATGCGTGCATCGGATCTGCCATGTGCAGTGTCCAACCTGGCCGTCTTCGCCCTTGCGCTCCATTGCGTGCTTCCCCACCCCCCTGCCGGCTCCTCGACTCTCCATCACCCCACGCCTGCCTCTCCTTCAACCCCTATGGATGGTGGCCCGTCAGTCGTCATTTTGCATTGCTTCAGCTGTCGGAGCTGCTCTGACGACGTCGGCCTTGATCTGGTACTAGCTTTGGGAGAAATCCCTGCTGACCCATGTGTCAGCTGACCACGGCGGCGCCAATCCGGTGTCGCTTTCCTTCCTGGAGGCGTGGTCTTTGAGCTATACCTGCTTGGTTTGGGCTCTCCTCCATGTCGACGGCGCGGTTTGCAACTTCACGTCCGTATGGTGAACTTCTCTGCACTCCGTGTGACCTTTCCATTTTGCTTCAATCCACTCGTCTCCGCCCGTCCTCCCCATACCGTCGCCAACATTGCCTCCTCGTCGAGCCCTTCGCCACCATCCATCCGCCCATGCCCATCATTTAGTGTGTCATCCATGATTGGTGTGTTCTTCATGTGATTTCTCTTCGGCTGTCCTTCGCGTGGTCTCCGTACTGTTGCTGTGCACGCTCAAGACCCTCCCATGGTTGCCGTTGTGCTGCGGCGAGCTTCGGGCTCTTGGTGTTGTCTTGGTTCACCTTTGCTCAATGACGACGCAATGATGCCTCCCCAACCTGCTAATCGTCTCGACCGCTCGTGGCGGAACTCCTAGTCAAGGTTCGTGTTATGGTTTGGCACTCGTTGGTTATGGATGATCCTCTGTTGTGCCGTGAGGCTTGGTACGCACGCAGGTGCGGTGCGTTAGGTTGTTTGCATAGTCTTAGCATTGTGATCCCTCAACAACACCCCACATCTACTTGTGTCTCTCGTGGTGTTGGTCTTTCTGCTTGCTAGCTAGGTCGTGCCTTCTCCTGGGCATCAATATTTTTCTCTCTTCTTCTGTAACCTTGTTACCTGCACGGTTTTCGGCCCGGTTTCCCTCATAAACGGGGTCAACTTGTTTAGGTTTTTGATCCAATTTCCCTTATAAACTGGATCAGCCAAAGCTTAAGGGGCGACTCTTGGCTTTGGCAGCTTTTTGAGCAATATATTCAGGTGGGGATTCTCCCCCCCCCCCCCCCCCCCGGTGACCGTTCAAAAAACAAAAACATTCACAATGTGTTCCAAAACTAGACAGTACTGAATTATTCACACAAAAAAATCAGTTAGAAGATAACCACATTGCATCTGCATGCTAATTGTCGACGTTGGGGATTGATCATGAATTAGATCTGGCAGGTATATGTAATCAAGAGAACTCTATTTAACGTACCTTAATCAAATCTTCGGATAATTTACTATTCTCATCAGTGCATATATCCAATTGCTGCTTAGTTTCTAAATATGCTTTCTCCTTGGCTATCCACATTGAACTTTCAGATTCCATTTCCAGAAGAACATCAGTAAGTTGCTGCATTTCAGAGCACACAAAAATGAAACAAATTACGGAGAGTGTCGACGTTTTGGATAAAACCATAAAGCTAATTACCATTCCCAAGTCTTCTTTTTCCTTTGATATAGAACTGAGAGAAGCCTCCAATTTTCTACCAAAAGACTCAGATTCCTCAAGTTTTTTGGTCTGTATCACAGAAAAAAGAAATTTCATGGTGAAAAAAATTTGGGTTAGACAAAAGGTGTGGGGGATCTGGCAAAATATACTGCAAAGCCATTTTAAGTATACCAATACAGCAATCTCGTCGTTCAAGGATTTTATCTTTGATTCTGCGGAAGTAAGCCTGTTTTCGAGATCTTCCTGTTCCAACACCATAAACTCTACTTTAGATAGCGCTTCTTCCTTCTCTGCAGTCAAGGTAGCTAAAGTTTCTTGCAAAGAAGCAATTTCATCTTCCATATCAGAAGCATGAATCTCAAGCCTTTGGTACTCCTCCTGAATATGAAGAAACAAGATACACGGTCATAGATAAACATAAGCTCCAGTAAATGAAGAACAGACTGCATGCCATTCATGCCGTAATACATACATATGTAACACATGTATTGTAAGGTGGCACTCATTTTCTGACTGCAAGTCAGTTAGAATGATGAACCTTCTGGATAAAGAAACGAGACATTGACACCGGGCTTATCAAAAAAACTTGCGGCATAACTACAAGGTATGAGAGCAATAAACTATTAGAATCCAAAAAAAAACTAGTTTTTCCTAGCCAGTAGCTTGGGACAAGTGATGTTATACCCACAATGGTATACCAGCTATCTAGAACCACTGTATGGTATGAGTTGTAGTTGGAGTTTGGGTTTATTCCTGGAGCTGTGGTGATTTACGTAAGTCTTGCTATAACAGTATCATACGAGCACCTCAACATGTATCAGGATGCTTAAGAATAGTGTGTTTGCACAAAGTAATACAAATTGGGAAGACTGCAACCTGCAACTGCACAGCTTGATCAAAAAACGCAGCAAGTTCTTCTGGCTTCACATTCAATTCATGTCTTTTATCAACAGTGACAGAATCATGTTTCCTTAAATCACGTTCAAGATGGGTCCTCTGGCTTTGTAACTTCTTTATTTCCCTGTGTGCCTCTGCTTTTTCACCCTGGACAAAGAGTATGGATTCATACTTGCTACGTTTTACCGTTTTGGAGAAGATACACCTGAATTTGTGCCAACGTAATGAACAATCAAATTACTGTGTACAAAATAATAACCTCAAGTTTAATTTTTTCTTGAACATAATTCTTCAGCTTGTTGTCAGTCTCTCGTAACTTTGTTTTCGCTCTTTCAAGTTCCTTTCTGATAGACTCCTTTTCTTTCATCAAGGAAGATGATGACAAGGTCGAGACTTCCTTTTGGAGAGTTAGAAGCTCTGAGAGAATGTTATCCTTCTCAAGTTCATGTTGAAGAATACAATCCTGAGTATAAGTAACATTGTTAGAGCAGACACAAGAAGTTAGAAACTTGATGACTGACGATAGCTTAAGTAATGACAGACATCCTTGGACTTCTCACAGCTTTCCAGACTGGACTTCATCCTCTGAAGTTCATCCTGTTGATTAAGGAACTGTTCGTGTAGCAGCTTCTGCACTCAAGTCAGAGTATGTTAGCGAATGGTAGCTCCTTAGAATTTAAGTATGTATGGCCTGGTCAAAATTTAAGTGTGGATTGGATACGTTGATATAGCTACCTTCTCCAATTCAAGTCTGCTGACTTTCTCCATCAATGTTTTTGACATTTTCTCATGATCCATAATCACACAACTGGATTGTTTTATATGCCCATAAGCAGACTGCTTGAATTCCTACAGAAAGAACAGTTGAGATCATTTCAAAATATAGTACTTACAAGAAAAACAATATTCAGCCAGAAACGCTAACTACAGTACTAAGTCTACATAGATAGATCTATATGCAAATTGATAATAGACAGAACAAAGTATTCCATAGGCACCAGACATTTACCAGACCATCTGCATAGCTTTTTCAACTTGTTTACAAAGTCGATGGCACCCATTCATGCAAATACTTATTTGCGTAACCAAAATAGTAGCTTATACATAAACAATATATCCAGAGGATATGATCACATTCAACATTTGAATTGCCAAAGTATTTCATATTATTTAATTAATGAGGTGATACCAATAATTTAGTAAAATGCACACTGACCCAACATTGAATTTTGACTGAGACAACTTGTTTAATGAAACGACTCCAGCGTGAATATTGAGGAAAGGAGAGCAAGGGGAAGAGGGACATGATTAATCAATGAACTATGGAGATACTATCATCAGAGAAACATACAGTTACGTTCTCTGCAATCGCAGACAGACTCTGAAAGAGTTCCTCAATGAAAGAAATAGCATTGTCGACTGAGTGGGTTGTTTGATCCATCTGCACAGATATTCCTTGAGTCTCCATTGACACGTCGCTGAGGAATTCATCTGCTAATTCCTGTAGTTATACCAAATGTTTCATTCAAGTACGCAATCATGTCAATAAATCAGACTGCGGCATCAAAATGGTTTAAGAAGATTAGAGAACTGATTAAACATCCTAGTTATGCACTATATTAGAGAAGAGAAAGAACAATGCAAGTGGATGAGGATAGGAAAGTACTTGTTTGGATTTTCCAATAGTAGCCAGAGCTGATAGCTTCTCACCAGCAATTTTTGCTTCTTCTTGTGCCGCCAGAGCATTCTTCTGAAGCTGAAACCAGGCCAAGAATCAATAGACAATTACCAGGAAAAGATCCAAATCCATTCTAAATAGCTCTCATATGATGCAAGCAGCATGGAAACATAATGAAGCTAATGCAAGGCAGGTAGAGCATAATGAAGGAAGGACACCAATGTCTGTAATGAACTTTTTTCAGGCTATTGACTTACAGTTTAAAGAACAGATAACATTTAAGAAAAAAGTATCACACAGATGCTATGTGGTTTTCTTAGCTAAATGGATAGTATAACAGCTATATTCTTTTATATCTGTGCCCTAGAAGTAAATCTAAATATGGGAGTCTTAGATGATAGTGAAAACAGATGGCAGCTTCACCAGATGCCAGTCAAAATGAGATTACTTGATGGTACTCCACAGAAAACATGTACAAAATGGTAAGCAAAGCTTGTTGCTCCCTCTTTTTTGGACGATTGGTTCATGGGCAATTTTGATTATCACCACATGTATGACAATATCAAAAAATTTAAAATAACATGATATTGTTTAATAAAGCTAACATACAACTTGGTTCTTTAACTATCTTCTGTTGATTAATTGCAGGGTCTGGGCGGGTGCAATTGGCTATACCCAACCAGTGTCCTGTTCGCCAAGTTATTGCTTGAGCTCGTGAACCAAGCCCTTCCTGCTTGTGCTCGCCCTCCAGCGCAAGTGCGCAACCTCACCATCGCCGTCAACAGCAACAATCCTTTACCCAAGTTCCTCCTTGGCGCCTTTGCCATCATGGTCAGCAAGATTTCCTTCTCCAAGTTCCTTTTCAGCACCCTTCCTGCCATGCTCGCCACGACAGGAAAGCAGATGGAAGCCATCAAGGAGGGTCGCTCACTGTCCATGCCGTCACTCTCAACGTGCCCGTCAGGCCCTCATCACCCTGCGGACTTCCTCCGTTGGTGGTCGTTATTAAATCACTTAGTGCAGACGTGTTGATAAATATCTGTAACAGCTCTTTTTAGGCCTTAGCAGCACATGCAAGACGCAAGGACCAAACCAAATGGTTTTGTTGTAAAAGATTTGTAACAACCGATTTTGATGAAATACAAATAGTCCACACAAGACAGCATAAACTCTAAGAAGTAGATGATGGTGTTCTCGCCACTTCTCTTGTGGTGAGTCAGAAAGTTGTCTTTAAACTGAGTCAACATGTCCACATTTGATGGCAGCTGTGCAGAAGGACTAACATGGCCAAATTTGTGTACACAGATCTATTTGGCCAATTTCGTAATTAAGGGAGCAAACTCAGCAACATGCGGTAGTTGACAGACCAAAGTAGTATCAAACTGCATGTTAAAGTTGTTAACTCATGATTTAATAGGCAAATATATCGATAATAAAACATGCCTGACAAGATAACAAAGCTACCTAGCACCCAAAAGGAAGTAACATATTGGATATGTTTGAATTTTAAATATAATACAGTATAAGATAATTCACCTCTTCATACTTCTCACTGAAAGAAGCCTTCTGCTGCGTTGCCACCTCCAGAACATCGTCCAAGTTATTTTGAATCAAACTCTTCTCTAACTCCAGCGAGTTTACCTACTTGGGATTTCCAGAAATACTTATTGGAAACACATTTCAGAATAGGGAAATCATAGAAAAAGGACTAGCACCTGGTCTTGAAGTTGTTTAATGACAAGAATTGCCTCGGACTCTCGAGCAGATAAGCCACTAGGTTCTTGACTTAGCATGGCATCTTTCCGCTCATTAGGGTCTTGGGGTAGTTCAGGCACTGAACCCCTAAGTTGCTCTTGATCTGATTTCTTCTGTAAGACAATGTATTTCAAAATTCAGAAGGGATTTGCAATAAAAAATGTGGATTCACTTTTCCAATCAAGCTTCAATAGCGATATGTTGCATTAATTGAAAATGAGAGTCACACACCATTGTATTTGGCTTTCTTCTGCTGGTAACATGCAACAAAGCATGTGCATCGGGAAGAGAAACATCTTCATTCGATAGATCACTGAATGAACAGCCATGAGCAGAAGGCTCGCCATTGCTGGCGTAGCTTTCTTGCATTAGCTCTTCAAAACATGGGGGCATCCCCATGTTACGCTCGTCACGAACTGAGCTGCTTGCAGAGCATTGTTCAGAAGCAGGTTCTTGAACCTGAATATTTGTAGAGATGCCCAAAAGATATCTTAACACCATATGTAGTCTTCTATAAATTTGATGAATTTCTGTCATGGACTGAACATGAAAAGAAAACTATAACATGAACATTTACAGAAGTATGTCATGTATCCATATGAAGGACCACAAAAATGGAATATCACATGTAATTTATCCCAGGAACTAAAGAAGAGGAGACAACTAAAGTAAGTACCCACAAAGAAGGGCGTCCAAGTGAATATTTTGGGGTAGTTGTTTTAACATTTCATAAATGATATGAGAACAATCAGCCCATGATGCTATGGCGACCCCAAAAGAACAATGTACCTTTAGATTTTCAGAATGATGAATTTAACATGTTACAGTATATTATACCTCGACACTGAATTCATTCGACAGGGGTCGAGCACACCATGTTTGCCTTCTTTTGTTCTGTTCAAGGGACAAATATAAAGACATCAGAGATGGGTTTACATTGTTGTTCCGCTGTCTAAATGGGGCAACTTGTTATGACTACTAGTACATATGAGATAAAGGAAATGAGTACTGACCTTACTGGAAACAATAGCCCTATCATCTCTCTCTGAATTTAAAACCAACGAACTAAGATTTTCGATTTTCTTTGCTTGCTGAAGCAACCTCTTCTCACGTTGCTCTTTAGCTTTCCTTTCCTCCTCCAACTCTAAAGCAATTCTCTCTTTTTCCAGTTCACTCTGAAAACAGTACGCAGATTATTTAAGCACTATACTCTACAACCAAGAGATAAGATGTGCTTAAGGATTAGAAAGGGACCTGTAGCAGGGTGTTCCTCAAGTGCAAAACATCTTCATCCAAGTGTTCACTTTGAGAGTTCTGTGGCCGCAGGTATACGATTTTTTAGGTTCAAGATGCATTGACTTAACATAACTTTTTTAATACATACCTTGAGTTTTGCTCGAAGTTCCTCTATTTCTTTCCTTTGGCGCTTTAAAAGAGCGGCATCCGTCAAAATCTGTATTTGCATACATACATGTGGAGTAAACATTTATGCA